>NW_012123376.1:8165403-8212069 GCF_000951035.1 Colobus angolensis palliatus | reverse complement strand
ACTTTGTTGATTGTTTCCTTTGCTGTGCAGAAGTTTTTTAACTTGATGTGATCCCATTTGTCAATGTTTACGTTGGTTGCCTATGCTTGTGGGGTATTGTTCAAGAAATGTTTGCCCAAAACAATGTCTGGAGACTTTCCCCACTGTTTTGTAGTGTGTTCATGGTTTGGGGTCTTAGATTTAAGTCTTTAATCCATTTTTATTTTACTTTTGTATATGGTGAGAAATAGGCATCTAGTTTTATTCTTCTGCATATGGATATCCAATTTTCCCAGAAATATTTCTTGAACAGACTATCTTTCCCCAATGTATGTTCTTGGCACCTTTGTCAAAAATGAGTTCACCTTAGGTGTATGGATTTGTTTCTGACTTCTCTGTTCTGTTCCATCGTCTATCTGTCTGTCTGTTTTTATGCCAGTACCATGCTGTTTTGATTACTATACCTCTGTAGTATAATTTAAAGTTAGGCAATGTGATTCTTTCAGTTTTGTTCCTTTTTACTTTGAATAGCTTTGGTTATTCTGAGTCTTTGGTGTTTTCATATAAATTTTATGTGTTTTTTTTTTCCCCATTTCTGTGAAGAACATCATGGTATTTTGATAGAGATTGCATTGAATCTGTAGATGGCTGTGGGTAGATGGACATTTTAACAATATCTATCCTTTCAATCCATGAATGTGGAATATTTTTCCTTTTCTTGTCCTCTTACATTTCTTTCATCAGTGTTTTATAGCTTAAGTCATGAAGATCTCTTACTTGGTTAAGTTAATTACTAGGTATTTAATTTTATGTATGGCTATTGTAAATGGGATTTTAAAATTTCCTTTTCACATTGTTCACCATTGGCATATAGAAATGCTATTGATTTTGGTATTTTGATTTTGTATCCTGCAACTTTACTGAATTTGTTTAGCAATTCTAATAGCTTTCTTGTGGAGTCTTTAGGATTTTTCAAATATAAGACTATATCACCTGCAGACAAGGATGCTATGACATTTTCGTTTCCAGTTTGGATGTCCTTTATATTTTTCTCTTGTCTGATTTCTCTAGCTAAGATTTCCAGTACTATGTTGAGTAACAGTGGTGACAGTGAGCATCCTTGTCATGTTCCAGATATTAAAGGAAAGACTTTCAGTTTTTCTTCATTTAGTATAATACTAGATGTGTATCTGTCATATATGGCTTTTATTATTTTAAAATATGTTTCCTGTATACCAAGTTTTCTGAGGGTTTTCAACATTAAGAGATGTTGAATTTTATCAAATTCTTTTCAGCATCAATTAAAATGGTCATATGGTTTTTATTCTTTATTCTGATAATGTATCACATGTATTGATTTACATACATTGAACCATCCTTGCATCTCAGGGATAAACCCCACTTGGTCATGATAAATGATATTTCTAATGCATTGTTGAATTTAGTTTTCTAATGCATTGTTGAATTCAGTTTGCTAGCATTTTGTTGAAGATTTTTGCATCAGTATTCATCAGCAACACTGGCCTGTAGTTTTCTTTTCTTTTCTTTTTTTTTTTTTGACATGTGTTTGGTTTTGTTATCAAAGTAATACTTGCCTCATAGAATGTTCTTGGGAGCATGCCCTTTTTATTTTTTTTTTTTTTTTTTTGGAATATTTTGAGTAGGATTGATATTATTAGTTCTACTTTAAATGTTTGGTAGAATTCAGCAGTGAAGCCATGGGGTCCAAGGCTTTTTTTTCTTTTTTTTTTTTTTTTTTTGAAATGGAGTCTTGCTCTGTTGCCCAGGCAGGAGTGCAATGGGGTCATCTCAGCTCACTGCAATCTCCACCTCCCAGGTTCAAGCAATTCTCTCTTTGGTTGGCTCTAGTAATATTTCTCTTATGTTATGCTCCAGTTTGGGGTACATATATATTTAAAATTTTTATATTCTCTTGCTGAATTGACCCTTTCATCATTATATGGTAATCTTCTTTGTCTTTTCTTATAGTTTCTGTCTTGAAATTTATCTTATCTAAGTATAGTGACTCCTGCTCTTTTTTGATTTCTGGTGTCGTGGTGTATCTTATGCCATCCCTTTATTTTCAGTCTATTTGTGTCTTTGTAGATGAAGTGTGTTCCTTGTAGACAACAGATCAGTGGGCCTGGTATTTTCATACATTCAGCCAGTCTATGTCGTTTTATTAGTCAGTTTAGTCCATTTCCAATCAATGTTATTATTAGTAAATAATAACTTAAACCTGCCATTTTTTTGTGATTTGTTTTCACGTTATTTTGTAGTTTTCTCTTCCTTCTTTCTTTCTTCTCTTCCTTCAGTGAAGGTGATTTTCTCTGGTGATATGATTTAGTTTCTTGCTTTGAATTTTTTGTGTATTCATTGTATGTTTTTTGGTTTGAGGTTACCATAAGGCTTTTAAATACTGTCTTTTAAGCTATTATTTTAACCTGATAATAACAACACTATTTGCCTAAACAAATAAGCAAAAGGAAAACTAATAAAAGCTTGCCTTAACATTGTCCCTCTGCTTCTTAACTTTATGTTGTTTCTATTTATATCTTATTATACCATGTCTTGAAACGTTGTTTTAGTTATTATTTTTGATTGGTTCATTGTTTCATCCTTCTACTTAGGATAAGAATTATCTTAAGTAGAAAGTAACACCACAGTTAGAGTGTTATAATGTTACGTGTTTTTCTGTGCACTATTACCAGTAAGTTTTATACTTTCTGGGTATTATTTATTGCTCATTAATATCTTTTCCTTTCTCATTGAAGTACTCCATTTAGCATTTCTTTAGGACGAGTCTAGTATTCATAAAATCCTTCAGCTTTTGTTTGTCTGGGAAAGTCTTTATTTCTCCTTCATGTTTGAAGGATACTTCTGTCAAATATGGTACTCTAGGGTAATTTTTTTTTCCCTTCAGTATTTTAAACATGTTATGTCACTCTCTCCTGACCTGTAAGGTTTTCATTAAAAAGTCTGCTGCCAGACATATTGAAGCTCCTTTTCACCACTATGACTGTGCTGGATCAGACCTGAAGCCAGCACAGTTCTGGGTCTTACACAAGGCCTTCTGTAACCACTCCCTGGCTACTGCCTATGTTTGCTCAAGGTCTTAATGTTATACAATCAGCAGGTGGCAAAGCAAGCCAGGCCTGTGTCTTTTCCTTGAGGGCAACAAGATTGTCAAGGCCCCAGGTAGGTCCATAGTGCCTTTCGGGAGTCAGCGAATAGAACCGTAAACCTTACACATCTACCTGATTGTGTTAGTCCATTTTCATACAGCTATGAAGAACATTTTGGAACTGAGTCATTTATAAATAAAAGAGCATTAAGTGACTTTCAGTACTACATGGCTGGGGAGGCTTCAGGAAACTTACAATCATGGTGGAAGGTGAAGGGGAAATGGTACATCTTACATGGTGGCAAGGGAAAGAGTGAGAGAGTGAGGGGATAATTTCCAAACACTTTTAAACCATCAGATCTCTTGAGAACTCACTCACGTCATGAGAAAAGCACGGGGGAAACCGTCCCCATAAACCAATCACCTCCCAACAGGATCCTCCCTCAACATATGGGGAATATAATTCAAGATGACATTTGGGTGGGGACACAGAGTCAAACCATTTCACTGGTTATTCTGTTGTATTTATTCTGTTGTATTGTGACCGAGCTGCGCTCAAACCACACACACACACACACACACACACACACACACACACACAGACAGACACATACACACAAAAAGCCTCTTCCCTCCCTTATCCAAAGGCAGGGGAGCCTCATGCCATAGCCACTGACACTCATGGCCATGAGGACTACGGCCAGACTACCAGCATTGTTTCTTTAAGGTCCAAGCTCTCTTATGTCAGCATGTGGTAAATGCTGCCTGGCCTGGGACTCACCCTTTAGGCCTGTGGGCTTTCTTCTGGCCCAGGGCAGGTCCAGAAATGTCATCCAAGAGTTGAGTGCTGGAGTCAGGCACCCCAAGAGCCTGGTGGGTGTGCTACCTTCTTGTGATGGTGTTGGTACCTAAGGTGTAAGACAAAGTCTCCTTTACTTTTCCCTCTGCTTTTCTCAAGCAGGAGTTTTGTCCTGTAGTGAGCACAGCTGGGAATGTGCTGAGTCTCAACTGAAGCCAGCAAGTCTTAGAGGCTTACCAAGGTCCTTGTAGTACCTGGGTATTACTTGCTGGTTATTCAGGGCCCAGAACTCTTCAATTAGCAGGTGATGAATGTTTCCAGGACTGAATCTTTTCTTTCAAGGCAGTGGATTCCCTTCTGGCCCAGGGCGTGTTTGAGAAATGTCATCTGGCAGCTAGGGCCTATAACAGGGGCCTCATGACTGATCAGTGCCCTGTCTTGCTATGGCTTAGCTGGTATCCAAGTTGTAAGACAAAGTTCCCTCCACTCTTCCCTCTCCTCTCTTTAAGTGTAAAGAAAGGGTCAATTTTGGAGCCACAGGCTCTGCAGTCTGGGGTTAGGGGAGGGGTGATGCCAGCACTTCCTTGGCTGCCCCAGCTGGTGTCTCAGTATGTCATGTATCCCCTGAGTCCACTGTTTCTGGATCTAGTTCCGCCCTAGGACTCACCTAAGAATTGTAGCAATCCTTATGGCCTAGGTTGCCTTTCAAGTTTACTTAGAGACTGGAAGCACTTTGGCCCTTGGTTTGCAGGCACTCAAGTTCAGACCAATGGGATTAGCAATGCTTCTCTGACTAGGGCTCGTTTAAATGTTTCCTTTGTGTGCTGGCATCAGCTGTGTTTGGTCTGGTTTTCCTTTCTGCTCTAACAGGACGGCACTAAGTTCAATGCCTCACAATTGTTTTGCTCTCACTCCCCCAGTGCCCAGAAATGCTCTGCAAACCATGCCACACCTGCAGAGCAAGAGGTGAGAGAGGGATGGTGTCAAGAACTCAAAACTGTTTTTTTTTTTTTTAAATCTCTTCAGTGTTTCAGCAGTATGTAGTTAAAACCAAGTACTATGAATGCTCACCTAATTTTGATTCTTACAGAGGTGTTTTTTTTTTTATTTTTACTTATTTATTTTATTATACTTTATGTTTTAGGGTACATGTGTACAACGTGCAGGTTTGTTACATATGTATACATGTGCCATGTTGGTGTGCTGCACCCATTAACTCCTCATTTACATTAGGTATATCTCCTAGTGCTATCCCTCCCCTGTCCCCGCACCCCACAATTGGCCCCAGTGTGTGATGTTCCCCTTCCTGTGTCCAAGTTTTCTCATTGTTCAATTCCCACCTATGAGTGAGAACATGCGGTGTTTGGTTTTCTGCTCTTGCGATAGTTTGCTGAGAATGATGGTTTCCAGCTGTATCCATGTCCCTGCAAAGGACATGAACTCATCCATTTTATGGCTGCATAGTATTCCATGGTGTATATGGGCCACATTTTCTTAATCCAGTCTGTCACTGATGGACATTTGCGTTAGTTCCAAGTCTTTGCTGTCGTGACTAGAGCATGAAGGTGTTTTTTTCTTTGGAGGTGGTTGTTAACTTGGTGTCCCTATTGGGGGGGACGATTATTCTCTCATCTTGCTCCACCTCCTCCTCTGAATCTGCACTGGTGTTTTGAGAAATACAGATTTTAAGTCCCTGATGTCATCTGAAGGTAACCATCCATAAATATTTTAGATATTGACTATATTGACTGAGATGATGGTAATAATTCCATGCTGGTAAAATCTACTGATTTATGTATTTAGATATAGAAATGTGGGGCATAGGCTACATGACTGAAGAGGTATCCAATCTGGGAAGATGCCAAATACAGTAAAGTAAGATTAAATGAGAATGAATGTAAAATCTTACATGTAAGTCTCAAAACTCAATTTCTAAATATGAAGGAGAGATGATACAACCAAAGCACCACACGTGATGCCAAAAAAACTAAAACAAGCTTGGACATTTTAATTAACTGTTATTGAAATATTTATCAATACTGTTAAATTTACAATAAAGGTTGATATAAACTTAGATGCAAGAAAAGTAATTTTCTCAGCATTTTCTAGGCTGCTCATGCTGTACTTAATCAGCTTTCAGACTTTAAGAGAGATACTAACTAACCTGATTAGGTCTAGATGACAGGCCTACTGGTACTAGGAAGTATGACTTTAACATGACTTTTGGATGGACACAATTCAGATCATAATAGGTACTAAGGTTGACAAAATATGAAGCTAATTACAGAAATAAAAGGGAGAGAAGAAGAAAAAAGAGAGAGAGATTAATGGCTTGAGCAAAGCAGTCAGAAGACTGAGTAGACTCAATACCGCCGTATGCAAGGAAAGATCTAGGGTAATTTTGTACTAAAGATGAAAAAAAATAAAATAAAATATCTCCATAACAGGCATCTTGAAATATTTAAGGGTCTTTATGCAAGAAAGAAATTCAATTTTTTTTTAAGCAGTCACAGAACAAATCTGTAAACCTATAGGGAAATCTTACAATAGTATAATGGTATATTTAAGAGCTTATTAAGAAATAATGACCGGGTGCGGTGGCTCAAGCCTGTAATCCCAGCACTTTGGGAGGCCGAGATGGGCGGATCACGAGGTCAGCAGATTGAGACCATCCTGGCTAACACGGTGAAACCCCATCTCTACTAAAAAATACAAAAAAAAAAAAAAAAAAAAAAACTAGCCGAGTGAGGTGGTGGGCATCTGTAGTCCCAGCTACTCATGAGGCTGAGGTAGGAGAATGGTGTAAACCTGGGAGACGGAGCTTGCAGTGAGCTGAGATCCGGCCACTGCACTCCAGCCTGGGCTACAGAGCGAGACTCCGTCTCAAAAAAAAAAAAAAAAAAAAATTAATCCCAGCACTTTGGGAGGCTGAGGTGGGCGGATCACTTGAGGCCAGGAGTTCGACACCAGCCTGGCCAACATGATGAAACCCTGTCTTTACTGAAAATACAAAATTAGCTGGGAATGGTGCCGCACACCTGTAATTCCAGCTACTCAATCACTTGAACCTGGGAGGCAGAGGTTGCAGTGAGTCAACTGAGATCACACCACTGCACGGTCTAGCCTGGGTGACAGAGAGAGAGCCTGTCTCAAAAAAAATAAAAAATAAAAAGTTAAGAAATAAATTTGCTTAAAGAATAAAATGGTCTAAGAAGTTAAGAAGTAAGAAGTTTTTCCACTGGCAGAACGTAAATTTTTCATTAGACAACATTGTTGCTCAGGTCCAAGGGTACTTTAAAACATCCACTGAGGATTTAAAATTATGCTCCATAGCACTTGAGTGGTTTTCTGGAGTTGCTTAACAAACCATACACTACCACAGGAGCAATAAGAAATGGGCTAAGTAGTTTGAGTTCTTAATTCTCAAATTTGTCTTATTTAAAACATAACAGGCTATCAGGCTTCCGAATATGAGCATATCACACTTCCTTTTCTTCCTCAGACTTCATATATTATTGTAACTCTCAGGATGGAGGTGACAAAACAGAAGATACCACTCTAGGTATTTTGAGAAGAAGGGATTTTTTATTTTTTATTTATTTTTTGTAAGGGACTAGGTTATAACAATGTAGGAAGAACTGAAATATTTAAAAAAGGAGGGTAGTCAATGGGAAACTGCTATACTCCTGAAGGAGCAGACATTTGTCTGGTGCAGTTGCCGCAGAAACCCCAGCTTATATTTTGTGCCTTCAAAAGCTCTGCTGCTTTTCTACTGCTGCCTGTTCTTGTCACCAGTATTGAGGATCTCCCACTGCCAAAACATACCAAAACTGTGATGGCAAAGATGCTGGAAAATGTCATTTCTAGCACCTAAAAGAGCATTGAAAAAAGGAAAAATTGTGCTGAAACACCAGGAAATAATTTGGTTTCAATCCCACCTCCTGATCTCAAGTGACACAATTTTATCTATCACGGTGAAATCAAAAGCAATCAGACATGAACTACTTCATATATCTAGCAAAAATGCATCAACCTATGGCCATCCTTATTCATGGTCATCCCTTCTTTCTTTTTATAGTGTAAGAACCATCCTGGATATAATTTTAGCTCAATTCCTTCTCCACTGCCATACAGTACAGCCCCCTTCAATTATCCCCATTATCAATATTTTAATTCCTCTTTACTGAGTTTTTCTCATGTGAAATACAACATAAAGTAACATTTCTTATAACAACAATGTCCTTTCATACTAGATCCCTTCTCTGCCTACCACTATGTATCTTTGTACTCCTGTATTTTTTTAAAAAAAAGTTCTTAAAAAAGTTAACTATAGAAACTATATCCATGTCCCCATTTCACATCCTCTTCTTAATCTATTATAATCACCCTTCCATTCCATCAAAATCAAAGAACTCTGTGTTTCCAAATTCAAAAGTTAATTCTTGGTTTTTGTTCTTAATCTACCATGAGCGTTAGAAACAGCTAACTTTTTTCTTTTTAAAAAATCTTTATTCTCCTTTCTTCACATCAAATTCACAATTTAGACTGTTACATTTCTTGCACTTTGACCTCAATTTTTGTACTGAGTTTTTTTCTTTCGATCCTTAAATGTCGTATGTGTCATTTTGGGGCTCCTTCTATTTTCCATGCTAGTATAAATTTGATTTTATCTCATCTAGTCCCACATCTTCCAATACAATCACAATCTATATCTCTGACACAGAACTCTTTGGAACTGTGGATGAATAACAAATTTTTTATGCTACTTCCCTGCTATGATATAAAGCAGGCTTTTCTGACTCAATATTATTAAAAGAAAATCCCTGATTTCTAAATTGCTCATGTCAAAACCATATGTTATTATTTGTGTATAGTTCTCATCCCTACTTCATTTCATCAGCAAATCCTATTACCGCTATGTCTTAAAAACAAACAAATCTCAAAGTGGTTCAATTCTCTTCCTCTCTACAATCCACTTATTCTACACCACACTCAACTCTAGCCTCGGAAATTGTAATAGCTTTCTAACTTCTCTCTCTGCTTCTCCTCTTGGCACCAGCAATCTGTCCTCCACCTAATTCCCTACAACTCTCCATAGCAACCCCAGCAAATAACTTCAAGTTCAATCAGACCAATTTGCTTACTTACTTTAAATAATCCAGTGGCCTTCTATTTTAATTGAATTAAAATTCTGTTGGCCATCCTGATATACTAATTACTACATGAATTAACTTTTATCTATCTGACTAAAGTCCTCTACAGCTACTCTCGCACTTGTCTGGTTCCAAGGAACAAATCTGCTTTCTGTTTCTTGAATCTGCCAAGCTTGTTTTAGCTTCAGGGCCTTTGCTCTAGCTGGCCCCTCTGTCTGGAAGATGCTCCCAGCCCACTGAGCTACTGAACTTTCATCTCCTCTGCTGGGGAGGTCTCTCTGAAGCCCAAACTAAAGTAACTAATCGGTCACTTCTCTCTGTTATTAGTTTTTAATTTTCTGTTTAGCAGGTATTCATGGCTAATTATTTGGTATATTTACTGAGTTTTCCTCTTTCTACTAAAATGTAAACTTGTTAAGTACAGACACTTTGCCTGTGTTGTTCACTGTTAACTATTCAGTGTCTGAAAATGCCTGACACTTCAATTGGGCTTAAACATATATGCTGAATGAATGAGTTGCAAGAGTTTATGTGAAGAATTAATTATTTATCTAAAAATATTCTGTAAATTTATTATTCTCACTGTTTTAATTTAGATAGTTCATCAGAAAACGTTTGTCTCTATTTCCAGATAGTAAATATTTTAGTCTCTGTGGGTCATATAGTTTTTGTTGTAACTGTTCAATTTCAGCATCGTATTGCAAAAGTTGCAATGGACAGTATGTGAACGAATAGACAGGCATGTGTTCCAGTAAAATCTTATTTACAAATGTAGCTGACAGGCCAGATTTAGCCCATGAGGTCTAGTTTGCTGATAACTGATCTGGTTTATAAATCATATGTAAAATTATGTCAGGTGGACTGATGATTTAAGGGAATCTGGGAAAATTCTACTTTTTAATGTTTTCCTGATAATATTTATTTTCATTTTTAAAATTTTATTATCCTTTATAGCTACTGCTCCAGTTTTAGATTTTCACGTCTATGTTTCAGTGCATTTGACTTTTAAAGTTGGGAAAGATTACACCTTCTTCTCTGAACATTCAGGTGTATAGTAGTGAATGCTGATTAATATTTATCGGGGTTTCATTATTTCCAATCAATTTTACTCTTTCTCTTGAGAGCTTTTTCTTCCACTCTCCTGAAAAACAATACAAAAACGTTTTCAACCTTCTCATATATCTCATGTCCCTTATTCCCACTCTCTTGTAAGAAGAGTTTTGTTTTCATCATAGACAAAAATAGAAGTCATCAAATGACCATTTCCTAGTCTCCTTGACACCAATTTAGAATCATTTTTCATCTGTCATTATCCTTCTATCCTGATCCAATTAGACAAAAGTGTTCCTTCAAAGTCGAGTGCATTACCTTTATTTCACTTCTTTTCCTTCTCACGTATTAAAACCTTGTACTGTTGGTTATTCTCTAACTGTCATCCATGTTCAACATTTTCCCCTCCAATGTATCTTTTCATTGACACACATTCTGATTTATCACATCAGTCAATAAATAAATAAATAAAATTAGTAAATAATAAATTAGTTACACATTAAAATTAATACTATTAGTCATACATTAACAGAAACAAGTGAAACACAAATCACTCATCCATATGCAGTCTTCCAGCTCTACTTTTCCCTTCCTCTTGACCTTTATTTAGTATTAACTTTCTCAGAAGCTTTCCAAAGTCCTCATAAAAGTTCATATTCTGTAATTAACTTCTGAACATATTGCAATTTATAGATCTCTGTTAAAGTCATCAATGACACCCATGTTGATATATTTAATTAGTGTATTTTAGCTTAAAAACTGTATTTTCCGCAACTTACCTGACTCTTTCCATGCTTAGAACATTTGCACAGGGCCCATTTATTCCAAATGGAAAATTCCAGTCCACTCGAAGTAAAAGCAAAATTATCAGAAGTAACAATTTGTGCCTTTCTCAAGGAAACTGAAGAGGTGCTTTTGTTTTGCTCAAATCAACAACTCTTCTATTTTGCTGAAAACTTGAATGTCAGGATACTAAAACCTGGCAGTTTATTTTCCCGGAATCACTACCACTTGTCCCTAGCATGGCTCCATCAGCAAAATCCCTATAAATCCTCTATCCAGTTTAATCTCTTTGAAACGGTTTCTTCAGAGGCTGTTATTCCTGCTGTGCATCAATTTATAAAGGAAAACTTTATTCTTTCAGATCTCCTTGTTTATTTAAACACAGGATTAATTAATTTTTTTTTTCACTTTACTTTTTTTTAGGTTCTTTGAATTATTGGACAATACAAGACACTCTTTCCTTAAAGCATTTCCTTATGAAAGAAATGATATCACACTTTTCTTGTTTCCCCCTTTTGGCTACTGTTTTGGTTTCTATTTTTTGGTTTTATCTTTTTTATATGATTCTTAAATTTTGAATTCTTCTAGAATTGCCTTTAACATGGTTATATTGTCATTTTAATCATTCTTTTAAATGATGAATTGATGGGTGCTGACGAGTTGATGGGTGCAGCACACCAACATTGCACAAGTATACATATGTAACAAACCTGCACGTTATGCACATGTACCCTAGAACTTAAAGTATAATAAAAAAAAAAAAAAGATGCCTTACTCATTTTTATAATTTTCAGTATAAAATAAATCTCAGTGGTTCTGGTATAATATAAATCTCAATGAATCACAAAAAATGTATATCCGGAGCAGTCCTTCACATTGACCCTCAAAATCGTGTGTCTAGTGTGTGTGTGTGTGTGTGTGTATGTGTGTGTGCGTGTGTTTTGAGATGGAGTCTCGCTTTGTCACCAGGCTGGAGTGCAGTGGTGCAATCTCGGTTCACTGCAACCTCTGCCTCCAGGGTTCAAGTGATTCTCCTGCCTCAGCCTCCCGAATAGCAGGGACTACAGGCACACACCACAATGCCCAGCTAACTTTTGTATTTTTAGTAGAGACGGGGTTTCACCATGTTGGCCAGGATGGTCTTGATCTCTTGACCTCAAGTAATCAGCCTCCCAAAGTGGTGGGATTACAGGCATAAGCCACTGTGCCTGGCCTAGTGTGTGTTTTCTTAAACGCACTTTTTTTCTTTTTCCAAACAAATCACAAAATCTTGACCTGTTCAGAATCGAAGTCATAGTTCCCCACAAATTTTTTCTGCAGTTAACGTATCTTAGTAAATAAATTGCACCCAGAGATCTTGGTAGCAAGAAATATGACATCTCCCTCTGTCTCTATCCAGTGTGTCCTTTCCCTCTGACCATTCACTACATTGCATATAAATTGACATGATATGCATGGCCAAATTAGTATTATCTGTCTAATTATTTTGGTACTAAAACAAAATATGCTTAAGGGAGGTACATTCACTAGACTTTACCTCCACTGCCACTAGCATAGGCAGAGCCACCACATCTACCCTAATGGGGAGAAAGATGCTTTTCTCTGTTCTTGAAGCCTCTGTATTTGTTTCACACCAATCTTCATACAGTAGACTGACCATCTTTTAAAATGCCAACTGAATCCTTTCTTAAAAATACTAACACATCCTCTCATAAAATCCCCACAACGTTTCAGCATCTGCCTTATTTATGCTGAATTTCCCACACTGAATGCAGTATTTGGCACATAGCAGTAACTCAACAAGTTGTTAAACTCATCATTAAAGTCAATGAGTAACTGACTGAGTAGATTTATAGTTCTTGACAGTTGAGAGAAAATGTAAATATCTGTATGCTAATGAGGAGATACAGTCAGTGAACCAAGAGGCAAAGTTACCAGTAATCAGAATGTGTACCCTTTACAAGGAACACTTATATGTTCATTTAGGGAAAAATTCTGTAAAAGTAGAAAACTATATCTATGATTTAAAAAAAAAACATTTTGCAAAAGATATCATCTGTTACCTGTGAGACTTTGATATTAAATGAAAATATTGAGGATTATAAGACTTAAAGACTTATTTATAGACTTCGTTATAATATATAAAATTATTTCACATATTAAATATTTTGATATATTTAGTACCAAATATAAATACAAAATATAAAAGACTTTATAAGAAAAAAATTCTAATGGTTTTACAATCCATGCAATTTCAACATTTATGCATAAGATGATAGTGCATTATAAGCTCATGCCATTAGATTCATATTTAAATTTTCACAAACCCTTAAGTGAAAATAAAGGAAGAGTTTTTGATTACAAAGCTGACTCAAGTGCACTGTGGCTACATGCTCAAGCCATTTGTTTTCCGTTGAATTGAGCCTACTTTTCTTTGGCCAAGAAAGGTACTGTCAGACTCATGATTAGTGAGTAGCAGAAGAGTAGTGCCCTGAATTTAATGCTGATCAAAACATATTTCCTTTTTTTCAAAACTCTACATTTCTTCAGCAGCTCCTATCGAAAAGCAAAACTGTTTCTAAGCAGAGAAGGGGCTCAAAAGTCTTTCAATTCAGATCAGACTGTATAAAACCTTATCCTGCCACAGGGGAGCGCTTTGCTTTTTTTCGGTGGATGACATTGTCTCACTTTTCCTCTGCATTACCCATTAATGAATTCCCTGTACTATAAGTGAGATTATGCATTATTTGAATACCAAGTTGTTCTCTTGCATAAAACCAGGGTATGGGGAGGAGAGAAAATCGTTTTTACTGTAAATGCACTGAGTCACTTAAGTGGCTGTCAGGTGTCCCTCAGTTCAACAAAATCTTTTCTCAGTGTCCCCTGGGAAGTTCAGAACATTTCTTTGGAAATGAAAATGTTTTTCTTCCCACTCTTACTGCATTTCTTTGAAGCCCACATACAAGCTATTATTCAAAGAATGAGTAATCCTGAAAAGTCCCCTGGGAGATCATCCTGATGCATACTGAATATAATGTAAGACAAAACACAGAATGAAGTACCTTTTTTTCTCTCTCTTTTTTTTTTTTTTTGGTAAATAGCTAAAACAAAAAAAAGTTAAAACAAAAAAGTTTTTGCCTCAAATTTTGTGGGTGTTTATTTCAGTAGCAGACTGCCATTAAAAAAAAAAAGACATTTGAGGCTGCTGGATTAATCTTTAACTATATTTTATAAACATCATAACCCATATCACATTTCAACCTCAGATTTTTACCATCCTGGGCCATTAAGATGTTTTATGAGGTTTCATAAAGTATATATAAAATACTTGAAAATGACTGGATGGAAAGTGACTGACACTGTTTGGAGGAAAGAAAAGGATGCTATCAAAACAAATCTAAAACATGCTACACAATACATTTTAAAAAAAAGATTCTTGACAATGCAAACTTCAAATGAATTGGAATAAAAGAGGAAATTTACCATTGTTTAATCACTAACTTGACAAACATAAATCTTCCTGAATTTAACAGTATGCTTTTTATAGTAAAATATGATAAAAGTCCCTAGAATATTTTTAAATGATAAAGGTTATACTCCATGGTAGTAATAACAACCAATATTAAATCTATTCTTTTATTTAAAATAACTGAAAACATCAAAAACTTTTTTCACAAACAATTCTTTCAAGTTTTTGCTCATGACCATATACTGTATTCTCAGGTATTTTTTATCCCCTTTCTTGCTTTTAATTTTAACCATAAAAATGATCTTAATGTGACATACTACTTTTACTTATTTTTTCTTGTTAAATCATAATATCTTCAGGCTTTCAAAAAATGGACAGGTTCTGAACTCAGAGAAAGATTACTGTGAGAGTTATAATAATGAGGAGTATACAGATGTTTCAGGATTTAATGTGGATTCCAAGGCAGATTAAGTTTTGAAAACATAATGAATTAATTTAGAATGAGTTTTTTTAATCTTTTTTATATCAATTGTGTAATATACTTGTTAGACTTTTGTAGCTCTATCACAATACTTATGATTTTGGGAGGCAGCCTTGGCTAATGGAAATGATAGTAACCTGAGTGCCAACACCAGAATTCTAAACACATGTAGAATATGAACTTCTTTTGTTTTTTGAGGCATATCATTTTATTGCCCCATCTCTTGAAACAGAGATTTGGATTTGTTGATCCTTAATGTATTACTGACTTTTCTTGATTCTTGACTTTTTATACTCATTTGTTCATCTACTTTCACTTTCAACAAATATTTAGTAAGAATCTCCTATTTGTTGATGACCTAAAAATAGTGAATAAGCCAGAAATAAACCTAACCTATAGCCAAGGGAAATAGTATTAAAAATGTAAACAAATATATAAAAGTGTATTGATGAAAATAAATCAGAATAAGGGCATAATGTGTGTAGAGGTTAGTTTAGTGTGGATAATGTCAGAAGGCATATGAAGAGATAACATTTGATACGAGCCTGGAATGATGAGTTTTTGTGAAGATTTTAGGGAAAATAATATTTCAGGTTGAAGAAACAACACATTCTAAAGGCCTGAAATAGGAATAAGCTCAGAGTATTTGAAGAAAAGAGTCAGTATGGTTGATGCAGAATAACATAGTAGTGGTAATTATGAAAGGTAGGCAGGGTCAGGCCATCGTGGGCTTTCTACTCTAGAAATGGAAGTTACAGGGTTTATTTTAAAAGTGAACCTAAGCCATTGGGCATGTTTTAATAGGTGGAGGGTCACTTTTGATAGCTAAGTAGAATGGATTATAGGGATGCAAGAAGAGAAACAGAGAGACTAGTTAGGAGGTTATTGCAACAGAGTATAGGCAAGGGAGGTAACAGTGAAGAAGCTGAGAGGTGACCGATTTAGAATATATTTTATAAGGCCAGTGCAGTGGCTTACATCTGTAATCTCAGCACTTTGGGAGGCCAAGGCAGGCAGATCACTTGAGGTCAGGAGTTCGAGACCAACCTGGTGAACATGGTGATGCCCCATCTCTACTAAAAATACAAAAATTAGCCAGGCACTCGCCTCCAGTCTCAGCTACTAGGGAGACTGAGGCAGGAGAATTGCTTGAGTCCAGAAGGCAAGGATGCAGTGAGTCAAGATCACACCACTGCACTCCAGCCTGGGTGACAGATAGAAATTTCATCTCAAGAGAAAAAAAAAAAAAAGAATATATTTTATAGGTAGAGTTTGTGGACTTATCTCCTGGATTCCTTGTGAAGGGTAGTGGAAAGAGAAGATTCCAGAACAACTATGAGTATGTATTTCTGGATAACAGCTTTAGTTTTGGGATTAGGAAAAAATTCTGGGTAGGGAGATTTTGAGGGTATTGGGCAGTCATCAATTTTTGTCATGAGAAGGTGTTTTATTACCAGCTAGCAAAGTACAGGTGAAGTATTAGAATAAATCTGAATGACAATTCCTATTGTACTTTCATCATTATGAGACAGATAAATATGTCATTTCCCTGCTATAGTCACTTTAGTTAGTCTTCATTTCCTGCATTTCCTTGCCTTCCCTTTCATTTCTTTCATTTTGTTTAGCTTTTCCTTTGTGGTATGTGTTACAAATGCAGGATATTGATGATTTTTAAAGTCTGAAACATTGCACCTGCCCTGACATTTCTTCTGATCCCATGGCTCTAATCCTGTGAGCTGGTTGGGAGGTCCAAAGCCAGAGGCTTCTCTGGACAACCAATTTAGTCTGATGTTGCAAAAAAAATAAATCATTGACCATGTAAATGCCTCCTTCTGGGAGATATTTGTAAAGTATATGAGTTCTAGACTGAATTCTCTTCCATGATCCAACAGCAACAGCCATAACCAAGAAGATATGTGCAAGTGCTGATGAGTACACATTCTGAAGGTTACTTTGATATATGTGTTTGCCAAGAATCTTAGTTGATGTATTCTCTAGCCCAGGCCGAATTTTTCTTCTTTTCAAATAAACAATGATCTAAATTCTCAGGAAATCATAAGACCCAGTGACTTCACACAGAGATATTTTGCATATCCAAATTTTACTCATGATTTATGATTTACAATATTAGGCTGTTTCATATGCATTGTGAAATTTGTTGCTTGCTGTTACTGGTTAGGAGGAGAGGAGAGACGAGAAGCTTTAAAGGAGAGAGGATCATAAGTTCCCTTCATACCTGTTATGGAGACAAAAATTGTCAGCAATGGTGAGATCTAATTCCAACTTGATAACATCATTTGAAGTAGCATGTCAACAGAAGATTTCAATTATTAATTAATAATAGTCAACACTTACGTAGGATTTAATATTTTTTGAGGATTCTTATGTGGTTTCCATAAATGTTAACTCATTTAATCCATATAATAACTGTAGGAGATATACATTATTCTTCCAATTTTAGAGAAGAAATGGAAGCAGAGACAAGGTCAAATAATCTATGCAAGTTACATGGCTATTACATTTTAGAATTGTGAATAAAAACCAGCACTGTTAACCATGATGACACCTAGAAACATTAAACAGCAAGCTAGCACAAGTTTGAAGACACCTTTCTTAAAAACAACCTCATAAACATGATGTATTTCAGTTGCAGTGAAAATATAAAATATGATTCTGTACTATCTGCCCATAGACATTAGTAGGACTTTGTTTTTAACAATTGATACTTTTCTTTTTATTTATTCAGTTTACAAATGTTTACTGAAATGTTTGTTGTAGGATTTTGTGATTCAACAGTGAACAGAAAGGCATCAAATCCCACCTTCACTGAGTTTACTTTCTAAAGGCAGAAATTTTTAAGACAATATTTTACTTTTTTTTTTTTTAATATTTTGCCCAACAGACAAGGAATAAACATCATTGACCTAGCAGTGAGTGTGAAGAGGATCCTAGCCCAAGAGTGATATGACCATATATGTCTCAGAACGTTTAGGCATAATTTATTTTTTTTTGGCTATACTGTCAGAGACTTTTGAGCCACAGCAACTCCGTCTTGAATAGCGGCTGGGGAAAATAAAGCTGAGACCTACTGGGGTCCATTTGCAGCAGGTTAAGGCATTATAAATCACAGGATGAGATAAGAGTTTGGCACAAGATACAAGTCATAAAGACCTGGCTGATAAAGTAGGTTGCAGTAAAGAAAACAAACCAAAACCAAGATAGCAAAAAAAGTGACCTCTGTTTGCCCTCAATGCTCATTATAAGTTAATTATAATGCATTAGCATGCTAAGGGACTCTCCCACCGGTGCTATGACAGTTTACAAATGCCATGGCAATGACTAGAAGTTACCCTATATGGCCTGAAGAGGAGAAGAACCCTCAGTTCTGGGAATTGCCCACCCATTTCCTCATGAATAATTTCCTACCATTCCTTATGAATAATCTACCCCTTGTTTAACATATAATCAAGAAATACCCATAAAAATAGGCAACCAACAGCCCCTGGGCTGCTCTGCTGATGGAGTAGCTATTCTTTATTTCTTTACTTTCTTAATAAACTTGCTTTCAATTTACTTTATGGATTCTTCTCGAATTATTTTTTGCATGAAATCCAAGAAGCATCTCTTGGAGTCTGGATCCAGACCTCTTTCCGGTAACAATACCACACCTTTACAAGCTGGTGATAATTGATTTTTAGTGCCTACAAAAGTAAATTAAAGTTTTAACCCACTGGAAATCTAAGAGAACTGCATGAAGGAGGCCATTTACTAATTAAATCTCTGTATCATTTCATGGAAAAGGATTTTTGTTTTTGTTTCTCTTTCACTAGCACTTCACAGCATCTACAGAACATTAAGTCAGCTAAGAATTCTATAGCACTTGCTTGGTTATGCTTCAGAGGAAAAATCATTAATGACAATAATCTTTGAAGGCTTACTTGGAATGAAGAAAGCTACATTTTGGCACTTCTCTGAATTTCTCCCATTTTGAATTAAACAGGACAAATGGGCTGCTGAATGTTGTTATTGCATCTTCAGTCAGCAAGAAAATGGTATTCTGTGCTGCTCACTTACGTATAATATTGGGATATGAAATAATCAGACAACCTTTGTGTCTGGAATATCTTCCTTCAGGTTTTACACAATCAGCGATTTATTGTGCCCATTAGACAGTGGTTTCACGTAATGTTTTGCTGTTGTTTTGAAGTGATAACATTTTAAGTGCTGGTTGTCTTGTTTGGATGGGGGCGCTTATTTATGAATGTTTTCCAAAGACCAGATAGAGGAGTTTGTGTGTTTTAGGCAAATCAATAAAAACACACACACATAAATAAATGAAACACATCTGAGAAACACTTTTACTATGACCTAGTTAAGGGCATTTGTTTTATCACTGTTAACGTGTTCTCAAAACATTTACGATCATTAGAATTTGATATCTGAAGTTTGCAGGGGTTTATGCTGTAGGTTGAGAAGGATAGTGTGTGTTGTTAGCAGTACAAACTCAGACATCTCAGAAAGCCATTTTTAGACTTCTTTTCTTCTTTATTTTTAGTAGTAACCTTGCAGCTCAGTACGAGAGCTTCTCTGTGTGATTTCACAATGTGCCAATGCTGTGGTGTGAAATTGCAGTATGCAACTCTGCCCCCAGGAATTCAGCAGCCTGAAGTTGAACTTTGATAAAAATGAATGGATTACTTCTCCCCAATGGGAGAAGCTGAATGACCTGGTGTGCAAGGCATTAAATGGTGAATCAGAAGTCATAGCCTTGTCACTTACTTGCTGTGTGACCTTGGGCAAATCAATTAACTTCTCTGTGCCTCGGGTTCTCCATCTGTATAATGAGGACTGTGATACCTACCTTAAAAGAAAGGGAAAAGGATTAATGAGCAATGTCTGCAAAACACATTAAGCTCCACGGAAGAGAGGTGCTCTGTAATTACAAGCCACTATTATTGAATGCAAAAGACAGTAAGAGGGAACCATTATTTTATCTTCTCCAGTAGGAGTTATTTCAATGAATGCAGTATTTGGTAGAATCTTAAAGCCAAGTGGCTTATTTAAAATGTTTTAATTTTTCAAGAATTTCTCTTAATTATATAAAATATCAGATTTTCAATATAATAGATCTGAGGAGTAAGCCAATTCGGTACTTTGGCAGAATACAAATTACTAAATATTGAGTGTCAGATGGCCTCAGATTTATTCTACTGCCTATATAGCACTGAGCCTAATTCATCTTGGGGAGATAGTTATCTATTATATTCTTAGAGCCTTAAAAGAGTACTTCTAATACCTCTTCTACTAACCTGCTCTATTTTTAGCAAAACAGGCTTTCACATTAAGTAAATAGTTCGTGCTGAATTTAATGGCAATATTTTTATTCTCAATGGAAAAGAGAATGGTGATTTTACATATCATATTAAACTTCTGTATGTTTAAGGATAATTACTAAGCGGTATTTTTCTCTCAATGCTAAATAGCCCTATCATTTTGCATTATTCTTCAGAGGTCCACCTTTAGCGATACTGCTCTCTCTTTTCTCTCTGAATTTCATTCAGTGTTTTGCAGTATGTTTAGCTTTGCAAGGTCCAAGCTGTGAAGAAATATCGCTTTTTAAATTTTTTTTTTTTTTTGACAGAGTTTCACTCTTGTTGCCCAGGCAACAAGAGGGCAATGGTGGGATCTCTGCTCACTGCAGCCTTCACCACCTGGGTTCAAACAATTCTCCTGCCTCAACCTTCTGAGTAGCTGGGATTACAGGTGCATGCCACCACACCCGGCTAATTTTTGTATTTTTAGTAGAGACACGGTTTTGCCATGTTGACCAGGCTGGTCTCAAACTCCTGATCTCAGGTGATCCACCTGCCTTTGCCTCCCAAAGTGTTGGGATTGCAGGTGTGAGCCACCACACCTGGCCTCCCCCTTTTGTTTTTTTTTTTTTAGAAATGGAGTCTCACTCTATTACCCTGGCTAGAGTGCAGTGGTGCAATCATAGCTCACTGCAGCCTTGACCTGGACTCAAGTGATCTTTCCATCTCACCCTCTTGAGTAGCTGTGTGTCACTCACCCAGCCAACTACTTAAATTTTTTTGTAGAGACAGGGTCTCCCTATGTTGTCCAGGCTGATCTCGAACTCCTGGTCTCAAGCAATCCTCCAGCTTTGGCCTCTCAACGTGATAAGATTACAGGAATGAGCCACTGCACTTGACCCCAATTCAGCTTCTATTAGTTGTACCACCTAATTGCTTGAATTATTTGGAAGTCACTTGAACTTCCAATTGCTTAGTTAATTTATTGGCAACCTAAAAAGGTAGGAGTAAATCATAAGGGTTGGTTCTGACACTCACACCTTACATTGCTATATAATTTTGTTTTTTTATTTTTCATTAGTTGATTGAATGTCAACCTGGTGTTCCAAATCTTTCAAATGATTTTATATATTCGATTTTCTCCACAGTCTTGTTTAAATGTAATTACCTCTTTTCATTGATAAAGGAAATGAATTCAAACAGGAAGCACCACGTTGCTTGTACTTAAGGGTCCAGCCGTTGGAGTCAGATGTGGGATTGAATTCAATTAATTCATTTCCCTAGATATCAATTGTCTCTGTGTTTCTAATGATACTTATTTCAATGATTTAATGAAGATTAAACTAGATAATATGTTGTAGGTGCTTAACATAATATCTGGTATGTTAAACATTTGGTAATTGGTAACTTTCGGTGATGATTGTGATTGAGGTCATAGTTACTTTGCTGATTGATTTTCCTAGGGAGTATGTGTAGTAGGTAGAGCCATAGTTTTGATGGAAGTTTGTCCCAAGCCCTAATTTCAGCCACTTCAAAGCCTTTAGCTAAGTTTTAAGGTATCAACAAAGAAGTTACTGTGCAACAGAACAGGCAATTTCTCATTTTCTTTTTGTCTTCCTTTGAGGTAGCTAACATTACTGGGTAAAGTTCTTGTTGAGAAATTTGCTTTATTTGTCACATATACATGCATAGATACGTATGCAGATTTATAACAAACTACTTCCAATGCCTTGACTTACAATTTTTTGACTTTATGGTGGTTTGGAAGCAATACACACTTAACAGGGACTGTATTTCAAATTATGAATCTTGATCCTTTTTCAGGCTAGTGATATGTAGTAAGATACTCTCTCATGATGCTAGGCAGCAGCAGTGAGCCGCAGCTCCCAGTCAGCCCCATGGTCACAAGCATAAACAACTTGGGGACTATACAGAGGACTGTGTTGCTAGCATTTTGGGGGGTGCAGGGAATAATAATAAAAAGAAGAAACAAGCTATGCAGTCAAAACTGGATGCCTTCCTAAAGAACAATATGCCTGCTCAGTCATCAACAAGTGATCCTTAGTGCCTTCTACCAGCTATTCTCGAGCCTCATCCGAAGAGAGAGAAATTGAAGACCCTGTGGCTGTAGTATCCTATCATCCAGCAATTAATTTTAGTTAAACACTATGAAGATTCCTCAGGCCCAGTGTGCCCTCAGCTGTGTACAATAATGGTGTGTACCCATACAACCATTCTGTTTTTCACTTACAGTACAGTATTGAATAAATGACATGAGATGTTCAATACTTTATTATAAAAGAGGCTTTTAGATGACTTTGCCCAATTGTAGACTAATGTATGTGTTCTGAGCATATTTAAGGTGGGCTAGGCTAAGTTACAATATTCAGTAGATTAGGTGTATTAAGTGCATTTTCAACTTATAGTGTTTTAAATTTATGATGGTTTATTGGGATGTAACTCCATTATAAGTCAAGAATCATCTGTATTTAAAACATATTTACACATACATCTCAAAATGTATTTGTAAAAACTTAATTACTTAACAATTAGCTGGTTGATAAAGAGTGTAAAAATCCTGGCAATAAGTAAGCCAAATAACCAACTAATTCATTTCTTTGTTCATCCACAGGGGAGTACTTCAATGATGTGTTATGACTAACATTGTGTTGGGAGTATGAAGGCTGTAAAGCTGGCTCAATCTTTCCAGACCGTGAGACATTTTATAGCACAGATTCTGCCTTTTTTCTCTGGATATCTAATGACTTAATAAGCAGTGACTCTTAAGAAGTTCCTCATGAATTTTGAACAAAACTAAGTTTTCATGAGGGACCAATAGGCAAGTAGGAGGTTAAGACATATATCAATCTGATTCTGATACAAAGTAAAAATATGGTCACCATAAAGGTATGGAGAAAAGGCTTTCAGAATTCAGCAGTGGGTGAGATCTCTCCTAGGTAATAAGACAACATTTTCTGAAGAAAGAAGGAATATAAGTGGAGCATTAAAGCATAAGTAAAAACAGAAATAGAGAAAGAGGAAGAGGAAGAAAGGCTAGTGAAAGCAAAGGGAATATGCAGGAAAGCAAGATTTGTATTTATTTTTTTCCTCTGTGTGGGGCACTGTCCTGTTTGCATATGTGTACATTCTTCCATTTCTATAAGGGAAGTGTCATTTTAGAAAGGAGGAAAATGAAATTAAAAGAAGGTAAGACATTTGGTTAGTAATGAGAAAACTGGATGTGTCGGGGTAAGTGTATCTGTCCAGCCTCATCCTTTAGGTCCTGAGGGTCTAGGGATTGGGTGGGAAGTCAATAAGAATCAGAGAACAGTTGAATTTGTCTGGAGAAAGGGGTTCTGGATCTCTTTGATCTTAATTTCATTCATAAACAGCTGGGCTAGAACTGACTTTGCCTTCAGATAATATAGACCCAGATGACCTTGGTTTGCATGCTTTGAATCACTGTGTGACCTTGGATCTCACTCTACTTCTTGTTTCATTTTTCTATCTGCACAAATTTGATAATCATATTTTAGTTGTAAAGTCAGGGAGATCTTGGTTTATTTCCTGATGACAATTAGAGATATGTGCCCCTAGGTAATTTTTTCAACTTTCTGAACTTCATTTTCTGTATCTATATAGTTTTGATAATGTTATTTATCATTTATTATTTTATGAAGATTAGAAATAATACATGGTAAAATTTAATGAGCATTCTGTCAAGCAGGGATAATATAATTTTCTCCTTAGGATCATTTTGGGGATTAAAATAGATAAGGCAAATGATGACAGTGTTTTGTAACATAGGTATTTAGATACTGAGATAAAAGTACCACTATTACAAAAAGTTTTATATATACACATATATATGTATATAATTTTATACCCACATGCACTCACTCACTTCTCCTACATACCCACATGTTTATATAAAATCACCACACATTGCCTAATGCAGAGCAACTACTTGATAAATATTAACTCAAGGGCCATGCAGCTCTATATTAATGCTAGAAATAAGAATATTTTATCAGTTTGGACATCCTGTTTTAAATTACATTTATATATATAAATTTATGATTTCTGTATGGAGTTAACTGAACGAAAATGAATTTCAACACAGAGATATTCTAATATAGATGAGACACATATATACAATTGTCATATCATATTATTGATTCAGTTGAATTTTTTACTTAATTTAACAGTATTTATTTCTCATGACATTAAATTGTTATATACAACATATTAGTTTAATTAAGTAATCATTTATTCTTAAGCATTTGGATTATTTGAAATTTTTAAAATTGCAAATAATGGAATCAAGAGGAAATATTGGGCCCTTCTTTCTGACTGTATACCTTTTTCCCTTCTTTGAAAATTTTTGTTTATGTTTATGGATTTAGGGATATAAATGTGGTTGTGCTACATAGATATACTGCATAGTGATAAAGCCTGGTGGACATTTCATATTCACATCACCTGAATCATGTACATTGGACACAATAGGTAATATTTCATCCCCCACTGCCCTCCAACTCTTCCTCCTTTTAAAGTCTTTAATGTCTGTAATTCCACTCTCTATGTCCATGCGTACTCACTGTTTAGTTCCCACTTATAAGAGACAACATGCCGTTTTTTTTTTTTTTTTTTTTGAGACAGTCTCGCTCTTTCGCCCAGGCTGGAGTGCAGTGGCGCGATCTCAGCTCACTGCAAGCTCCACTTCCCAGGCTCATGCCATTCTCCTGCCTCAGCCTCCCGAATAGTTGGGACTACAGGCGCCCGCCACCACGCCCGACTACTTTTTTGTAATTTTAGTAGAGACGGGGTTTCACTGTGTTAGCCAGGGTGGTCTTGATCTCCTGACCTTGTGATCCGCCCGCCTCGGCCTCCCAGAACATGCAGTTTTTTACTTTCTGTCTGAGTCATTTCACTAAAAACAATGACCTCCTGTTCCATACATGTTGCTGCAAAGTACATTATTTCATTCTTTTTTTGTGGCTGAGGAGTAGTCCACGATATATACCACGTTTTTAAATCCAGTCATCTGTTGATCGGCACTTAGGTTGATTTCATGACTTCACTCTTGTGAATTGTTCTGCAAAAAACATGATGACAGGTGTCTTTTAGATTTAACGGTTTCTTTTCCTTTGGGAGAGACACCTAGTAGTGGGATTACTGGATGGAATGGTAGTTCTACTTTTAGTTTTTTTGAGAAATCATCATATCGTTTTCCATAGAGGTTGCACTAATTTAGATTCCCACCAACAGTGTATAGGCATTCCATTTTCTCTGCATTCTCACCAACATCTCTTGTTTTTTAACTTTTTAATCATAGACATTCTGACTGGTGTAGGATAGTATTCCATTGCAGTTTTGGTTTGCATTGTTTTGATGAGTAGTGCTGTTGAACATTTTTTATATATTTGTTGGCCACTTCTATGTCTTCTTTGAGAAATGGTCGTTTGTGTTCCTTGCCCACTTTTTACTGGAGTTATTTATGTATTTTTCTTGTTGATTTGTTTGAGTTCCTTCTGTATTCTGGATATTAGCCCTTTGTTGGATGCCTTGTTTGCAAATATTTCCTCTCATTCTGTAGGGTGTCTGTTTACTCTGTTGATTATTTCTTTTGCTGTGCAGAAGCTTTTTAGTTTAGTGCTAGCTGTCTATTTTTGGTTTTGTTGCTTTTCTTTTTGAGAACGTAGCCATAAATTATTTGCCTTCTAGGATTTTTGTAGTTACAGGTTTTGTCTTTAATACATCTTGAATTAATTTTTTTATGGTAGGGATAGGTGTCCAGTTTAATTCTTGTTCTTGTGGCTCCCCAATTTTCATAAAGTCATTGATTGGATATGGTGTCCTTACCCTAGAGTTCATGTTGTCAAACTTTATCAAACATCAGTTAGTTGTAGAAATGTGTCCTTAATTCTGGGTTCTCTATTTTATTCTATGGATCTGAGTGTCTGTTTTTTACCAGTACCATGCTGTTTTGGTTACTATTGCCTTATAGTATAATTTGAGGTCAGGTAATATGATACCTCCAGTTTTATTCTTTATGCTTAGAATTGATTGCTTTGACTATTCATACTATCTTTTTTTTTGGTTCCATATACATTTTAGGGTTGCTTTTTCTAATTTTGATTATATACTTCATAGAAAAAGATGAATCTCATTTCCAAAAGTTAAATTCCTAGACTAGGGGATATGTACATTTTCAAATATTTTTATACCTGATATCAAACTGCCTTTCAGGAATATTGTCCTGTCTCTTTAATAACACTCTCGACCTGATTTGTACCATTTGGAAAAGACTGTCATTTGTCTTTCTTTTGTTCTTTTCCTTTCTGGCAGCTACTCTGGACTCTCATGTAAATTATTCTACTGAATGTCAAAGCTCTGAAGATCATTCACATAATTTTCTATGTATTATGCAAGCCTTGTCATTTATTACAGTAGGAAAAAAATGGTTTATTTTTATTTACTTGTAACTTAGTCTTTATTTTCATGAAATTATAAATTTAAAGGAATGAGGAAAGTTTTCCTGAAATTGAGAGATTTAAATTCGTCTTTTAAAATCCCAAAGTGATTTAATATGCCAAATTTAACAAACTATGCAGATTTATTTATATCCACTTTTATCAAGCTTAAATTTAAAATATTTCTGTCGCTAAAGTGACTCTCAAGTTAGTGCCAAAAGACTAAACTTGCCATATGAAAACTATTTTGGAAGTTGGAAAACCTGAAGGCTTGAAATCTATTTGAGCAATAAGTTTAGTCTTTTGGTATACAATTATTTTGTATGCTTATGTCACTATTCTGAAACTACTTTCATGTATTGCTCTCCAAAATTAACTTTCCATTAGGAGCTAAAAAAAAAGAAGAGTTTATCTACCAATTCATTGAAAATAAAATGATAAAAAGTGGCAGAGCCAATATGTATTAATATTTTTCCAAAAATAGATATCTGTTTATCATTTTACGAACTAATTACTTATGACTTGTGTGCACCAAAATAATCAAAGATACCACTAAGCTATGTAATGATGATTTCATATTTGTTGGGCAAGATTAGCTTTTGTGTAATTTAGTATGTTCTGGAAAGTAGAACTGGAAACTAAATTGAGATAAGCCCTCTAGCATATTCTTTGGAATTTCTACTTTGTAATATTGATGTTGAGTTAATATTTCAGTGTAAGTCATATACATTCAGTATTAAATAATTTGGGGACTACCTACATTTTTTAAATGAAATTCACTTTTAAAAAATTTCTTTCTTATAACTCTATTTGATTTCATCTTTAACTTCTCCTTTAAGAGGTAAGTATTGCATGACAAAACTCATCATTCCTGAAGACAGGTTCCTAATTCTTCTAAACAAGTGGAGTATCTCTTTAAAACAGAATAACTTGATGGGATATAAGACCATGAAAAGTTAGGACATTGGGCAGATTCATAGGGGAGTGGGCTTATTCAGTGCAGACTGAGTCAAACTACTGAACAATGGTGTGAAACTGTGCAAGGTTTATCATCATTATTACGTTTTACAGCAGGATAAGGCTATCTGTGGCAAAAAAAAATTAAAGACGCTTACAGGAGAAGAGGTAGATAGAACCCAGCGAGAGACAGAAGGTTGGCGCAAAATGAGAAAAGCACAATTCAGTTGTTTTTAATGCAAAGTTGATATCAGTGAGAATGTTTCAATATAAAGGCATCTATGTTATCTGCCACACAAACTCATTTAAGTAAAAGTCAGCTAACCATGCTGACTGGCAGTTTTATTTTTAAAGAAAATGCTTTATAAGGAATTCTGTGCGGAGATAAAACTGCAAGGAAAGGAAATATCATATGCAAAAAAACTAAACACAAAAGTAGAAACTGAGAAATCAGGAACAGCTTGAACATAAAAACAGGTGATGAGGGTAAATGTCAATCCTTCTAGAATTTCCATATTTATTTGGAAGGATAGCAAATTTCCTTTCAATGCACTGGATGGAGCTGATGTAATTGTATTTAAATCTTAAAAGACAAGGTTACACCAATCATATTGAAGAACTTTGGGCTTATATTTGAATTTTTTCATAAAATGATAACTTTTACCAAATCCAGTTCTGCAGAAAATCATTATACCCATTTCTAGCACGTATGATTTTTCTGCTTACAGTGTTAAACTATTAGTTTTTCATAAAATATTAGTATTTGCTAGTTGAATGTCTGGTTGGATAATATGAGAATAAAATTTGGCATCTGTTATACTACTCACTTTCTTACTTTGTCATTTATTAAAAATAAGTGCATATTTTACATTAAAGTATTGAAGAAATAATTCAACAAATATTAAGGACTTACTAAACATAAAGAACTGGTGATAAAATGTTGAAGAAAATAGGCATCATTTTTGGATTCATAGAGATCCTATCTGCTGAAAGAAACATTATCTGTATAGTAAGAGAATTAACTAGAAAAATTCAACCTCGCTGAAAGCCACAAAATAAATACTTATGTGTTATGAAAAAAATCCTATTTACAATGTCAGAGAAAGCTTCTTCAAGTAAATTTTGCCTGAATTTCAATCTGAATGTTACATGAGAGGTAACTTATGATGAAGAAAAAGAAGCACATTTGCAAAGGAAGGGACTGATAAGCATAAAGTTTTTGCTACAAGAAGGAACAGGTAGAGTTTTCCAGACTATAAGACACTCTGTATTGCTAGAATAGATGCTGAAATAGGGCATGTGGTGTGATGTATGACAATCGCTTCAGGGTAGTGTGGTAGAGGGTTCCATCCTGTGTCTTTCTGATCTTTTAAAATAATTTTGGCTTTATTTTAGGAGCAACTATGTATCATTAAAAGATACATGTAGGAAAAAGATGTAAGGAAACAAATATGATTATATTTTTATTTTAAAAAAGCAATCACTGTTTCTTACAGAATGCAGACTGGAAGTGTGAGCCAGTGAAATCATCTAAATATCTATGACAGAAATCCAAATGAGTAAAAATAGTAACTTGATTATGATGCCTATTTATGCAAATAACCATGGTAAATACATTCGAGGTAAATAGTTAAACTTCAAAACACAAAAATAGATATTTGGAGGATTGGGTAAAAAAATGGGACTAGTGTAGAAATACTTCCTCTCTCTTTCATAGGGTAGTCCATAGGTGTTAAAATCATTCGATAATACAGGCATCTCTGCAAAAAGGCAGACTAGGAAGGAAAGAACATAAATTTAGTTGGCACAGGTTGAATAACTGTTGGCTTTCAGCTATTTAAGAAGTTTTTAGTTGGCCATTGGACCTAATTGTTTTATATGGAAGAAAGAGTCTTAGCTACCTGCCATGACTTCTGATGTCAACTACCCAGATTTAAGCCAAGCTTCACAGTTTAAGGGAACAGTCCTCCACAAGACTACTCTTCATCCAGTTGCTAGTTCAGGGGTCCACAGGCCACCCTCACTTTGGACCAGCAGGCTACTAACTTGGGGTAAAGCATATCTCCTCAGGTCCAATAATTTAGTATCAGAGTTCACAGAAATCAGGAAAGTTCTAAATTTATAATTACAGTTTCCTTATAGGAAAACTATTCAAATCAGAATGTGCCAAGGGGAAAGGCACACAGAGCAAGGTCTTGGAAGGTTCCAGATATGAAGTTTCTATTGTCCTCTCCTCATGGGATCAGGATACATTAACCTCCCAGCACACTGACGTGTGACAATACACAGAATACTGCCAACCAGGGAAACTCTTCCAAGCTTCAAAATCCAGACTTGTTATTGCAGTTTTATTACGTAGGTAACATTGATTGAATCATTTGTCACAGGGCTCAAACTCCAGCTCTCCTCTCCTCTCCAGAGGTCAGACTGATGACTCTTGTCTCAACGTCACAATCCTCTAATCACATGGCTGGTTTTTCTGGTATGGCCAGGTCTCATCCTGAGTTATCTAATTTGCATAAACTAAGGGTCCGCCCTGATTTACTTTGTTGGCATTACCCATCAAGTGTCTTCCAAAGGGCTCATAATGAATAATAAAGTCACAACTAAAAGTCAGGAAATTTCAAAGATTTTGAGGATACCATCCAGGAGCCAGGCACAATGGGCAGCCAGATATTTTATTACACACTACCAATATGTCTGTGAAAAATCTACATCTAGGCAGTTGTTACAGCTATGGATATGAATAAACTTATCTTAAGTATTTACATGTTGAGCTTGGGAATGGTATTAAGACCTATACTTGGAGACATCCAAAATTTAATGTTTAGGTTGAGGAAGGTGAGTAAATAAGAAAGTGAGTTAGAGAAATAATGAGAACCCAGGGTGGATATCTCCAAATTGGGAGAGATCAGACATGGAACATTGCTGAGAGGTCTTGTAAGAGAAGGCCTATATTTTTTTTAACTGACAGGTGTAATAATTATTTTAGCAATGTTGTTTTTAAAACTGGATGGGAACTGGATACTCAATGAGCAGATGGCTAAGTGGGATTCAGCAAACACAGGCAGCTACCTACAGGTATGCGACTGTGAAAGAAAAGGACAGGGCTAGAGAAGTGTAAAGAATCTGAGATTCAGATTTAGTTGAGCTTCGTTAGGTTTTACTGAGGGCCAACTGAAAAGATTTAAAAGTTAATAGGCAAGAGTTAGTAAAGGAAAAGAGATTAATTTTAAAGGAAAAATTGTGTAGTTCCCATGGATTTGGAAGAAAAAGAAGCAAAGCACAGATGGAAGAAGAGCTTTACATAAGAGGAGAAACAGGAGGGGAATGGAGTAGGATAGGCAAAGATAGAATCACTACATGCCAAGGTTTCATCTGAGCACTGGCACAGAGTAATAAACAAATCAGAATAACTATATCTTAATGGAGTCTATGGTCTAATGAGGCAACTAACATTAGTCAAAATCACAAGTAACTACCAATGAGAACAGTGTTATTGAGGAGATAACAGTATCTGGATGTAGAAAACCAACAAATAAACTAAATCAACAAATGATTCACCTTACATAGAATATTTTGAGAAATGCTGAAAATCTATATTTAGATCAAAAGTTGGAAATACTGTTACTATACCTAATGGGTTCACTCACCCAGCACAGTAAAGCCAGGCACTGACACAAAGATATGCAGTGAGAGCAAAGGTAATTTATTCCAGGGCACCGAGCTAGAAGAATGGACAGTTAAGGTTTAAGACCCAAACTCCCCAGTGCTTTACAAGCAAGAGATTTTAAAGGCAGGGGTACATCTCAGGAAAGCAGAAGTTGTAGGCAAAGTATTAAACCAATACACAGAGGTTGAACATTGGTTTGGCCTATGGGTGTGACCCTCTTTAGGGCCCTTAGAAAGAAATGTAGAACAAAGAACTGCAATCAGAATTCAGTAGTCAGTTCTCACATTTCTGTGGTCTATATTACAGCAATCAGCATTTTCCATCTGGTGGGAGTTTCTGAAAAACAGCTAGAGAAAACATGTTAAGGAATAATTTTTTATTGCTGTGTTTTGCTTAGGAGACTATTGTTATGTGAACTCCAAAATCTTAAATTTGAGATTGGTCGCAGTTAATTTAGAAAGTTTATTTTGCCAAGGTTGAGGATGTGCCTGTGCCACAGCCTCAGGAAGTCCTGAGGACATGTGCCCAAGGTTGTTGGGACACAGCTTAGTTTTTATACATTTTAGGGAGACATGAGGCATCAGTCAATATAGATAGGAAGTACATTGGTTCAATCTGAAACGGCAGGACAACTTGAAGCAAAGGTGGGAAGACTCCAAGCAGGGAGGGGGCTTCCAGGTCACAGATAGGTGAGAGATGAAGGGTTGTGTTCCTCTGAGTTTCTGATTAGCCTTTCCAAAGGAGGCAATCAGATACGCATCTATCTCAGTGAACAAAGGGGTGACTTTGAGTAGAATGGGAGGTAGGTTTGCCCTAAGCAGTTCCCAACTTGACTTTCTCCTTTAGTTCAGTGATTTAGGGGCCCCAAGATTTACCTTCTTTTTGCAGTTAGTGTCTTCATTCTTATCAGATTGCTCATTTACTTTTCAAGACTAATTAGGGCCTGAAATTTCCCTGGAAGGAACTCAAGATCTTTCCTTTATTCTATGACTGGGGGACCTGGAAAGCACTTAATAGGATTCTCTGCTCCATCTCAAGGCCTGGTTTGCAAAGGGATAGGAGTGGACGAAAGAGAAGGAAGAGTTCCTCATACAGTATTTACACCTTGTGCAAAAGCCCTATCCAGGGTAAGAATGAGGGTGACATAGTTAAGAAAGGAAAGAAAACCAAGGATACTAAAGTATAGTGAACAGAAGTAAGGTGGAGCAGTAGGGTGAGGTTATTTAAAATGCAGAAAGAAAAAAGCAGTCTGTTTTATATACCCATGTATCTGTTCTTTTTATAATTTCTCCTTTCTTCCTGATGCTCCAAAATTATCATTTCCTGCCTGTTTGATATGGTTTCGTTCTGTCTCCACCCAAATTTTATCTTGAATTGTAGCTCCCATGATTCCCACGTGTCATGGGAAGGACCCAGTGGGAGGCAATTGAATCATGGGAGTGGGTCTTTCCCATGCTGTTCTCCTAATAGTGAATAAGTTTCATGAGATCTGATGGTTTTATAAATGGGAGTTCCCCTGCGCACACTCTCTTCCCTGCCACCATGTAAAACGTTACTTTACTCTTCATACACCTTCCACCATGATTCTGAGGCCTCCCAAGCCATGTTGAACTGTAAATCAATTAAACCTCTTTCCTTTATAAATTACCCAGTCTCAAGTATGTCTTTATGTGCAGCATGAGAACAGACTAATACACTGCTCAAATAACTTCATTTAGTCATTCTTTAAGAGTAGATCTGCTGGCAACAAAGTTTTAAAATTTTCCTTAAGTCGAGATATATTTATTTCCCCTTCATTCCTGAAGGTTAAACTAATATAGAATTCGTGGTTGACAGGGTTGGTTTTTCCTGTTTGTTTGGTTTTCTTTTTCTTCCAGCACTTGAAAAATATGGACTTATTCTGGATTCCATGGTTTCGGATGAGAAATCCACTGACATTACAATCTATATTCCTCTTTAAGTTGTTTCTGTCTGACTGCTTTCAAGATGTATTTCTTTGTCTTTCAAAATGTTCAGAAGTTTGACTATGTTATCTCTTGGTATAGATTTCTTTGTCTGTAATGCCTTTGAATTTCATTAAGTTTCTTGAATCCGTAACTCTGTGTGTGTGTGTGTGTGTGTGTGTTTTAACCAAACTTGAAAAGTTTCCAAGCCATTATTTCGTCCCATATTCTTTTGTCTCACACTCTTTCCATGTTCTTCAGGAAGCTGATGAAACAAATGTTGTATCTTTTATTGTCCCACATGTTTCTGTGGTTTTGTTCATCTTTTTCCTGATCTATTTCCTCCCTTCTGTTAAGGTTAGGTAAATTCTGAACTGGGTGCATTCAATCAACTTCACTGATTCTATTCTCTATCTTTTCTAATCTATTCCTGAGCTGAAAATTTGGTTAGTGTATCATTCAATTCCTTATTTCAGTTGGCTCTAAAAATTAACTTCTATTTCTTTGCTGAGATTCTCTATTTTTTCATTTGTTTCAAGAAAATGTGCGATTGATTGTTGGATCATTTTATAATGGCCTAAAATTCCAAACATCTAATGTATCAGTGTTCATGACAGTTTATATTTTCTTTTTTAAAGTATAATTTCCTTCATTCTTGATATGACAGGGGATTTAATTGTAAGTGGCGCATTTTGTCTATTCTGTTAGGAGACTCTACGTCCTATTTAAATATTTCCTTTTAGAAGACAGTTATTCTGTTTAGGCTTAGCATTTAGGTCCTGGCTTACTTTTGTGGATTCTGTTTCAAATGGCAGTTGAATTTTCCAGTCTTTGAGGTATTATTTTGTTTGGGTCAGTTTATCTGATGCCTTTAGGGCATCTATTTGTCCCTGTATGTGTGTGCTCCCTGACAGAGCAGAGGAACTTTTACTGAGCTGGACTTCTGGGTGTTTCTCTGTTGGGGAAGAGAGTCCCAGGCCCTGGGAAATAAAGGTATTTCTTTAGTCAGAGGCTTGCTGTGGTGGAATCTTCATACAAATGGCCCACTGTTGACCCAGGTGTCTGGACGGAGGAGAGGATTCTCAGACCCAAAGAAACAAGGGGACTCTCTGGCCCAGGCTACCAGCTTTGCCAGTTCCTCATTCTCATGCCATTGACTCCCCATTAGAAGAGGGAGTATCAGGCCTAACAAGACTTTCCTCTCCAGGCATTTGTTACAGGATTCCCTCTGCTTAGGAGGCATGAGAGCTAAGCTACTTGTTCCAACTGGTTCTTTCCCAGGCTTCATCCTGCTCACCCCAGCATCACTAGTGAGGGTTGGGAAGGGAGTTTCAGGGGGCCACTGAGGCTTCTCAGACAAGGCTGTTGTTGTGGCCTCTCTTGGCAGTCCCATCTGCCTTGGTATTTATTACCCCACCATAGAATCTCAGTGTTTGTAGGGAAGAAGAATGCTTCCCCTGGCCCCTTACAGTTAAAAAGTTTCCCGATGTGTTTACAAACAAGTCTAGTGTTTTTGGAAGGGCTCCCATTCTCTCTGGGAAAAAAATGGACCTACATGGATTGCCTTCTATTTTAAAGTCGGGGTAGAGAAACACTGGCTCTGGTTAGCCTTCTTCTGGTGGATGAGTGTATATGTACATAATATCTCCAGTCACTCTGTTGTTCCTCTAGTTTTGGGATGCAAAACCAGTTAATCCTCTTCCTATTAGCGTTCAAACTTTTCCCTCTCTCTTTCTTTCTTTTTTCTTTCTTTCTTTTTCTCTCTTTCTTTTCTTTTCTTTCTTTCTTTCTTTCTTTTTCTTTCTTTCTTTCTTTCTTTCTTTCTTTCTTTCTTTCTTTCTTTCTTTCTTTCTTTCTTTCTTTCTTTTTCTTTCTTTCTTTCTTTCTTTCTTTCTTTCTTTCTTTCTTTCTTTCTTTCTTTCTTTCTTTCTTTCTTTCTTCTTTCTTTCTTTCTTTCTTTCTTTCTTTCTTTCTTTCTTTCTTTCTTTCTTTCTTTCTTTCTTCTTTCTTTCTTTTCTTTATTTCTTCTTCTTCTTCTTCTCCTTCTTCTTCTTCTTCTCCTCTTCTTCTTCTGTTTCTTCTTCTTCTTCTTCCTTTCTTCTTTTTTTCTTTTTTTTTTTGCTTGCCTCTAGCATTATTTCAAAGGTTTATAATTGTAGTTAGTTGGAAGAGAGGACAAGCACCATCTTCTCTCTACTGAAAATTCCAATGAGGTTATTTACTATTTCTTGTTAGCAATATGAATGATAAATTGATTAATAAACATTCATAAAATTGATAAACATTTTAGTCTCAAACTATGCCTGCCTGGACTATTTTAAGTTTTCATGTGATAGCTTCTTTATCTAAAGAGTACGATGAAAGAATATAAACACTTATTTTTTCATACAGGTAAGAAAATTAGTGACCGTATCAACAAGGTACTTTTAGTATTTGAAAGAGATTCATTTAAAATTTGGTTTAAACCACATGAATACAGATGCTATTCAAATGTATTCATGATCTAAGGCATCAAAATCTGTTTGAAATTTTTTTTTTTTACATTAAATGAATTGATTAAGTAATTAGAAAAATACTTTAGAGCCTAACGTGCTGGTCTCTAGCCTATACTAGAGATAAAACAATGAATTAAACAAATAAAACTTTTTCCCTCATTGAGGGTATATTTTTAATAGAGGTACAGTTTTCAATCTCTGTTCATATTAATACAATTTTTGAAACTTCAGTCACATTTTAAAGTTATTTTAAACCAATAGAGCAAACTAATCAAGTTTATGCATTAAAAACTATTTAGAGTATTTCATATTTTTTATATTAGCTGCCTATTTATCAATCTCTAATTTAAAATTCTGTTGTACACACATAGAGATCTTAACTTTATCTTGAATAAACTTATTTTAAATTTTCTGGTTGGATTACTCAAACAAAGGCATTTTAGGATGATTTCCTACTAAATTTGAAAATAATGAACTAGTCACTTGCGGTATCGTTGGTGCCACATTTATGCCTAAATAAGTAGAAGAGACAATTTTGCAGAATTTTTTTCATAGATATTCCAAATTCTTCTGTACTTTATCTTCAAATAAAATTGTGTTTCTCATTGGTAATAATGCATATGTGAGTCTTCCTTATAAATAATATAATTTATAGAGGATGGATAAGCAATTAATAGTAGTTGAATTACCAAGACAAACTTAATTTTGCCCTTGGGCACTAAACCTTATTAGCAAAGATGTAAATCTGACATTTTTAAGTTAAAAAAAAAAGTTCTAAGGAATTTGATTTTGTATTGGCACATCAACTTGCTGCCTCATGGGTTATGACACGCTCTAGCTACTGCCTTCTACACCATAATTTAACACTGGGAACTCACTCTTTCCTAATGACACCAGCCTTTCAGCAATACACTAATAGATCATGGGCTGATGATGTTCATTAATGATGAATCACACTAATATATCATTTTCTCTGTCACACAGGTGTTTTATCAGATTAATTTCATTGGTGCAATGACCTGTGATGATGATGCATTGCTGAAGGATAGTGCAATTTAGAAAGAAATGAAATTTGGAATTAAACCTGTATTCAGCAGCTTTGAGGCTCTATTGGAAAACTTGATAGAAACAATAGATGCGAATGAAATATACATTCAAATATTGAGCAAATATTCTAGTATTTATAATGCACAGAGCAAAGTCACTCATATGTTTTGCCTTACAATTTTTTAAAAATAAAAAAACACATTAAAATTCTAATACCATAGTTTCTAACTTCTTGATTGGTAGTTTCTATTTGAGTATGAAACCATCAAATTCATATCAAATAGCTTTTGTGTAAAATTAAAATACTGTGGCTTTGTCTTTTTCTATACTTAAGCAAAATTACTAAAGTCAGTAATTTATTTATTTTCTTTTCCTTAATTGGGGCATTTAGCAAAATATGTACCTTGTGCTTTACATACTAAATAAATAACAAAATATTCTACATAATGGATTTAGGTCAATGTAAAGAGGGCTTTGAAAGTTCACTATAAATACCTAGTTTAAAAAATATATCCAAATGGCATTTTCTTTTCTTACTCGTTTTTATTCTACATGAATAAAAGTTTAAAAAATCATTAAGAGAGAATTTTAATTAGACATCTCATGGTGATAATGAAAAAAGTGTTAACTATATTCTTAATATTACATTTTTATTTTCAATTATAAAATTGAATCTCAATTAGTATCCTATTAAATTACTTTTATACGATTATTACCTACATGGTAATGAAGACATTTTTAGGATATATTTAATTATGTATTTAAAAATTTTCTTTTAAGGAACAACTGTTTTACTTTTCTTCGAATTAAACTCTAATACTCAAAGTATCATTTAAATGTATCTTTGTACATTACCATTCCTGAATTCAATTTTAACCCGTAAGTATTCATCATAATGATCCAACTGATGTAGATTTATGCCTGATATGTGTGACTTCTCTAACATCGATTTACAAGAAATGCCATCCATTTGTCCTATGCCTATTTAACATAAAAGATCCCTGCACACGTAAATTATGAAAATGGAAAGAGAAAAAAGAAAACAATAACATCGATGATGTGTTAAGCCATCTGGTTGTTTTCTTAATTAATTTATCTCTCTTTTTTTTTTTGAGATGGAGTCTCGCTCTGCCGCCCAGGCTGGAGTGCAGTGGCCGGATCTCAGCTCACTGCAAGCTCCGCCTCCCGGGTTTACGCCATTCTCCTGCCTCAACCTCCCGAGAAGCTGGGACTACTACAAGCGCCCGCCACCTCACCCGGCTAGTTTTTTTGTATTTTTTAGTAGAGACGGGGTTTCACCGTGTTAGCCAGGATGGTCTCGATCTCCTGACCTCGTGATCCGCCCGTCTCGGCCTCCCAAAGTGCTGGGATTACAGGCTTGAGCCACCGCGCCCGGCCTAATTTATCTCTTAATTAAAGAAATTGTTTGGGCTCCCTACAATGGGGTCAATATTCTTAAGAGGAGAGGGGATGTCTCTGGCAGCAATAGTCTTCCCATCTATATGTTCCTTCATTTGCTGCATCCTATAACTTGCTTTCAGATCACGTGCGCACAGTACATTTTTACAACAATACTTTTGTTATCCAAATGATTGCAAATGTTTGATCAATTGGCATGGTAGATCATACGATGATTCAGAGTAAGGGGTTCATTTTGGTGCAAAGAAAATGTGACTATGAGCACGTGATCATGGTTTCCACTGATCCTACCACAGATCCCACACATCTGAAGGAACTAGCATAATATAAAAGTGAAACAGACTTTTAAAGGCTCAAATGAGACACCAGCTTAGGAATATCAATTTATGGATGTGTGGTATTTTGTCAATTGCTCATAAATGGCGATGGTTCCCTAAGGGCTAGAATACAAGAGTCTTAGAAACGGTGTGTTCATTCGCATTACTGTAAAGGAATACTGAGACTGGGGAATGTATAAAGAAAAGAGGTCTATTTTGGTTCATGGTTCTGCAGGTTGTACAAGCACGGCACCAATACCTGCCTGGCTCCTGGTGAGACCTAAGGAATCTTACAACCATGGCAGGAGGTGAAGGAGGAAGCAGACATATCACATAGTGACAGAAGGAGCAAGAGACAGAGGGGGAAGTTCCAGGCTTTTTTAAACAACCAGATCTTAGGTAAACTCATAGAGGGAGAATCCACCCATTACCACGAAAAGAGCACCAAGCCATTCATGAGGGATATGCCCCCATGATCCAAACACCTCCCAGCAGGTCCCACCTCCAACCTTGGGGACCACATTTCAACATGAGATTTGGAGGGGGAAAATACTCAAACTCTATCAACTGGATTACGGACACATTGTTGGCCCCTCTCATGATAACTTTTAATAACTAACTTAGGAAATGCTTTCTTCCCCTATTACATTGGGCTCTGCTAATTAGGTAAAGGTTCTTGCTACTACTGGCAACAATGCCTCCTCCTTGTAACAATTCCAGAGAAATTGAAGTTACATTATACTTAGCCACTTTGTGTTTCTCCTTCCAGTTAACTGTTAGGAAAAAAAAAAAGAGTTACTATATAGAGGAAGATAATGGCCAGTTACCAGAGGATCCATAAACTATATGGTTTGGGAGGGTAACAGCAAGTGGGCAGTTGCAACAACCACAGAAAGACAAGGACAAGGCAAATAAAGGCCCATACATTTGCAGGGAGAAGATCTAGGTCAACCCATCTAGTAAGCAACCTAGACCAGCCAAAATACAAGCCAAGAATGAAGACAATCTATTATGAGTGAAAGAAGAGGATGATGACGATTAATCACAGCCTTGGGGTTGTTTGCTGCTGCTGCAGAAGAAATTGTTGTTTTTTCCTATTAGTTGACTTGTATTATGTCCTTTAACAAATTGAAGTACGCCAAGAAGAGGCTCTGTTGCTGACTAGCTTTAATGTAAGTATCTGAGTGGTAGACTAGATGACTTCACTGGACAGATTTTGTCACTATTGTAAAGTCTGAGGGCCTTTTCTTGCCCCAGGCATTGATGAGGCCACAATTTCCAAGTAGTCTTCTGAAAAGTTTTGCAGATGAAATGTATAGTTTCTCAACCTGAGATTCCTCCTGCTTTTTGCTTTAAGCTCTGTAAATTCTCATTTCTCTGACGTATCTGTGTGGAATGTCTGTGAGAATCCACTTAGCACCTGTACACATGCTATCTTAGAGGTTAGGGGTTTAAAATGTGTAGAGTTTTCATTAACCGACAAAGGAATAAAGGAAGCAAATAAATATTTCTCCTCATGTCCTCACCTGGCATAATTTTGAAGTGAATTTCAAAGATCCTAAAAAGGTCAAGCCCCTGTCACCCATTGAAGTGAACAATAATAAGATATTTCTAAATGGTTTGTCTCTCTTGCCGGGTTCCTATCATTCAAATCCTCCCTGCAGCTCCCTGGGACTATGTACCAAATTATTTACTAAACTGGGGGCCTTTGTCTCAGGTTCTCCTCTAGGGGAGAATCCAGGAGGAGAACATTATGAACAAGGTTAATTCACTACTTTCTCCTCTGAAGAATATTCAGTAAGGTGGTGTAAATAGGTTAAGGGTTTTTAACTGAATGATGGAAACACAAAGTCAGGGAGAAGGTGTTTCCACACTCACGTTAAATTTTCAACATCAACTAGGAGCAGCTCAAATACAATACAATGTAACAAAACAGTTTTATGCTAGGAATGAAGTGTTGGTTTAATATTACATACCTTTTAAAACACTATTATGTTATTGAATTTTTAAAAAGTCATATAATTATCATGCCAGAAAGACATTTGGTAATATTCAGTACAATTCTTTATAAAGTATATTCCAGAGCTATAAAATATTAAACCAAAAGCATATCAAGAATGTACTAAGAGGCCAGGCGCGGTGGCTCAAGCCTGTAATCCCAGCACTTTGGGAGGCCGAGACGGGCGGATCACTAGGTCAGGAGATCGAGACCATCCTGGCTAACACAGTGAAACCCCGTCTCTACTAAAAAAAAAAAAATGCAAAAAACTAGCCAGACGAGGTGGCGGGCACCTGTAGTCCCAGCTACTGCGGAGGCTGAGGCAGGAGAATGGCATAAACCTGGGAGGAGCTTGCAGTGAGCTGAGATCTGGCCACTGCACTCCAGCCTGGGCGACAGAGCCAGACTCCATCTCAAAAAAAAAAAAAAAGAAGAATGTACTAAGAAAAAATGTTTTTAATTGGGCATAAGCCTAGAAATGTTTTTCTAAGAGTAACCCAATTCAAGATGCAAAAACAACATAAACATTGATAAATTCAGCTACCTTTTAACAATTACACATGAAAAAGGATATCCTGTACAAATAAAGAAAGAATAATAATGTAGTGCATCTTATGACAAGATGCTAATTTGTGTATGTGCACGTATACATATACATACATATATGCATATATGCATACACACACATATATGTATATACATGCATTATAAATCAATAAGACTAGAATAAAAATCCCTAGGAGAAATAGGCAATGAACAAGAATTAAATAGTTAAAGAAAAAATATAGGAAATAAAGGTTCAGATGAAAATACATGCACATTCTTACTAAATTATATAAAAAGGAAAAGAACAATGAAATGCCATTTTGAAATATTAAGTTGGTCCCAGTGTTAGAGTGCTATGGTATAATAAAAAATAAATCTGGTCTTTAACCCCATTTCTTGGCTCAAAAAGTAAAAAAAAAAAAAAAAAAGGAATTTCCTGAATGAAGGAAGTTTATTTGTTAGGCTAATGAGGTGACTCATAGTGGACCCCTAAATAGTTTCAGAAAAGGGACTGGCCTGCAGAAAGACAGCCTGTGATTAGAGGATTGAAACTGTCAGCTCCTGACGTCAAGGTAGAGAAAGTGGTTTGCAGATGTAGTTCAATCACATCGACAGTGATTTAATCATTCATGCCTGCATAATAAAACTCCATTAATAATGATGGACCCAGAGCTCAGTGTAGCTTCTTGGTTTGTGAACACATTGATGGTTTGTGAACACTCTAACTCCAAGGGAGAGAGCATGGGAAGTCTGCAATATGGACGTTTCTATCCCTTGCCTATGTGTATCCTTTATAATAAAACTGTAAAGTATTTTTAAGTATAGTGCTTTCCTGGGCTTTCTGAGTTGTTCTAGCAAATTATTGAAACTTCTGAATTTATGGCCAGTCAGAACTGTAGGTGGTTACTGTCAGAATTGTATTCTGTTGCAGTCTCACTGAGTAACATAGATATGCATACATTTCTCGTGGGTATACAAATTCACAAACCTCTATGGCCAGCAAATTGGCATAACCTATCAAATAAATATATACTCCCTTTTACCATTTAAGGTTTGGAATTTAGGCTGTACTTATAAATGCACTCGAAGAAGTATAAGGCTAACCCATTTCAACATTAGGTTTTAGAAACAGTATAACTAGTCATCAATAGAGTACAGTCAAATACGTGACAATGGAGTCCTACGATGCAGTACAATTAAATTGGAAGGTATAAAGAGTAGTTCAATCTCTAGTGTACATTAACAAGTGAAAAAAGTAAATTGAAAAAGTGCTCATATTATATTTCATATTAAAATTAATATGCATATTACTTACATATATACAGAATAGTTGCAAAGATACACAGTGCATTAACAATAGAGAATATCTCAGGAGGTGATTTAATTGGTAAGGGAACACAGGTGGGAAGAAGGCTTATTTGTGCTTTGCATGCCTTCAGTTATATGTACTTTTCATTTGGTTTTAAACCATGTGGAAAAGATACCTACCAAAGTAACAGACTGTTCATATATTTGTACAAGTAACACAACATAATTAACGTATTTTTTGTAAATTTTTATACAAATAACAAAACATATTTTTTGTAAATTATTGTGTAGAATGTATTTGTCATTTTGCACTACAAAAACTATGATACATAATCATAAATAAACGATTTAAGTAAATAGAAACACAAACTTAATCTAGTCTGCCAATCCAGTCAGAATAGTCAATTCTCCAAAGCTCGACGTTACTATTGACCAAATGAAATCCGTTTTAGAAAAGGAGTCAGTGATTCAGAATACATCAAATCAATGTTCCCAAATTGCTGTTTATTTTCACTCTATAAATACTTTTCAATATCTAAATATTTGAACCGAAATTAACTGCATTAGTTAACTAAACAATATATACAATTACTAGTTTCTGGTTTTAACCTGCACTAGGACTATGTTCTGTGGTTGGAAATAGATAATGTTTTTCCTGTTTGATTTCAAATTTTAAGTTTCACATATCTTACTTTATTGTTTTTCGTTAGAGGAATAAAAAGCACATAGAGATAAATTTATTATGAATCAAGAAAATCATGCAGTAAATTTTAGTTAAATACAAAAATGTATTCTTTAGTATTCAAGTACTATGCTTAAGAAAATTGGAAAATCATTTTAAACTGAAACTTTGCTTTTCATGCATTAATGTATTATTTTTCTTAAATGATAAAATGACAACAAATTTAGTTTAAAGATTTTTTTTTTTTTTTTTTTTTTTTTCGCTCTGTCACCCAGGCTGGAGTGCAGTGGTGCGATCTTGGCTCACTGCAAGCTCCACCTCCAGGGTTCACGTCATTCTCCTGCCTCAGCCTCCCGAGTAGCTGGGAATACAGGCGCTTGCCACCACGTCCGGCTAATTTTTTATGTTTTTTAGTAGAGATGGGGTTTCACTGTGTTAGCCAGGATGGTCTCGATCTCCTGACCTCGTGATACACCCGCCTTGGCCTCCCAAAGTGCTGGGATTACAGGCATGAGCCACCGCGCCTGGCCTAGTTTAAAGATCTTAATTGGCTTTTATTTGCAATTCATGAATCTGAGCAGCCTCCATTCATTCTACAAAGTGAAATGACGGCTTCAATGTACAGTAGAACAGTGAATTTTTAAAGGTGGGAACAAGCAAACAGCAATCAAAAAATAACAGATTAACATCAGGTTACTTCAGGTTACTTTTTCATCAGGGTTAAAGTAGAGGGAAGTTCTTTATCATGCTGGCTAACCTTGGCCAGTTAGGTTATTACCTCTCCTCTGATTTCTGGGAAAGTCAAATAAACAAATTAGCTTTGGTTTGGTGACATGGAACTTCAGCATAAGTGACTCCATTTTGGTTTGGTCTGGTCTGTTGGGACCTAGTACAAGAGCTCAGTTCAAAACAATAGCCTTCCATATTTTTATTTAACATTTTTAATAATAATTTTTTCTGTGATAATTAACTAAATTCATTGTGTTTAATTAGCTAAAATATCATATACTTATATTTAAATTTTATTCTATCTTTCATACAAAATAAATTACACATAGTATTTACTTTTTAAATATCTGTGACTTATACTTTGAGTTACTGTGCATATTTTAATATCATCGATATAGCCTGCAAGAATAATACCTACAGGAATAACTGTTAACTGTCAGATCACCGTGTATTTCTAATCATATTCCATCAGTGACACGTGTTTTACATTGTTAAGACATCCTGCCTGAAAAACAAAACTCTAAAATGGAATGTAAAAAGCCCATTCTTTTAGATGATTTGAATTATTCATGAACACAGTACCTTGTCGGCACTTAGAAAGTAATCAAAATATAAATGATGCATGTGCATGTCATGTCCAAAATCCATACCGGGTGTTTCTAGGTTATACACAAGTGTCACTATCTTTTAAAATAGCAAAGTAAACTTGCAACCATCTAAAATAGTTTTGTCAAATCCAGTTAATTAATTTTTTTTAGATTTAAATCCATCTATCATCTTAACTATGAACTGTTCCCAATGTCTCCACTAAAATGCAAATACGTTATCTAGTACTTAGTGAACTATTTCACATTCTTGTTTTATGTCCTTTTCAAAAAAGTTCACAACACTCACAAAATAAAACTCGTGTTGTTTAGAGGAAGAAAAATTGAGATACCTAAGCTGATTTGGTGAAATACCAAGGTATTGTAAACTGTAAACATATATGACTTCTTAAGTCATGCAGACATGACTACCATAAAAAGCAATTATCGAGCTATCCTATGACTTAAATGTCTGTGTAGGATAAATATAAGTTTTGATGTACTGTCTTTTTATTTCTTTGGGGAGTTCTCATGAGGTTTTCTTCAATTTCACTTTATAATAATTGATTACCCAAAAGAAAATGCTATTCTATTTTACTATGCCTAGGAAATTTAAACAGAGAAAGCCAACACTTGGATTGTAAAATATGAAGGCATAAATTCACATTAATGTATTCTGTAAATAGTACATAAGATATGCTATATAAGTATAATATATAGTAAAATTAGTAAGTATATTTTATGAATATATGAACCTAAACTTTATATCCTCATTCTGGTATTAATTTTGGAACTAGATGGGGTCTGTAATAGAAAATGTGATATGCACATATTCCAGTACCTGGATATATGTGTGTGTGTGTGATATGTGTGTGTGCAGATAGATAGAGAGATACATAGATAGAATTGAGCTCAATGTTATATAGGAGACAGAAGAATTCTGTGGCAAAATGACTATCATTTGGTAGTTTAGGACACATGCAGAGAACTGATTATCATCCTGGGAGAAAAAAAAGGAAATATTGTAACAAAGAAAGTGATAATTGATACTAAGATAACTGAAATAGGAGTTCGTGATCTATTTAGCTATTAATTTAATGTATTTTATTAGCATTTCTTACATGCAAAATATAATGCTAGACAACTGGATATGTTATGAAGAACACAGAAAAAATCTCTGACCTTATAAAGATACTTTATGGCTAATGTTGTACTGAGTTACATAATAAATAGGCTGACTACAAGACACATGCCTTAAATATAAGTACACAGGAAAGTGAAAAGTATAATGCTAGAAAAAAGCAATAAATAAATAAGTCTAAATTTGTATGTAGCCAATGTGACTCTTTAATAATATTAATATATCAGGCAAAAAGAGCAATAAGTGAAATATAGAGAAATCCAAAATCATTGTGAGATGTTTTTAGCACTACTCTGAAAACTGATAGAATAAGCAGACATAAAACTATTAGACACAGATGAGTTGAATAACATGATTAACAAACTGTACTATAATTGGCACGTATAGAGCAATCCATCCAACTATTGGGGAATACATATTATTTTCAAGTATACATGAAACAGTTACCAAAATTGACCATATACTGAGTCATAAAACAGCATTTCAGCACCTAAGGATTTATATTAGGTAGAGTTAGATCCCTACTTACAATGAACCTAAGTAGGAAATTCATTACAGAATATATAATGAGAAATGTTTGAAAATTAGGTAATATGTTTCTAATCTAACGATGGTTTAAAGAACAAATTTCAATGGAAATTATTTTAAGTTTGGTGATAATACAAACTTATTAATGATGAAATTATTAACAATAAAATACAACATGGAGTCAGCTGTGCTGGAATTCACCATTTTTACCATGCTCTCTCATTCCTCAACTGATAGCCCAGTTATGTATAGTTTGACTCTTTTTGAGTCTCTTTCATCTGCTCCATTGTTTCCAAGATCACTAACAGCAAATCAGCTCAAGCTCTAATTATCTCTGGCTTAAAAGATTTCAACTCTTACTAAAAAGAAGTTTTCCTAATGCTTATCTGTCCTTAAAATCACTGCCGATAAAACCTTTTTCTAAAGTTGTGTCTGCAGATGGCTTTTCCATTTGCCTATATGAGTCCATTCAAACTGCTCTTCATGGATGTGTAACAAAGGTGTCAATCATATTGTGCAAGTATTCTGTGTTTATTTCTTTCAAATTATTTTCACTTATCCCAATACCCAATTGCCACTGTTTTCCTCCCAACATTCTTCCTGGCCTCCTCTGAATGCCTCCCTTTCTCTCTGTTAACATCCTATCTGTATCATAGTTCCATTTCATATGTT
>NW_012123376.1:8162342-8164977 GCF_000951035.1 Colobus angolensis palliatus | reverse complement strand
GATCTCCTGACCTCGTGATCCGCCCGTCTCGGCCTCCCAAAGTGCTGGGATTACAGGCTTGAGCCACCGCGCCCGGCCTTCATATGTTACTTTCTCAAGAAACCCTGATAATTCACCTGAAAACATCTGTGATCTACCAATTTTTTGAGCTCCTTCTACAGAGTGTATTTTATACTTCTCTGACGACACTTGTATGCTACCACAAAGTGATTTGATTATTCCTCTCATATATTTACTTTACCGTGCTTTGACATGAGTAAATTATGTCTTACTTATCTTTGTGTCAATATGGTATAATACATAAGAAATAGATGAAAATATCTAAGTGAAAAACAGTGCACTAAGATTTATCTTCTATTGGCTTGACATATTGAAAGCCATTTATTTCTTTGTTTATATCATGTAGGTTTTTAAATTCAAGCTGAACTTATCACTAACTAACTTATGTATAAAGAAGAAAATATTATGGAATATATTATGGAATAAGTAAGTTATTATTATTTGGAAATGCAATAAATTACTTTTAATTTTGATTCATTAGACACAAATGTTATATTATTTTTCTTAAACATTTTGATTATATAACTATAATTTTTATTTTCTTACCAAAAGTGTTTTGAAATTTATATTCTTAGGTTACATTTGATCAAACAAGCAAATTTCTTGCATAATGTCTAAGTTAATGAAATTAAAGCTTCTACAAGAAATACTAAGTTTTTTCAGTGAATTTTCAGTGAATTTGATAAACTGCCCATGTAACAACCATACTGTCCTGATTTAACTTCATGACAACTTAATGGAGTGTAGGTGGATATCAGAAGTTTGAAATAGGTTGGAAATTGTATATTTCCCAGTGATTCAAAATATATCTAAATGACTTAAGTGAATTATAATTTCATTGTAGAACAATAAAATTCAAGTATTGAACATTTTCCCAGTTTGTACTTAATAAAAGTGGCTATAAATTTTAGCCTTTAATTTTAAGGCACTGCAAGTGTCATTTATGTAGAGTATATTTACAAAAAATTACTCAATTTTAATAACACACTTGCACATATTCATTAGTTTCCTCAAAAGACTGGTAGGAATATTTTTTTTTATTAATTCTTGAATTATCAACCTGAAAATATTATTACAAAAAAAATCCACAAAAATAAAATACAGGGTTTTTGATGACAAAAATTATAGAATACCACAGTGACAGAATTTAGAATTAAAAGGACCTAAGTCAATACATTTGCTTAATTTTTATTTTTAAGTGACTAAAATAAGTTATTGCTATTATTGCAGAAATACTGAAAATATATTCTTAAGTAAATTTTTGGCAGTTATAATAAAATGACTGGTCTGTTTTTCTGCTAAGTAATCTACTTTAATTAATCTTATTTATTCCGTTTAGGGCTAGCCCTCCATGAAACTATTAAAATGTTATTTATAAAGCAAAACAACCAATATCAAGCATTAGAAAATTTTAATGGAGGTGATTCATTAAAAATGTCTGAATAATTTTGTTTTTTTTAAATTCACTTTTAATGCCATCAAAATACCTTGAGATTTCAACTTTGTTTTAATTCTATCAGAAAAAAAGTTGGGAATTTTCCCCCAGAATACATTTTAATTAAATTGAAAAAAAATCAATTAAATTGAAAGCACACATTTGGTTCAAACTCTATTCTATTTCACAAGGGGATAGCAAGTCATCATGGAACATGACACAAGAATAAAAGAAAAGATAAAATGAAAAGCATCAAACTAACGTCTCCCAATTTAGGTAGATAAGGTCTGTTTCCATGGGAAATGAGAGCTATAATACATAGTTGTAATGAATCTGGAGGAGAATTGAGTTTTCAAAATCTTTCTACTTTATTTTCTTATTAGACTTCTCTAGAGTTGCACAGACTCAACCGAGTGACAAAGAAAAATATGTACCATAATCAACAGAGACAAGGTGTAGATCTGAACATAGATGATGAGAAACATGATCAGTAATCTCCAAGTTGCCCTTCTTAAGTGTGGTAAAGAAGAAGAAACCCAAGTTAAACACACATGAAAAAATTATGAGTGTGTTTGCCAAGTATATAGCTAGGAATCTGCTAGGATTCCCCAGTTACCAGTTCCTTTACTAAAGTGACTTGTTTGTCCTTCCTACACCATGGAACAAACTGAAACTTGAGCAGTATCCCTCAAGAGGACAGTGTACTTCCCATGCCTTTAACTGCAAACTGTTTAATGATGCAGGTAACACCTAGAGGTAAAGTAGGTGTCCAAGGTCCTTGTGCTCTTTCAGATAACTGAAGGCCTGAACTTACAAAATAGAGAACTTAAATGTTGCCTAAACAAGAGTTTCCAGTGAACTTAGACTGTTACAAGCATGCTAAAGCAGTAGGAAAACTATAACATCAATCAAAAATATCAAAGTGCCACTAAAAGGAAGATTAATACACAATAATTTAAAACTGGATGAAATTTTCTACCTCATAAGGGTTTATATAATGACATTATTATATTCCGAATAATCTTAAAGCATTTATTGTGAATTTGATACAATGAAACAATTACTAATAAAATTAACAGAAAATGAACCTGGGTGCAGTGGCTCACATCTGTAATCCCAACAGTTGTTTTTTTTTTTTTT
>NW_012123376.1:8148726-8161747 GCF_000951035.1 Colobus angolensis palliatus | reverse complement strand
AGCTAGGTGTGGTGGCACATGCCTGTGATCCTAGCTACTTACGAAGCTGAGGCGAGAAAAGTGCTTGAGCCCAGAAGTTCCAGGATGCAATGAGCTAAGATTGCACCACTGTACAAGCTGAGATTGTCCCTGGGTGACAAAGTGTTACAGGATTCCTTCGGTGTCCCTTCGCCAGCTGAAAAAAGTTGCAGCTGCCATTACCTCTGCCTGGGTTCTCACACTGACCCACCAGGGTTGCTCTCCTCGCTCGGCCCTGCAGGGGGCACTCGGCTCGTGCTACCAACCCAGATCCTGTGCCTGCTGTGGCTCTGCACTCAGCCCACGGTTGGACCAGGCTTGCCGCCAGCGGTTTCCACGTTGGGCACTGGCATCTAGATGAGCGGAAGACGGTGGTGCCTGAAAACAGAGATGCCAGCAACCGTGAAGCCTGAGGGTTCGTGAGGGCTGAGCCCCTAAGAAATGTTATGGCTTCTGTAGTTCAGCCAGCAGCAGGGAATGGCGCCCAGTGACTTTTTCTCTCCCATTGCTTGGCGAGCGGGAGGGCGTGGTACCCACAGGTTGGCGAATGGGAGCGTTCTACAGCTTTCCTGTTCCCGCTGCCCCGCAGCTCGTTGAGTTCTGGGTTCTTGCTACGTGACCAAGAAGTATAAGATGAGCAGAGACCAAGGAGTGAGTAAGGCAGACAATTTTACTGAGCGACAGAAGGAAAGCTCTGAACTGTGAGAGGGGACCCTGAAAGCAGACTGCCCTTGGAAGTGAGAGGGGGGCCGAAAGTGAGTAGCCCCCCGTGAGGCTAAGTCCAACTTTTTTATGGGCTCAGAATGATGGCGTGCATGCTTATTGGTCCATGGGTGATCTTTGGAAAAGCAGCATTCGATTGGTTAAAAGGCATCATCCAGAATAAACCAACAGGGAGAGAGAGGGTAAGATGGGGATAGAAGTTCTCATTCCGGTTGTGGGCTCTGTCTAGACCTGGCCGCTCTGTTTTCAGGCTGTAAACTGTCTTTGGCTTGAAAGTCGGGTTTCGGCCGGGCGCGGTGGCTCAAGCCTATAATCCCAGAACTTTGGGAGGCCGAGATGGGCGGATCACGAGGTCAGGAGATCGAGACCATCCTGGCTAACACGGTGAAACCCCGTCTCTACTAAAAAATACAAAAAATTAGCCGGGCAAGGTGGCGGGCGCCTGTAGTCCCAGCTACTCCGGAGGCTGAGGCAGGAGAATGGCGTGAATCCGGGAGGCGGAGCTTGCAGTGAGCTGAGATCTGGCGCAGCAGAGTGAGACTCCGTCTCAAAAAAAAAAAAGAAAGAAAGAAAGTCAGGTTTCACCAGGGACCTACCTCCTACCTTTGTCTCCCTAGAAATTTGTCTGTCTCCTGTTGCTATCAAAAGCATGCCCCTGTCTCCTAATAATATAAAAATAAAAAATAAAAAATAAAGCCGATGGATAATTTAAAAAAAGGAAAATGAACTCCCAAAGCTTCAACTAAAGAGAAAAATTGGAAACAAGTCCCCAGAATACACATGAAAGTAGCAAACAGATGAACAGGTAGATGATATATAGATATATACTAATTAAAATGTTTTTAAAAAAGAATAGAATACATTGAAGAGAAACCACATTCAAAGGTGTTTTCAGAAGAAAATAACATTCTAAATTGAAAAAAAAAAAAGCCAAGCTGTGAGAAACCCTTGAAAAATTGGAAAGTCTCATCATTGACTATGCAAATTAATAAAATCCAGTAAAGCTGAAGTATAGATTTTCAAAAGTCTATTTACTACTAAGAATTAGGAATGAATTCTAATTGACATATCTGAAAAATGAGACATAGTAAAAATTAGAGTAAGTGAATACCAAATTAATAAAAGAAAAATATTCTTAAACTGAAGAAAGATATAAACAATAAACAAAGTACCTAGCAGATTGCAAGCCAAAACTAATTTAAAGAAATAAATGATCAAAACATTTACATGAAAGGTATTGGTTAATTTGGAAGCTTTTCCTTCTGCTACAAACCTATACAAATATATTGTTAAAGGGAAAATCTAATATATAGCTGAACTCTGAAGAAAGGGAAATTCACAAGTGCCATTTTTACACATGAAGATGGAAATTAAAGGCCTTAGCAGTTGTCAGCTGATGAGGAGATGCCACAGCAGTCTAAGTAAATTTGATATTTTGATATAGGCTTTATTAAATATATTTGAGGCACATATTAGTGAAACTGTGGACTCTCTGGCAGTATGTACAGATTTGCTCACTTAATCTTATTCTAACCCGTTTTGAATGATTTAATTCAGAGCAGAAGCAGGAATGCTAAAGTCTACTCTTTCCATTCTCTCTACCAGCTCAGGTTTGCAAGTGTTCTGGCTTTTACCAAACATTAGATCCATGTGATATTTGGAAAGCAGGAATGAGTAAGAAATGTGCTTTTTCTCCTTCAGTTGTTTTTTTCTGGCACAGCCATGGATGAATTTCAATTATCTGCAGCAGCAATGCATAGGACTCAGTGTTTAGTTCTTACCTTGAGGTGCAGGGCATAAAGAAACTATTTTAACAGCATGGACTGTGTCTATGATAGTGTGGCCCCGGAGCCAACAGTTACAGTGGCCTCTTCCTCATCTGCAGCTCAGAGAGTTGCCATCTGCGAGTCAGAATATTAGAAAACAGATCTGGTTTTCCACCTTTCCAAAATTCAATAGAAGTCTACAGTGGAAGAGGATGAAGTACTGAACATTCTTGTGTTTAAAATATGAAAAAGTGATGTAATAAATCATCATCAGTGATCACATTTTAAGATATTCACTCCACAGGTTACAGGTCATACTCCCATATCGAGGCCCTGAAAATTACATGGGCAAAGGGATTGGTAAAAATAGGCAACAGGGTAAGTGCTACAATCAGAACAAATAAACACAGCAGCATTCCAACATCACATAGAAGTAGCATACAGTCAAGTAGATGTTGAAGACACAAAAAAGTTTAGTGAGCTGGTGACTTAATTCTCAGCATGCCTTCTCTTGCTACATCATCATCCTGCTGAAACCACCATGCCTGCAAACCTACGGGAAGCCTCTGTGACAAGCTGACTGAAGCAAAAACATTGAATGAGGTTAAAAAACAAATAGTTCTGCGTGATAATATTGGGACCATCCAGAAGTAGACTACAATCACACTAAGAAGTGATCCTGTAGAAAAGCAGGGAAAGAAATTTTTTGCTAGAGGGACAAAATGTTGAGAAATAATTTCATAGTTTACTTTACTTGATAATGGTGATTGCCTGAAGTCATATACATACTGCTCTTTCAAAATGATTATGACTCTCTAAATGGTCAAAAACTTGGGAGAAGCAAAAGTGAAAGATTTAGGAGAGCTAAATGAAGGCACATGGATGGGCCTCTCAGATTAATGGATTTTGTTGCTCTTGTAACCACTGAAAAGGTTGTCAACAATAAGGTGGACATTATGACCCACCCACAGGATTTTGGTCAGCTTCTTTTCTCAGCTACACTTGTGTTTGCTCAATAAGTTGATGAACCAAGTGGTTATGCACGGATGCAACAGCATACCTACCTCTTCTCTAGGCTATGGCCAAAACTGAGTCCCAAACTGGATATTAGCAGTGAACTATCTTTTGTATCTTGCAGGTATTGTTCTACAGGTTATAAATCTGCCACTAAATCATCTATTGGAGGCAACAGTTTTTCTTCAGTACTAGAGATACAAATTCTGTAAATACATTTATCTTCTTCATAAGCCATTCTTTTCCAGCAAAATCATTCTTTGATTTACCTAATACCTCATTCTTCACTTTGGTGTGCCAAACTATTTTGTTTCTAACTCTACAGCAAATGAAGTAAGGCAATATATACTAACACACTCTGTATTCCCTGATTGTATCATGTTCCATATTGCCCAGAAATAGTTGGACTTATTGAGTGTGAAATGGCTTTTTGAAAACTGAGTTAAGAGCCAGATTGGACATAAATCTTACAAATCGGTGGTGCTTTTTTATAGGATGGCATTACGCATTGAACCAGAATCCCACATGTGCTAAAATATATTGTTAAGAGAATAAAAAAGTAAAAGATGCATTCTCAAATATTTTCCTTGATTTCTGTGACATACATTATCCATATTCTTTGTTGAACATGCCTCAGGGATGCAATGGCTATCTTTAAATTTAGATAAAAAGAAAACATGTATGTACTTACACAAAATTTTAGTGTGACAATTGTAAATGTGTGACAATGCAACTGAGACTTTATGTATAATTATAATGGTTGCCAGCTCTTTATATAAAAGTAACATGTATAGAATATAGGTCTATAGTTCATCTAATTTGGATTAACTAATGAGGTAATATAAGTAATATTTACATATCAGTAACATAGAAAACAGTTACAATTTTGGCCTTGGACTTACTGGATCATTTTATTTCTTCCTATTTGCTTCTATTATATAAAATGCCTATGTTTTTTTCTTCCATAAAAATAATGTGGTTTGGAATACATTATTTTTTGTGTAAATATTTTCCTACATCATGATGGCCCTACCTTGTAGATTTATAAATCATTGCTTAGTGAAGTCTAATCTAAAGATGTTTACCTCCAACTTTCATAAATTTTGTGATCATTTCTTCAACACTGATGCATGAGATCACAAAAGATCCTAGCTCTTTCATTCAATTACGGGACTTATTGTAGTCTTTAGAATATTGGAAATAAAAGTATATTTGCTTTAGTCTCTTCCTCCCCATAATCAACTGGTTTTCTTTTCTAAATATCATTGTAGTGTCCAAGGATTTTCTACTAAAGCTAGTCTTTTAATTCCGAAAGTAAGAGAACAAAGGACCTATAGTATATAGCATTTTTCTTACATAATAAATTCTATAATAAATGTATATATTACAGTCATTCTCTGTACACATATCACACACACACATAAAGAATTAAAAACAAAGTGCAGCTGTTTCTTTTTTTGTTCAGATATTTTATAGCATTTTGATTATGTCCTTCAGAGAGGTTGCTAGATCTGTATGTTGTTTTGCTTAATCATCACATTTTTTTTGAAAGAGGCTCAGTTTCCATTACTGAGATAACTTAGATTTACAAATTTTTGTTAAATGTCTTAGTGACAAAGGTAGTAAGTGCTATTACAGGCTGCCCATGAATTTGGCATCTAGTACATTTTCTTGCTGGAAAAAAATTCAGTTCATGAAGAAGAGGGATACAATTGGACACCAATTGAAAATAGGAAAAGAGGAAGGCACTATGCCCGGTTAAGTCAACAGTCTTAGCAAATTCATGAATTGACATGAAATTTGCATGAACACAGTACAAATCCGGGGAAAATAAAACAATTTCCAATGGTGCATTTTGTTTTTCTAATTTCAAGGAAAGAGTATTTTTGTTCCTGTTTTCGATGTTTGGGACAGTAACAAGAAAAGAAGCAATTTTTACATTTAAATGAGATGAGAAATTCAACACAAATATCTGTGGCAAAAAAGGAAACATCTCCAAAAATTCTTATTAAAATTTATACTTACCATTGAAACTTCACACATATCACAACTCAAAAATAAACCCAATTTGGACACAGAATGTTTCTTTCAATTAAGATAGAATGCAATTATATGAAAAATTTTTCTACCCTTGACCCTGTGTCAAAGATCAGCCCAAATCATTTGGGAAGCATCCCAGAAGTGTAAATGAAGCCAGAGTTTCAGTGTTACAATCACAGAATAGGGTCTTTCATCTATAATTAAATTACGGATTATGATAACTTTATTACCCGTCAACTTGGCATTAAACAGCGTGAATCACAGCATGGGGTCTCTGTTAGCTAAAACTCCTGGGATGCAGATTCAGATGAGACCATTAGAGCTGAAAATACATGTTAGCTTCCAGATCTCTGCCAAGGAGATAATGTCCTTCTGCATTGTTTAAAGAAGATGAGAAGACACAGAATACAAGGAATAGTTTTCCCAGGGGAACAAACATATTTGAAAACATTTATCAACTTCTTTCGATGCTAAGAAGAAAAAGAAAAAGTGTAATTATTAGATGTTAAATGTCTCATTAGATGTATTCAACATGAAACTTTCCCCCAAAGAAGGGGGTAATAAATGATGAACAAGAAGAGAATGTCCTCAGGTTTTATGTCTGATATATTTGTAAAATAAATTAAATAACATAAATATAACAAACATGTCTCTGAAAGCCAACCACCAGATTTTTTTTTCTATTAAATGCCATACTCATTTGTTGTTAGTGAAACTCATCAATTTACTAAGTTAATAAAAATAAAAACATTAAATGTTAATCATATCTTGAGACTTCTGCCTAAGCATGGATTTACTATTAATGACTTTTGAATAGTTTATGTAATAATTTCTCAATATTAAGTAAGACTTCCTGAGAAATACTTTTTCAATAGATTAATATAGTTATAGGCTTTATGATTTACTTAGCGGTTTTGGTTGAAGAGGGAGAAGTGTTGCCATTTTACAGATGGAAAACTGAGAAGAGGAAATTGAGAATATGAACACACAAAAGACATAAGAATAGTAGCCATTGAGAATGGAGCTCATCTAGCGATCCTGCAGCTGGATATATATTCAAAAGAAAGGAAATCAGTATATGGAAGATACATCTGTACTCTCATGTTTATTGTGGCACCTTTTGCAATAGCCAAGATATGGAATCAACCTAAGTGTTCATCAACAGATGAATGGATACAAAAATGTGCTATATATGCACAGTGGAATATTAGCCATGAAATGAATGAAATTTTGTCATTTACAACAACGTGGATGGTACTGGAGGTCATTATATTAAGTGAAATTGGCCAGGCACAGAAAAACAAATATTGCATGTTCTTACTCATCTATGGGAGCCACAAAGGTAGATTTCATGGAGATAGAGTAGAATGGTGGTTACCAGAGGCTAGAAAGGAAATGGGAAATGGGGGGCATGAAGATAAGTTGATTAAGGGATACAAAAATAAAGTTCGATACAAAGAGTTTATTCTAGTATTTGATAGTACAGTAGGGAAATACAGTGATTTCTGTAAATAATCATTTATTGTATATTTTGAAATAGTTAGAAGAATGGTAATGTCCCCAATACAAAGAAAAGAAAAATGTTTGAGACAGTGGATATTACAAATACCCTGATTTGATCATGACACATTCTATGCATATATCAAAATAACAATGTATCCCCAAATATATATATATAATTAGTAGATATCAATGAAAATATACCCAAAAAATGGAGCTCAAACTAAAGTCTACAGATTAGTATCTGTGTAGTATTGTCTCTGTAATGCTGTTCATTTCTCCACTGATAATTCAATTTTTCTTGATTTGTAATAATCATGGGTAAATAAGGATGCAAAGAATTCAAAAGCCTAGGATTCCTTTTTGTTGTTATTGCTATTTGATTTTTGACAAGAAAATGTTCACTGTACATTTATTTAAAATATCTATGTATGTGAGAGAGGCAAATGTTTGAGAAAGGAAAAAATCATACTGTTTGATCTTTCTCAGGTAAGAACAGCATCAACATTACTTTATCTTTTGACAAGCACAATTTTAAAATAATAATCACATTGTAAACAACATGCAAAACTTGAGGGAAATGCCAGTGGATAAAGAATGTGAGCTATAGTCAGTGCTGCTTCTGTATCTCTACATGTTTCATTTGTGCAGGATTCAGATCCTTCACATGTGATCCAAGGTGATTAAAGCATCCTAATAGTCCCCACAGTGACTGGTGCTGCAAAGGGAAGTTGCAGAAGGTCAAGTGAGAATTAGAACTTGTTGAGATTTATTACAATCCAGAGTTATCTGCATGCAAATTACCTCCTATCCAGCACTTTCACCAATGTGCTTTGCCACAGCAAGAAACTAAAGAGCTCTAATAGCCAACTGATATTAATAATTAATCCAAACATTTCTATATGCCTTGCCTTTATCCTGTGATTGACATGGTAGCCTGCAGTTCATTAAAATGTACCACAGGCAATTAGGAGATGTTGCTTTGATGCACCTTCAATTGCCCTGACACCATTTAACAAGGCCCTTTTAATACCTTTAATACCTTAAGTCTGTGTAAGTTACACAAAACCCCACACCTTATTCTAAAAGGGTAGAGTAGACAGTAATGTATCTAGAGTAGTTCAGTGTCCTTTAACTGCAGATGCCCTAACCACTTAACAAGAGCTGTAAAATGGAGGGAGGAAAGTGAAGGATAAGTCCATTTCTGGAGCACAACTCATTAAGATTTAAAGACCCTGGGAACAGGAGTGGTGCATTTGCCTTTTACTCCTAGAGACTCAAGTTTTAAATTTACCTCAAGTAAAATGATTTTGCTAACCTCAGGCTTTCACAAGATCTGCCAAGATCTGCTTCATATGAGGTAGAAAGAAATCTCAAGGAAGTGAATGAGTCATGGGACAAATGAACTCTACAAATGCAAAAAAGCTCTGTGAAAAAATAATAAATCACTTTACTATCAAGGTTAATTCATTGTTATATTGACTAGAACAGGATACATATATATGTATGTATTTTTTTCCTATTTCACTGAGATTAATCATTTTATATAAAATAATATAAGCAACTGTTAGAATAATCTCTTTTGTCTTAATTGTCAAAGTAAGTTTTGCATCATGATGGCTTATTCAGGATTAATTTATATCATAGAGATCTCATAACAGCTTACATAATCCTATGTAAAAAAGAAATATCAAACAGAAAAATCCATTTTTGAAAGGTACGTTATCTGACAGAAATAGCATGAGGCAGTTTTTAATGATTTTAATTTAATGATTTCATGGCACTAAAATTGCAGCTTCACTCAAACATGTTTAATTTTTCCATAATTCTACACAATTATTGCTATTGCTTTTGATTAGGTAATGAAAACTGCAAAATTACTTTCATTATTAAACATTACAATTGCAAACTAGTTAAACTGCTTATTGATGTCAAATCATACCTATTTAGAGATTTGGGTTCAAAATATACTTCAATTAGTTATTTGACTCCATTTTTTCTGTGCAATTTGTTCTCAACACAGATTTTTCCAATTGTCCTTCAGGAGTCAAGCATCCTGTTCTGGTTCATTTTGATGAAGGTGAGTTACTCTACATCATCTGGAAGGAAACTTGTGCTATTCTTAGTTGCTATAACCAGCTGCATTACTGAAAGCAGGCTCTGTCCTTACACATTATAGACGGATAGCTTCAGATAAGAAAAAGCTATCTTAGTGAATGTTGGCCAGAATTTTGATGTTTCTGTCTAGTAGGTGATAGGGTTATCATTCACATCTCTAGGTGATTTGAGAAGATGGCTGTCTGGAGCAATAGATAAAGACTCATTGGACTGTTGCGGAGGAAAAGAAATTCAAGAGAAGCATGTGAATTTGTTACTAAGAAACAAGTGCCATAGTTTACAGGCTAAGGAAAAAAAGGATAGAACATGTGAGAAAAATCAGCTGCATTTTCTTGTTGATAGCATGTCTCTGTTATTGGATTATATGAAAGAAGTTAACAGATGAGGGATATATCCAGCTTATTGGTTATTTTCTTTTAATCAAGCAACACGATGACAAATTTGGAGTAAAGTTGTAAAATAGCTCAATTCAAATGGCAAGATTATATAGTATATACAATTATATTAATTATATTATATATACAACATGCTTTACAGTAAGTAGAATGAAAGCAGTTGCAGGTGCTAGGATCAGTTTTATGCCAAGAGAATTGTTTTCTCTTTCAATATATTTAATTTTTAGTAGAATTATTTTAAAAAAATTATTTAATGTCTTTGGGAGATATGTATATTACATAGATAACAGAGATAAGTGTAAGTTTTATTTAGCACATATTTACTAAAATATATAGAGAGGAGTTTATTAGATAAGAATACAAAATCTAATCTATATTGTGAATTCTAACAAGAAAACTTCTATGAATGTAATTGAGTGAAAAGGATATGAAGTTTGAATTGGAAAAACATGGACTTTTCTGAGGACTCTTATTGGGTGTTTATTTTAAAACATATACTTAATCTGCAACTCTTAAACTTGTTTAGAAAAAAAAAAAAAAAAAAAAAGAAAGAAAAGGAAGAAAATATACTACTTAATCTCTCCTTGACTCAATGTACTCATTTTCAAAAGGGGATTAGAATACCTATCACATGAGATTACAGAAAGGAATAAGGTGAATGAAAACCATCTATTGCAATATCTATAGTAGCAGGCATTCAATAACTGCCAGTTATATTCTTTTTTCTTTCTAGAAATTTTGTAGTAATTTCTCCTCACATGCTTACTCACTATAGCAGTGAGAAGTTCCTAAAGTAAGCTTTGGGGGCATGTCAGATTCCAGTTAATTATCACTTCAAAGAATCATAAAAGTAAGGAATTGTAACCTCCTTGTTTTCTTAAAATCCTACTTCTGAAAATCTTGGTGACATTTATATATAATGAATTAGCTAATCTGTTCTTCTGGCTAAATAAGCCTCAGATTTTTCTTTTGGGGAAACCATTGCTTAAATTGTCTCTAATATTTGTTCCCATTTTGACTAATTCACAGTTTATTAATTATGGCTTTCTGGCATTTTTCTTACTTATGCAATACCAACCCTTCTCTATAGCAGTGGTTCCTAACCTTTTTGGAGACCAGAGACCAGTTTCATGGAGGAGAGTTTTTCTACAGATGAGAAGAATAGTTTCAAGATGAAACCATTCCATCTCAGATCATCAGATATTATCATAAGGAGGGTGCAGTGTAGATCCTTCACATGGGAAGTTCACAATATGGTTCTTGCTCCCATGAGAATTTAATGCTGCCACTGATCTGACAGAGATGCAGCTCAGGTGTAATGCTAGCTCAATCATTTCTCTCCACCTGCCTTGCAGTCCAGTTCCTAACAGGCCACCACGGACTGGTCCATGACCTAGGGATTGGATACCCCTGCCTATAGTATTGTTGTCAATAGGATATGACTTCACATTTGTCATTAATCGTCTTCATTCTCTTTTTTCTTTCTGACTCTACTCTTATAAGGTTGATTTAGAATTCTGGTCCTGTTCCCTTAGATTGATGAATGACTGGAGGATTACCACTGTCACAATCATTTCAAGGTGAAGATTAGGATATTGTTAAAAATGTATGTTTTCACCTAGGCCTACTGAATTAATACCTCTAGGGAGTCAAAGTAATTTATATCTTGTTTGTCTCTCAGGTGATTGGTGATCATTCAGTTTGTGAATTCTGTTCTAACTGCAAATTTTCTGGGGTGTTTTCCATACCATCAGCCAATTCTCCAATTCTCTAGACACCAACTGTGTCTTCAATAATTTAATTCAATTCTAATGCGAACTACCTAGAGTTAGAGTCAGACTCTACAGGTTTAAAGGCTCAGTTCCATAAGACTGCCCCCTGCTTACACACATTTCCGTTCAACTTGGTTACAAGCCTGTAGGTTGTCACCTGCCTCAAATTTTGCTAGAATAGCTCCCAAACTCAGGAAAACATTTTACTTAATGTTTACTCATTGATTATAAAAGACACAAATGCAGACATGCCACCCTCCCAGTATCTCACTGTGGTCATCTTAAGTATGAGTTAACACGTAACTATTGGAGCATTGTGCGTTGTTATTAAAAAGTCCTGTGCTTTCAAATACATTTTAATAATTTTTCCGTTTGTCCTAATGTGCTAAGTGAAGAATTCTAAATGGATGAAGACGTATAACTACATACATTTAAAATTAGACAGCGTATTTCCCTGCTTATTTCTAGAGATTTGCTATATCTGCCCTTTTGCTGGTGAGTTTCTTCAGGGCAGGTAAAATTGTGTATAATTGAATTAGCTAAAACCTCCATATTTACTTATATAGGTTGTAGTCTAAGAAAATGTGACTTTTTTCCCTCAAAATCAACTCATCATTTGTAATATGTAATTATTAGTGAGTTATCCTTAGAAGGCTGACACTTAATTGAACATGTTAAAATAATGAAACTATATTCCAAAATTGAACTAAAAAGTAATATATTTTCCAGACATTCTCTGGGATCTTATATTCCCTCAGAATACCATTTGTTGTTGTTTTTGTTTTTGTTTTGAGACCAAGTCTTGCTCTGTTGCCCAGGCTAGAATGCACTGGCGAGATCTTGACTCACTGCAACCTTGGTGTCCAGGGTTCAAGCAATTCTCGTGCCTCAGTCTCCTGAGAAGCTGATACTACAGGTGCCCACCACCACGCTTGGCTAATTTTTGTATTTTTAGTGGAGATGGGGTTTCACCATGTTGCCCAGGCTGGCCTCCAACTCCTGGCCTCAATTGACCTGCCTGCCTTGGCCTTCCAGAGTGCTGGAATTACAGATGTGAGAGCCACCACAACTGGCCATTCTATCTACTTTGTAGGTCACTTGCAGAACAATTGTCAGCTTTCTATAATGGATTCCCTGGAATGTGACTTAAAGTTAGTGCTATAATGTTGTAAACTGTTAAGTATTTGGAAATGAACTTGGAAAAATAGCAGATACACTTTATCTACAATTTCTCTTTACCCTACACCTAATCTACTGAGTTTATCTCTATAAGAATTTTGAACAAGTCATGTTACACTAAGGCAATTCTTGCTAGATTTGAAATAAGGCTACAATGTTTACAATGTGTATTATATTATAACATCAATATATATTCTCTATAAAAATGTAAAATGCATATCTTACCAGAAAGACATATCTACTTCAACCAAGCAAATCAGTTTTAATTTACATATTTGTGATTATTCTAGACCTACTAATTTTGAAGTTAATTTTATAATACAAATACTTCCAGCCAATAAATTATTTTAGTCTCATTTTTAAAGGTGCATAATATTTAAGGTGACCTTATGTTTTAGTTAGCCTGTCAGTTCCAATTTATACCTGTTGCATATGCTCTCTTGAAATTATCCTCATTAAAATTGTCTGCATTTGAACAAGAATTTTATATGGTCAT
>NW_012123376.1:8095422-8142886 GCF_000951035.1 Colobus angolensis palliatus | reverse complement strand
TGCCTCAAATTTTGCTAGAATAGCTCCCAAACTCAGGAAAACATTTTACTTAATGTTTACTCATTGATTATAAAAGACACAAATGCAGGCATGCCACCCTCCCAGTATCTCACTGTGGTCATCTTAAGTATGAGTTAACACGTAACTATTGGAGCATTGTGCGTTGTTATTAAAAAGTCCTGTGCTTTCAAATACATTTTAATAATTTTTCCGTTTGTCCTAATGTGCTAAGTGAAGAATTCTAAATGGATGAAGACGTATAACTACATACATTTAAAATTAGACAGCGTATTTCCCTGCTTATTTCTAGAGATTTGCTATATCTGCCCTTTTGCTGGTGAGTTTCTTCAGGGCAGGTAAAATTGTGTATAATTGAATTAGCTAAAACCTCCATATTTACTTATATAGGTTGTAGTCTAAGAAAATGTGACTTTTTTCCCTCAAAATCAACTCATCATTTGTAATATGTAATTATTAGTGAGTTATCCTTAGAAGGCTGACACTTAATTGAACATGTTAAAATAATGAAACTATATTCCAAAATTGAACTAAAAAGTAATATATTTTCCAGACATTCTCTGGGATCTTATATTCCCTCAGAATACCATTTGTTGTTGTTTTTGTTTTTGTTTTGAGACCAAGTCTTGCTCTGTTGCCCAGGCTAGAATGCACTGGCGAGATCTTGACTCACTGCAACCTTGGTGTCCAGGGTTCAAGCAATTCTCGTGCCTCAGTCTCCTGAGAAGCTGATACTACAGGTGCCCACCACCACGCTTGGCTAATTTTTGTATTTTTAGTGGAGATGGGGTTTCACCATGTTGCCCAGGCTGGCCTCCAACTCCTGGCCTCAATTGACCTGCCTGCCTTGGCCTTCCAGAGTGCTGGAATTACAGATGTGAGAGCCACCACAACTGGCCATTCTATCTACTTTGTAGGTCACTTGCAGAACAATTGTCAGCTTTCTATAATGGATTCCCTGGAATGTGACTTAAAGTTAGTGCTATAATGTTGTAAACTGTTAAGTATTTGGAAATGAACTTGGAAAAATAGCAGATACACTTTATCTACAATTTCTCTTTACCCTACACCTAATCTACTGAGTTTATCTCTATAAGAATTTTGAACAAGTCATGTTACACTAAGGCAATTCTTGCTAGATTTGAAATAAGGCTACAATGTTTACAATGTGTATTATATTATAACATCAATATATATTCTCTATAAAAATGTAAAATGCATATCTTACCAGAAAGACATATCTACTTCAACCAAGCAAATCAGTTTTAATTTACATATTTGTGATTATTCTAGACCTACTAATTTTGAAGTTAATTTTATAATACAAATACTTCCAGCCAATAAATTATTTTAGTCTCATTTTTAAAGGTGCATAATATTTAAGGTGACCTTATGTTTTAGTTAGCCTGTCAGTTCCAATTTATACCTGTTGCATATGCTCTCTTGAAATTATCCTCATTAAAATTGTCTGCATTTGAACAAGAATTTTATATGGTCATTTAAAAAATATTCTTTAGAAAGAATGCCTATAGTATTTTAATTTTGTTCTATTTTATCTATTTAGATTTTTTTAAAATACCAACTGTAAAAAATGCTAATATTTTAACTTATAGAATTCATTTTTCTTATCTAGAATTATTAATTGGTAAAATTTTGAATTATTATTTGGTAAAAGTTCTAAGTGAGTAAAATACAATATGCTATTTTCACACTTTTGTTGCATATTGCTGGTTATTGGTGCAATTTATTTTCCCATGATGGAGGTGAGATCTTTTTCAACCAGTTTACAGCTACATGTACTCTGTGTTCTCATGGCATCATCCTCTCAGCAAACACAAACCTCAGCACAAATATTTAGCCATAAAAAATTTGAAGAGTATCTAAATTGCTTTCTCTTATGTAGATAACAAGAACAATATGGTTCTTACTTAATCAAAGCTCTGCAGCTCAAACACTAGAGATGTTCTTTTAAAAATGGAGATCAAAATACATTTTCATATTCGTGTATGTGAAATGTGTTAGACACACACACATACTAACATGTATACACACACTTATGCACGTGCACACACTCACCACCCACCCATATATGTGTGTGTATAAATTGTAAGCTTTCCAAAGTGGCACAAGTAACTTTAGAGCAGAGATTACATTGTAGTGTATCCAATGTCAGATAACTATAATAAACACAATTTAGTGGTATGATTTTGCCATATCTCTAAGAAGGATCAGACAATATGTATGAATAGTTCCCCTTTTAAAGTAAATAATGTATAGATTTTTATTGAGTTAATTACTATAAAGAACTCAATATGTGCTTAAAATTTTTATTGGTGCTGAAAAGCTTGCTTTTCGTTATTAAAATAACAATTTTGTTTTTTAAAATTATTATGCTGAGCCTGGTGACTTGAACCTGTAATCTCAGCACTTTGGAAGGCTGAGGTGGGCAGATCACAAGGTCAGGAGTTCAAGACCAACTTGGCCAACATGGTGAAACTCCATCTCTACTAAAAATACAAAAAATTAGCCAGGTATGGTGGTGCATGTGTGTAATCCCAGCTACTCAAGAGGCTGAGGCAGGAGAATCACTTGAACCTGAGAGCTGGAGGTTGCAGTGAGCCAAGATTACCCTATTGCATTCCAGCTTGGATGACAGATCGTGACTCCATCTAAAAAAAAATTATATATATATAAAAATATATTAAAATATATTTTTCAGTTCATACTGAATTCTATGAATATCCAAAGCTCAATGTTAGAGACCTGATTCGTGATTAAAATTGTGATGATGGTCATGTAGACATATTACTTTATTCCTTTGAATGTTTCTAAATTTTGTTTGTCTTCTATTATGATCTTACATATTTTATTTAGAGGTATAGCTGTTTCTAAAAAGCCTTATTTTTTTGTTCACAAATTTCAATTCCTTCCATATCCCACTCATGTTCATTTACTTTGTATCATCTTGTTTAGCTCTTTATGTAATAGAGCCAATAGTGGCTTCTTGCACAAATAAATGGAACTAACAAAGTCAGTATTAGTATTTACTCAGTGGTAATCATGCATGTAACAGATAATTCTTGAGGTAAAGGAGACAAGAAGATTCGAATGTATAAGCAGTGAGACAGGACAAATAGGCAAAAAGAGCAATAGTCCAAGCACCAGATGACTGAGTCTTACTGCTTATTCTGCAATAGCTTATCTACATAAAATTGGAAGAGTCTAGAAGATCTTTTGGTGTCAGTTTCCTCATGTTTACAGTAGTAGGAGGCTACAGATATGTTTAAAATACTTCTGTTCTAAAAGACTCTGCAATTTTAAATGTGAATATATTTTATCGCGAACATGTTAATACATTTTCAATTTGAAGTAAAAAGGAATCCTGAATGCTTTAGTTCCCAATAATTAAGTAACTTTTCACAGAGCTTTGTCTATACAATTTTTTCAATATAATGAGTTTGGAAGATATATTTTATTTACTAAATAAACTAGATTCTATAAAATGTTTCTTATTAGAATTTGGTCTCACAATATTTTTATCAATTATGTGTACTATTAAATAAAACAACAATACTCTTTGATGGAATTATTTTCAATTTATCCACTAATATGAGAAAACTAGGTATAAGAGAGTTATTTTATTTTGAAAAACTCTGATATGAAAGAAGAATCTGTTCTTTTTCTGAGTATTGGAGAAGTCTGCAAAGACTGCAAAGTTAATCACAGATTGAAATCAGTAGTGATGACTTAAGGTTTTTCATTTATATAAAAATATATAATTTCAGCCAGGTGCGGTGGCTCCCGCCTGTAATCCCAGCACTTTGGGAGGTCCAGGCAGGCAGATCATGAGGTCAAGAGATCGAGACCATCCTCGCTAACATGGTGAAACCCTGTCTCTACTAAAAATACAAAAAATTAGCCGGGCGTGGTGGCGGGTATCTGTAGCCCCAGCCACTCAGGAGGCTGAGGCAGGAGAATGGCGTGAACCCGGGAGGCGGAGCTTGCAGTGAGCCGAGATCGCGACACTGCACTCCAGCCTGGGCGACAGAGCGAGACTCCGTCTCTAAAAAAATAATAATAATAAATAAATAATGTTTCTAAAATATATATATATATAATTTCTACAAAAGTGACTAGAGGAGGAAGGTGTTTTTAGAATGAGTTGCTTTACTAGGTTTCCTTCAATGTCAATAGCATGAAACCTATAGCAAAGTTATTTCAGAAAATGTTGCATTTGTTCTGAATGTATAACTTAGGTCAGAGAGCAAAACATGATATTAAGCCAAAGTTATATTTTTTAAATCCTATATAAGAATTGTTTTTAAATATTTATATTAAACACTATACTACTTTAAACCAAATTGTATACATTATATAGACATCAAATTCTACACTAGGCATGTGAATCCCTCTGTTTAACTGTGTGTAAATATTTATCTGCAAAATAGTATTAAGTTCTGCACTTCTTCATGTTAAAGCATTTACAAATGAATCTTATAACCATCAGTGCACTAGGGTTATAATGATCTATTTTTTAAATTTAAAATCCTAGCATATGTATCTATGTATCACTATACATTTTAATGGCACAACTTGACCACATTGATTTTACTCTGTTCACATTGGAAAAGTTAATTTTTTAGGTGTTGACTACTCTAGTAAACCTCTCTATTTAATTTCACATCCTTATCATGGATTTTGTATTTAAAAATTCCAAAGTTTTGTAAGTCGTGATGTTTGTTTCATAAGAGACCATTTCTGTCATGGTTTTGTTACACAAAGTTCTTTAGAAATCTTGTCAAAGTTAAGTTATAATTATGTTTTGTGTCTTTATAAATTGCATGGGTCTATACCTCTATTTGTGATAGGTTAAACAGGTGAAAAATATTGGCTTGCAACAAAACTTCATTTTGTTTTTTGACATATTCACATAGTTAATTAGTGGCTTTTGGGGAGTTACAAAGATGATCCCACCTTGTTACAGTGTTATAATTTACTGAACATTTTGATTGCCACCTTTAATGACACAATCTACAAAGGCTAATGATACATTAGATAGTATAAGAATGCCAATTAAAGGGTAATGGTCATTCCAAAGGCTAATGCTTGTAACTCTCGAAAGAGAATAAATTGATCTAATACAATCTATTTTAAGAGAAAACTTCCCTTCTATGATGCTGTGAGTAATTATCCTATTGGCAGTTCAGTAGACATACATAGTCATTCAATCTACTACTACTAGTATGTCTTAATAAAAGCTTTGGAATGTGGAAAGTGTGACACTTTTCACACTCAAAAAGGAACTTTACATAGACGATGCTTATTTGACTGAGAGAAAAGGCAAGCTGTTTCAAAGTTTGAGATAATTTAGAACATACCTCGTAAAAATGCCACAATCATATGATGATATTAAAATGTTAAGCAAATGTTATCACTGTAGGTGCTGTTCACATACACGCACATATTTATATATAAACACTGGTCAGAATTTAGTTTCCTTTTGAAAAGCTCAAGAGTTTGTAGAGTGACAACAGAACAAAATTGATAGCTCTCTAAATAATAGGCTAGAAGAAAGAACTATCATATCTGAGCATTATGAACCTTACCTCATTCTGAAAAGGAGCTGAAGTAAAGTGAGAGAAATGGTCTGCTGGCTCCTAATTCATGAAGTGACAATGATGAATGAATGTGAGTTAGCTCCAGCTGTAGCTGCATTTTAGCTCTTGGATACTTTCAGCTGCTAGAGACACTGAAAACACATGCACACACACACACACACACACACACACACACAATCTCCTAGTAGCAACAAAAATAATGCCTTTTCTAAAGTAGTGTCTAAACAGTCTCCATTAAGAAGTCCATTCATTCATCTGTTAGGGAACCCTTGTTTGTTAACAGCTACAAAAACATCCAACGGCATGTAGCTCTTTCAAATATATATCAGATAGATTTGAAACATTCTAATTAGTCATTTCAATTTTTCCAAAGTTAAGCAAGTTAGCCATTCTGTGGAGAGAGAGAATACAAACAAATTGTTAGTGTATCTCTGCTCAAGATTGTTTAAAACAGAAAACATGCCAAACACAAGACTGAATTTGAGGAGAGGAAAATAAACTCGTGATTTTTACCTGTTACCTTATTTTTCTCGGGTCCAACTTTAGCCCCAATTTGATATAAAAATCATTTCTTAAAAATAAGTCACTGAAATCTTACTGGAAAACCAAAAGTCTTTTCTCCATTTCTCCTCATTCATTTACTCAAGTCACTCCACTAGATCCATCACACCTGCACAGCAGAGAATCATAGAGACATGTGGGAGGGCAGACCACGAGAACATTGCTTAATTTCTCTGAATTCAAATTACGCATCTGAAACATGGAAATTAAAATAACTACCACAAATTTAATTATGACTATTAAGTGAAAACATTTGAGAGTTGATAAACCTTAGCTACTCTTAATCTATATATAAATTTTTCTCTTGCTTATTTCTATAACTTTTTCTTCTCCTGGATATTAATTAATTTTGAATGCTTGTAATAATTCTGATGCAGTCATGCACTGCATAACAACATTTTGGTCAATGACAGACCACATATATGAAAGTGGTCTCATAAAATTTTAATGGAGCTGAAAAATTCCTATCTCCTAGCGACATTGTAACCATAATAATGTCCTAAAAAATGCATCACGATGTATTTGTGAAGATGCTGGTATAAACAAACATATTTTGATATAAATCATATAGAAATATAAGCCCATATAATTATGCACAGTACCAAATACTTGATAATAATAATAAATGACTGTTACTGATTTATGTATTTATTATACTATACTTTTTATCATTATTTTAGAATGCAATTCTTCTATTTATGAAAAAAAGGTAACCATAAAACAGTCTCAGGCAAGTCCTTCAGGAGGCCTTCCAGAATAAGGCATTGCTATCATAAGAGGTGACAGCTCCACACATGTTATTGCCCTTAAAGACCTTCTAGTGGGACAAGATGTGAAAGTGGGAGACAGAGACACTGATGAACCTGAGCTTGTGTTGGCCTAGGCTAATGTGTGTGTCTGTTAATTTTTAACAAAAAGCTGTAAAAGGAAACATATAATTAAATATAAAACAGCCTTATAGAATAATGATATAAAGAAGAAAAATGTTTTTGTACAGCTGTACAATGTGTCTGCATTTTCAGCTACATGTTATTACAGAGTCAAAAAGTTAAAAAATAAAAATTTATAAAATAAAGCAATTACAGTAAGTTAAGGTTAACTTATTATTGAAAAAAGTCTTATAAATGTATTGTAGTCTAAATGTACAGTGTTTATAAGTCTATGGTAATGTACAATAATGTCCTAAGCCTTCATATTAACTCACCACTCACTCACTGATTCATGGAGAGGAACTGCCAAATTGGAAGGTTTCATTCATGATAAACGCCTTATACAGGTACACCATTTATTATCTTTTATATTGTATTTTTGTTATACCTTTTCTATATTTAGATTCACACATACATACCATTGCATTACAATTGCCTACAGTATTTAGTAAAGTAACATATGGTACAGGTTTATAGCCTCGAAGCAATAGGCTAGACCAGATCGGTAGGTGTGTAGTGGGCTATCACATCCCAGAGGTTTGTGTAAGTACACTCTATGATATATACACAAGAACAAAATTAACTGATATATTTCTTAGAATTTATCCTCCATCATGGCTGGGTGCAGTGGTTCACACCTGTAATCCTAGCACTTTAGGAGGCAAAGGCAGACGGATCACTAGAGATCAGGAGTTCGAGACCAGCATGGCCAACACGGTGAAACCCCGTCTCTACTAAAAATACAAAAATTAGCCAGATGTGGTTGTGTGTGTCTGTAATCCTGGCCACTTGGGAGGCTGAGGCATGAGAATTGCTTGAATCCAGGAAACGGAGGTTGCAGTAAGCTGAGATCGTGCCATTGCACTCCAGCCTGGGCAACAAGAATCAGACTCAGTCTCAAAAAAAAAAGAAAAGAAAAGAAAAGAAAGAACTTATCTCCATCATTAAGCAACACATGACTGCAGTTATAAATTAAATTTTGCATATGTACGTTTTAAAAACCTCTTTTAAAATATACACCTATTTATAACCTTTTCAAAAACATCTTGCTTTTCCTCTCTCTCTTGAACACAGGCAAGGACAGCAAGGCCATTGAGTCTAAAGAAGAATATCTCCAAGCAGGAGTCACTTTTCAGGGCACATAACCTCAACAACAAGAGTTAAACATTCCTGATTTCCTCTAACTATGAATGTGTCTAACAGAGGGAGAACTTGTGGAAGTAGCAGTAGAAATATTCCAAAAGCTTTTCCCTGATGTTTGTCGATGTCGAGCTGCAGATGTCGATCAACATGTCTGTCAAACTTCAAACTGTTTACAACATTCTAATGACTGTCAACAAAGAAGATGGTGAATCTCCTGAGTATTACAGGTTTCTGAATATTGTAGTCCACTCCACCATCAGACTAAAGCAGAGCTTACATCTGTACTGTACACTGGAGATGATTTCTATTGGCATTTTGTCAATTATATATATTTATAAATTTGAGAAAGGTAATATTTCAAATAACAACAAATATATTACCTATTGAAGATGCAACATGCATACATATACATTACTTAATATAAGAAATAAAATATTTTTGTGGTCTTTCTACTCCTTAGCTCAGCTGGGTTCAAGTTTTTGTCTCACGACCAGGAAGAGTTAGACACATGGACACTGGAGAATTCGTAGAGCAGAATTTATTAAGCAAAAGGAAAACTCTCAGCAGAGAGAGCGGTTCTGAAAGCAGGTTGCCAGTTACCCCCTTCATGGTTGAATACACGAATTTTTTTAATATATATAAGCTGATGAGGCTAGGTTCATTATCTGTAATAAGGTGCAAATTCCTGGCAGCTCCACCCCATCCTTCCAGTGCACATGCGGGCTCTTAGTCTGAGCCTGTCCATATTTATTTATTTCCCTTACTGCTCATGTGCTAAGGAGTGAAATTTTCCACTGTGGGCATGTTTAGGAAAGCTTCTTGTGCAAGTTCTCTTATCTGCACCAAGCATCTGGTGTAGGCCATGCATGGTGTCTCATGCCTGTAATCTCTGCACTTTGGGAGGAGGAGGCCGGCAGATCATGAGGTCAGGAGATCGAGACCATCCTGGCTAACATGGTGAACCCCTGTCTCTACTAAAAATACAAAAAATTAGCCGGGCATGGTGGCACATACCTGTAGTCCCACCTACTTGGGAGGCTGAAGCTGGAGAATTGCTTGAATCCGGGAGGGGGAGACTACAGTCAGCCTAGATCATACCATAGCACTCCAGCCTGAGTGATAGGGCAAGACTCTGTCTCAAAAAAAAGAAAACATCTAGTGTAAGACTTGTGGGGTGCGTCAGAGGTTCTCCAGGGACTCTTCTTTTACTTTCCGCCTAAAACAAGTTGTTTAACTCTCCGCAATACTATATCAATAAAATTGTCTCCTACATATGCCTTTCAATTCCATTACTTTCTTCCTCCACCTTAGCTCCAAAAGAAATCACTAATCTTAGTTTAAAAATAATCTCCTTTTTAAATTTTGTTATTCATGATATATATTCATAACCCATATCCATAATATTTTGTTAGTTATTTTAAACTTAAATAGTATTATAACATAGACATTTGGGGATTTTGTTTTTCACTTGATATTAAGTTGCTGAGATTCATTTGTATTGTCACATGACATTACACATCTTCCAATTATCTCTGAAATTTCTCTCTTCCTTCCTTAAACTTACTTAAGGCATGTTGATCACCAAATACTCTTTAGCTAAATCTCTTGTACATAGTACAATACATGTAACTAGTTATATGTACACTAATATATGCATTTCCAAGAACATGGGAAAGCCATACTCATTTCACAAATTCTGTAAATAAAAATAATACTAGCAACTTCTCTGCCTAGTGTGTTCTCTATTCTTTTGTTAGTTGATGATCTTTTGTTAGATGATAAAATAGTAGTGAAGATGGAGTAATGGAATGTGATAATTTGTGGTGATATTTAATATGAGAACATATTTCCTTATTGTTATATAAATAAGTTTGAGACATAAAATGTTGTTTACATATTCAGTGAGAAACCTAATTCTAAACTTTTGGCTTTTAAATGTTTTCTGTGACCTTTGTTGCATTGTGACAGTTGTAGCAGATATTTCACTCATCATACAATGTAATTGGCATTCTGCCACAATCACTAAACTCAGCAACAATTGTTAGCTCTAGGGAACTGCCAGGATGGAGTAAAGCTTTTTTAAACTTCATGTAATTAACAGAAATGTTTACACAGGAGAAAAAGTGTTATACTCTATCAAACTTTCCTTTTAAACATTAGTAGTTAGATTTTGAACTTGCTCTAAATTTTAATATTTTAGCAGTTGTAAAAAGATTCTATGTTAAAAGTATCTTCTTGTTTTATAAACCCTATCAGCACTTAATCATTTAGCAAGATCATATAAGTTATATCTATAAGATCATTTAGCAAGATCATGTAAGTTATATCTATGCACAGAATGACATTTAAGAAAATATTGTTGGGCCGGGCGCGGTGGCTCAAGCCTGTAATCCCAGCACTTTGGGAGGCCGAGATGGGCGGATCACGAGGTCAGGAGTTCGAGACCATCCTGGCTAACACGGTGAAACCCCGTCTCTACTAAAAAATACAAAAAGCTAGCCGGGCAAGGTGGCTGGTGCCTGTAGTCCCAGCTACTCGGGAGGCTGAGGCAGGAGAATGGCGTGAACCCGGGAGGCGGAGCTTGCAGTGAGCTGAGATCCGGCCACTGCACTCCAGCCCAGGCGACAGAGTGAGACTCCGTCTCAAAAAAAAAAAGAAAAAAAAAGAAAATATTGTTATACCCTACGTAAGTGTATATGGAGATGTGAAAGGCCAGAATGATTTAATTAAGTATAATTGGGTCAATATATAAGTTTAAAGTCATGTATGGAAGAAATTTTTGGTGACAAGACTGACTTTTTCAAATCTGGGTTTGGATTACTGCCTAAGATAAAATGGGCAAAAGCACATTGTAACTGTTCAATTAGGTAGAGGTTTCAGGGCACAAAGATTATACTGGATCTCTTCAACCTCATATATCATTCCTATCTTCCTCAATTCCTAGAAAAATAAAAGATACCTGACAGTTCTGATTGCTATCTGAGGTAGGTTGACTACAATTAGACTCAATAAAGAAACTCTGCTCAAAATTTAATAGATGCAACCTACTAAGTAAAAAAAGTGCTTTATTATTTAAAAATTCTTCAATTTTGTATAAATTAAAATCTATAGAAGTTAGAAATTATTCACTAACATTCCAAAGTATTTGAAATGCCTATGAACTTTCCAGTGTAACTAAATGTGTCTTCTTTGTTTAAAGAAATATTTCTTATAAAAAGCTTAAATCTGTTTGAGTCTATGTAGGTAAAGTATAAAACAATATTTTGTTCAATAAATAGAGCTATTTTATAAATGAGTATGTAATTACTAAGGAAACTTTATTTTTCTTTTTGCTTAAAATAGATGATTATAGTAAGCATTTCTAAATTTAGTTTCCAGTTGAGAATTCTATTTTATATATTTATATATCTGTATCTATCTCTCTATTAATTAACCGATATGATACAGATGTGCTATTGAGCCAAAATATTTCTATGTGGAGGTAAAGTGAATCTTTATTCATCTCCTAAGATTTCTTTCTCTAGTTAACATTTCTATCAAGCATAGACTAAAAACTTGGTCAAAATTGATTGCCTGGTCATAGTATCCCATATAAATAGCACAATTGTTTGCATTCAGTATATTTTAGAAGGCACTTCTTTGGTTTAGAATCTTAAAAAACATTGAATATAAAATTACATGCCACTGAAAAAAGGTTGCCAACAATGTGAGTTCTCTGTGCTCCCAGTGTAAAGAATATCATTATAGAGGGGATGTCATATTTTAATAGAGCAAATTACCAAGACAGACACTAAACATTCAAATCATTATGTGTAAAATGCCTGTCTTTTGTCAGAGAAGCAGTAAAGAAATATTAGAGGCCAATTCTCTTATTTATGTATGTATTCCATCATACATTAATCAATTATCAATTGTCAGGAACTGTTCTACCCTGTCCTCCTTCCAGGGGCATTAATAAAAATTAATTTTTCTGAGGCTATTACCATTTTTGATAATTTGGAAGCAGCAACAATAATATAGTACAATGCAATATAATACAATATAATATGACATAATGCAACAGAATAATTTTAAGGAAAGTTTAAATTCCAGGGGAGCAAAGAACTTGGATGTGCAGAGGACATCAAGGAATGTAGGGTCAAGCAGGATCAGTTTTGTTGATAGCTGACAAAGGTGAGCGACCGAGAGTAACAGCAGTCTATAAGTTGGTGCAGGCATTGCGTTGTATGTTTGGAATAGATACTTAGATAATCTGAGAACAGCTCTGTTATTGTTGTTTTCAGTCCCTTATATCTGGTTCCAGTATCCTTTGCTGTCTTCAGAGAGAGACTATTTGTAAGAGGAAGCCTAGAACTTCACCGTGCATTGTCATTTTGTCAAGAACTAAGGCAAATTCTACTAGGCTCCTGGAACAGAAGTTAAATCATTAGGAATAATTTATTTGACACACAGAATAAACTACAACTGTATACCAAAAGTCTGGTACACAATATGAGACTATTTTGAGAATGTTTATCCAAGGAAAATAAGACACGTTTTTAGATGAGGCTTAATTTTTTCACATTGAATCACTTAAAAATATTCTTAATTCAATGTACTATATCATCTGCAATTTGTGGGCCGCTTAATTTAAAGGGAGTGATCCAGGTTAGAGAAGTTGAGATAGCAGAAAACTTTCTAAGAGAAAGCAAATTAAAATTATTGGGATGCAGGAATGGTACCTTGACGTTAGAATGCTTGAGTTAAGTTCCTTTTTGGCTCTACCAAGTACAAACTTGATAATATAGTTAGCTATGATTGGAAATGATACTGAAATCATGTGAAATGGTGCTTGATAAACTTCAGTGTGATTAAAAATGTCCTGGAAAAGGTTGTCAAATGTGTTAATCGTTGGTCTCTATTACCAAACCTTGCTTCACTAGGTCAAGGTGATTATGATGCAGCCATATCAAAATTTGAAGATTAGTCTTTTATGTTGTAGTTGTTTTTTTTTCTCTTTTGGGGAAGCAGATCCATTTTGAATTGTTTAAATATCTACTAAGTCAGCTACTGAAGGAATTGCTCCTGGGAAAATAGATTTATACTAAAAAATATAGTAATGTTTCCATTAGCAAATAATAATAAAACGAAAGAATTATCTTGGATGATTTGTATTTTATGAGTTCTGCATACAAGAAACTCAAAATCTATGGCTTGGGAGTATACCTTAGCCTATTTTTAGATTAAATTTTCAACCAATATTTAATAGAACATTCTCTATGTGCAATGCACATTATTAGGCATGATGGGAGATATAACAATGAGGCAACCTCATTATTCTTGAGGGTTTTACAATTATGTTATTTTTATTAAGAGCTTGAAAATATGTTCTAGGTTTGGTATTTTGAAGTGATACCTTTATTCAGTAGCCTAGAGCAGTAAACCACGAATTAAATGCTTGTATCCCCAGGGTAGGGCAGAAAACTATCCATTGTGATACTAAAACAAAATCTTTCTCTCTCTCTCTCTCTCTCTCTCTCTCTCTCTCTCACGCACACACACACACACACACATTTAATAACATGAAGATATGAAGATTTACTAAAATTTTATTCATAGATTTATATTGGTACCTTCTCATATCCTCTCAATAGAATGTGATATATCACTTATGGTAAGCGTATAAGGGAAACATTTTCACATTGTTAAGGCATTGACAATAGTGCCCTCATTTATTCATTGGCTTTCAAAATTTTAGACTTGTTATGTATCTGAGAATTTACAGATATAACGTGTAATTACTCTAATTTATAAAATCAGCACAAGATTTATAGAACTTTTCCAATAAAACCATCTTTGAAGATAAGCATGAAAAATAGCAAAGCCAGATAATCCTGATATTTTTATGACTGTATTATTGGCAAAATTATAGGATAAAACTACTGAAAATGTATAACATGCTACTAAATAAATGTTTTTAAAAATGTTTTGTCTTCACAAGATTTAATAGTATTTCAAAATATGAATAAGGTAATAACAAGATTTTTAAGGAAAAATACATTTTATGAAGAGAGAGAATTTTGAATATAGTTACTTAGACTTTGGCTATTTCACTTTGTTGTCTAAAATGATATTTGTGTCACTTATAATGGCTCTCTGATATTCACATATTTAATAATTATCAACAAGGGATTTTTCCATTTACTTAAAAATCTTCCAAAGAATGGTGTACTCTAAATATAAAAACAAAAAAGCATTGTATTTTAATTACTTCATAAGAATAATTGAATGGCATTAGGAAGAATAAAAATTTACAAGCTGAACTTTAACCAAAGCCTTGGCATAATGGTTGAATTGATTTGGAATGTGATCATCACAATTCAGGAAGAACAGCTAATCACATACTTTCATATGGATACATTATCTATGAAATATGTTTTTTAAGTATGGTAGTCATCAAATAGAATTATCCAAACAAATCTCTGAAGTGTAAAATTTTATACCCAAACTTTAAAAAATAGTGAATTACATTTAATCATGTTTTTATTATTTATTAATAAAATCTACATAGGTTTGGAGATAAATTGGAATATACATACAGAATGATACATGGAGTATAATAAATCACAAATCAAAGCTTTAAAATTCAATAAAATTTTTATTATTGGAAAACAAGCATCTTATACAATAGAAAATACTTAAAAGTTCTATTACTTTTATCTCATCCACCTTGATTTCTCTTTTTGATTATCTTTAATAATGTAACAATACTTTAGCATAGCATTCAAAGTATAGGGTAAAAAGTTTTGAAAAATAAGCAAATAAGTAGCCATATTTTACTGTTGTAGCTTAAGAAATTTTGTGGATTAAAGATAAATGTTTGAAGTCCATTGATTTTTGGTATGAATTCTTTAGTTTGTGATGATGATTCAATAATCAAAAGTTATTTTCTAGGTTTCAACTAACAGATATGACTATATAAAAACACACAAATTATCAGTATACAGGATTTGGTTTGCTTTTGCGATCATAAACCCTGAAGGTACATACAATATAAAATAAATGTTCAAAAGTGAAACAGACATGCTTCTGAACTAAAGTAGCATGTTTAAGTACAAGCATTAAGAATATAATTGAGAAACTGTTTTCATGCATTGGTACCTATTTTGAATATTAGTAGACAATGATTAAAAGGCACTGAGGCATTCAGTGTGAAATATCACTGTTAAAATAAAGTAATTCTAATATTTGGCTATTTCCTACAGCATATTGAAACACAAAGAGATTTTGGCTAAATTTCTTTATCTTAATGCCACCATAAACTAATTAATATGAATACAAATAGACAGTAATATACAGAGTATCTGTGAATGTGTAATCTTTGTTTTACATGTAAGATATTTTGACAGATTTTATTTTCTACGTATCTGTATTCCTATATGAAATCTACTGATTTCTTTATGTCGGCTCAAACCTTTAAGATAAGTTGAAGGACAAACACTATATTCTGTTGACTGCATTTATTTCACGAACATTAGTTTGTGTTTTCATTTAATGCCTCTTAAATTACTCATTGATGACATTTTTCTTTTGTTGAAAAGTATCAGAAGTTTTTACATCATTTGCAACAAACTTTTTCTCCAAAGTAAAGGCTGAATAGCTGCTTAGGCAATGTGAGTATCATACAGGGACATTCCATTGTTATTGGTCAACTGGGGTGAAATGAAGAGTGAAGGAAGGAGAGTTTCCCCAGGTAGCTCAGAAAAATCCCCAGAAGAGAAACTTGCTGCAAGTGTGGATGTAAAGTTATAAATATGGTAGAGGCCCATTTCAACTCTACCTAGGTATGTAGTTATAATATCCATGCAATTTATTTCTCTTTCACTTTAACACTTTTCCAAATCCATGAGAAAGTGACTCTTAATTAGTACAGAAAGGATGTAGGATGAGGTGAAAAAAGTATCTGCTCTGAGGATGTATAGCCTTAAGTTTGAATGCCATTTACTAGCTACAGGGCTTTAAATCACACATTAAACCTCAATAAGTCCCTATTTTATTATCACACCTACTTCTTAGGTTGTATTGTTATGATAAGTATGTGAAGTCTCTGCACCCCTCAGTGTTGATAAGGATCCTGGATGAATACTTGTCTTCTCCCAAAGAGGAAGGCTTATTTATATGCCTATAAAAACACAGAATTTAAAAGAATGCACATTTAAATACTATTAGGATACATATTTAAATATAGATATTGGGAACAAATATTCAAATTTGACCAAGAGAAATGTAGATGATGAGAACATACTCTGTTTACTTACTCTCATCCATTTTTCCTGTGAATGTAAAATCATACAGCCGCTGTTGAAGACAGTTTGTCAGTTTCTTAAAAAAGGAGACACAATCTTACCATAATGATCCACCATTTATGCTCTTAGATTCTACCCAATTGAATTGCAAGTTTATGTCCACAAAAAAACTTGAAAACATATGTTCATAGTAGTTTTACTTATAATATCCCCAAATTGGAAGTAACCAAGATATTCTTCAATAGGTGAATGAATCAAAAAAGTGTAGTGCATTCATACAAGTGTACTATTCAGCAATAATAAAAAAATGATCCATCAGTTCATGAAAAGACACGGAGGAAACTTAACTGTATGTTACTAAGTGAAAGAAACCCATCTGAAAAGTCTACATACTTTAATGTTTTAACAATATGCCATTTTGGAAGAGGCAAAACTCTACAGACCATAACATTTTCATTGGCTGCCAGGTGAAAGGGAGCGGGAAAGATAATTAAATAGGTGAATTTAAAAAGTGTATAATGCCATTTTTGGATGTTTTACTGCGGACAGTATTTAGGCTTCACCCCTCCTTCTTCCCCTTCTGCCCCACATCTGGGTACACTGATAAGAAAATGCAGATTTATCTTTGACATCAGTGAGAATTTCAAACAATGAAATCCTTACTTTTGTGAAATACTCATTCCTGCCCCATCGTCTAACCACCATAAAAACTTCAATGCATTTTCCTTACCCTTCTCTTTCAAGCCATTTTTTGGCCTGCTTGAGAGCCTGCCCTCTCTCCCTAGACAGACTCATCATGTGAGTAATGAGCCTTTTTATAATCTATTGTTATGTGTATGGCATCATCAGTCTCAACATCCAAACCAAATTTTAGGTAGCAGTGCATTCTGTATTTGAGAAATGTTCACAGTAATTGTTGCTACAAGCAAGATGTATAGAAAACGACCACCACTATTTACAAAAGGTCTTTCTTATTTGTTTGTCTTGTTAAATGGTCTGCTGCCTGATGGCAAACATGTATTCTGAACTACCGCTTGATAGCTGTCTTGTCTTTTGGGCTGTGCTGCTTTATACTGCATTTTCTAAATTTTGTCTAGATTCTGTTTTAACTGAAATAAGTTGAAAGTTCAAAAATTTCCATTTAGCAACAGTCTTATAGAGTTTTGGTCCTCCTTAAAAGGGCCTAGCATTGAGTGTCGTGCCCAAGACCTATCTGTGTGTCTTAGATTGAAACAGGTCTACTGGTTTCAGGATAAACCATGACTGAGGCTGCGTTCAAGAAAATAACTCTTACTTTGTGACTGCTGGTGACTAAGTCATCCATTGCCATAGAGTTGTCCTAAGCCCTGATAATACCTAGCTGAGTTTCTCTGGAAGAAGAAAAAGCTTGTAAATATGAGGAAGGTAGAGAAGAATCCCCAAAGTCTATTTAGTAAATTCCATAAAGAAAAAGAAAAAAAGTAAAGAAAACTGAATATGGAAATTGTTAAAAAAAAAAAGTATCTAAGCAGAAATCCATAATTTTGCCCACTAGATTATCCAAAGTTTGCTAAAATAATTTATGTAGCAAAAAGAAAATGGGGCACAACAGAATATTGGTAACAATAGGCACCAACAGGCACTATGTATGTTGTATAGCAGACCTCTAGAACTTACCATTTTATTTAACCAAAGCTTCATACTGTAAAACTCCTCATTTCCCCCTCCCTCAACCCCCTACTTTGTGTTTCTGTGGGTTTGACTATTTTAGACACTTCAAATAAGTGAAATCATGCAGTATTCATCCTTCGCTGACTGGTTTATTTCACTGACTAATATCTCCTAGGTTCAGGATAAATCTCATGTTGTGTTCCCACAAGAAAAAAAGTGTGGCACAGGGAAACTTTTGGAGGCTATGAATATTTTTATTACCTTGATTGTGGTTATGATTTCATGGGTTTGTTTATATGTCCAAATTCATTAAATTGCATACATTAAATGTGCGCAGGTCTTTATATATCAGTATCTCAATAAAACTTCAAAACAGGATGAAAGAGTGCTCACTGTTTTTTTTTCTCCTCTACAACCTAGGTTCTGAATTAATTTTAAATCTGTTAACATTTACCAAATCACAAACTTTCATTGCCTTATTTAAAACTGAAACTCCAGTCACTGTATATTTGGGGATCTCACAAAATGTAACTAAGGCAACTTCTATAGTATTAGGAGATTTAGTGAACAAAAATAGAGGATAAAATGATCTGCCTCAATTTAACATGAAAACAATTTCCTTGTTTAAATTTCCCCATGGTCATAGCACCCATTACCTTAAAAAAATGGGCAGGAACCTTCTGACCCAATGAATAATGCGTTAAAACAAAATTGAATCTTTGGTGTTTATAAATTGGATTATTTAAAAAAGGGGATCAATAGACATTATTTTCTTCCTCCTCCACAGTTAAAATAGGAGTTTTTATGAGTTAATGCAGTCATATATAATTTAAAACAGGGTCTTCAAAGACTGAAATTCATATACAAGACCTATTTAACAGAAGCAGTGATAATCTCCACTACTTTAACCTGTTCTTAAACTGGGGAAGAATAAAGGGTGCTTTACTGTGGTTTATCACACCTTAATGCTATGATTTCAACCATTCAGGCCTATACACACAGTGTTTTTAAATGAATGTCTTCATGCAATTATCTCCTGATTAATATTTTGAGATTCTAGAGTTGGCTAACACGCTATGTGCAGTGTCTGTTTTAACAATCTCTTAGCTATAGTTTTGCCTTTACTTTCAAAGAGCACAATACACCTTTGCCCAGCTACCCTTTGGGCACCCTAACTGCCATACCATCACACACAAATTTTCTGGCAAAATCTTATTCTATTCTGACTCAACTTTTTACAGCAGCATAGATGTGATATCACACTGATAGTATCCTCCAAAGAAGAGACACATTTGACACTTATTTAAGACACACAAATACTTAAAAGGGACCTTACTAAAAGTGGGTTGTCCATTGCTTTATACCTATCACAAGGCATGATCACCTTGGTTAAATTCCTGAAAAACTATTTGGTAAAATGAGGTCTGTTGCATCCCCCACACTGTTAAGAAACAGCTATTGACCCTCTCAGATTGACCACAACATTAACAACAAGCCCAACACCTTTTAGAGTTTCTTGTTTGTTTCTTTGTTTTTTCATTCTAGAATGAATGTATTTTTTATTTACAAAATTTAGTCAAGTTCATTTACACTATTACTTGCAAATTGACCCTTGAATGGGGCATCCTATAGCAAAAAGATATTGACTCTGTCCAAATTGCACTTCAATAGGTATTACTATTAGTATCCTTCACAGATTACTTCACTGTGGAGGCCTTAGTAACATTATCTCATGCCTCCTGAAGTCTCTGGATCAATCATTCATGTACCCATAGTCCCTGATATTGTGATGCAAGAAGCTGTTCTTGGCACCATGCTTTATGTCATTACAGAAAAAATGGCTGGCCACTTTGCAAACTGTCTTGGAAATTGAGGCTCTCAAAGGCCCTGAGACCTTGATCTTTTATACAAGTTACTGACTATGCCTTTGGTTATGGAGAAAGTACCCTGCAAGCTTGGCTTGGCTACCAAGGCCTCCTTGTTATAGGATGTAGCAAAACTTAGGCCCTCTGGCATATTTGCTCTTCAGAAAGAGATAATCTCTCCTGTTCTTAGTTCCTTGCCAGATGCCACATGGCTGGAGGAGGGTATCTTTCTCAGAATCCTTGGCTACCTGGGGAGCCCCTTACGATCAACTGAGTGAACAGTCATATGTACTCATACACTTCAGGGTTGTTATCAGCACTGTCCCACATGATAGAGCTTGCTGGGGAACTGCTATTTTAAACCCTTAACCAGGAGGAATATTAACATACTTGATAAATCTAACTTGGCTATTGACCATTACTTAACAATTTGTCTCACTTTATGTTTCTTCGCTGACTATTTCTTGGGATTTCATCTGTTGATGACCTTACTAAATCTCTGTTCTTCTGGGATCAACTGTCTTGGCTGGAGACAAATGGTGAAGCCCCTGCACCAAAACCACAAATTGATATTGCTCTTTAAAGAAAGGTCTCTACAGCTGTATCACATATATTGAATGGTTGTGGAAACTACTTTTCAAAGCTTATGCGCCTAATTCTGATGATGCTACCAAATTGCCTACCAGTGGGCAAAAAAATTCACACTATTGTCACCTATTCTGGAATTAACATCAGCATAGCTGGCGCATAGTTTTACCTTCTATCCACAGGAATACTGCAGCGTTCTTTGAGCCTTGAAGCAGAAAGCCTTTATTCCTCAGAGAAAATTCATGTTGCCCTCACCCTAAACACAAAAAACTTTTCATTGTTTCTCATTTGGGGAGATTGGCAGTGCAAAAATCTATTTCATAAAATAAACTTCCACTCTAACACCTCAAATTAGCCTATATGCCCCCCATCCCAATAAATCCTCAGTATTGATTTATTCATTCACAATGACTTTATGCTTTCTTCATTAATAAAATATGAACATTCTGTGCTAATTAAATCAATAATTTCTTACAACAACTCTGATAGGTAGAATAGAAATGGCCATATTTGGAGGTTTGGGGCCTAAATACATTGTATTTCAGGCACTGCTGGAACTATATGTGAGGGAATGGCGAGTTGAGTGCATGTGTCATGCAAGGGTTCTGTACCACCATAACTATTAAGAGAAGATCTAAAACAGATTTTACTGGAGAAAATTTGAAAATTCAAAAGTGGTAGAGCATATAATATCCCTCTAACTCTTTATATCCTAAAACTTCGGAGGAGCACTGGTGGTCTGTACACAGCATGACCTATTTTCCAATAAAGAGTTCCAGTCAAAGTGATGCTCTATGTATTTAATGAACAGAAGGCAGAATATATTTTCAGAGTATGTAGCTATGGAAGCACCTTGGTTAGTGATGTGACTTTCTTAAAAAGGGGAGTGTCTTGGCAACATAGTTACTGGCACTAACTTCTCTTTTTGTTGAGCAGATTCAGACCAACTATAGCATTAATCAGCTTATCCTATAGCTTTTGAGAACTCTGAGTATATCAACATCTGATTTAACTGATCACCACGTTGTAAAATGGTGTTTGTTTCTTAATAGAGAAGGCTGTGCAGACTTTCTGAGAGTTAAACATCAGTAAGATCCTCAAAATGCTACATCAGATGTAAGAGTTAACATTATGAATCAACATTGAAACACTTGTGGGAGGCTATTTTTGGTAGCTCATCCACACCTGTGAAATAGGGAAAGTGAGACTTACTTGCTCCTTCAATCCCAGTCTCCCTCATGGTCTGTCATGTTTATGTTCAACTTATTGAAGTTTATTATCCTCCCTTGTTCAGGATATTCCTCTCAAGGATAAACCAGGCCTTGCTTTTCCTTTTTTTTTTTTTTTTTTTTTCCTAGAGTGTTGAGCCTCACAGAGACCCAGAAGTCTCAAATTCATCATCATAAAAAATTTCTGGTGGCAGAAGAAGGGCCTCTAGCACCACCAGAAGAAAAGTCAGTGTCTAAACTCGTATTTTTCCAGGTCTTCCTGATTTGAGCAGTGTGAGTTACCCAATATTCTGTAAGGTTGTATGAATGACCATCCATCTGCTCAAGTCAATGCAATGAAGGTCAGATGGGTGTGGCAGAAACAAAGAGAGAGAAAGAGAGACAGAGAGACTTTCAGTTACCTGAAAGTTCATCCAAGGCAAGAAGGTAGGGTCATATCCAGTACAAAAATAAATACTGTTTAAATTGGGGTTCCGATGAAGGTCATTGCTAGTGAAGCTTATATGGTTTTCAAAACGTGTAGTCTGTGGGATAACATGGCTCCCACACATGTAAAAATAATTTTCCACTGGGCATTACAGACCCTTATTATAGCTGGTTTTATTATTAATCCAGTGGGCTATAGGGATAATGGTCACAAATATTTGATTTGGCTTTGTCAATCGAAATGTTTTTCTTTAAGTGTGCTCAAGTTATAAGAGAATGTATGGCCCAGTGCAGTGGCTCAGCCCTGTAATCCTAGCACTTTGGGAGCCAAGGCGGGCGGATCACTTGAGGTAAGGAGTTCCAAACCAGTCTTGCCAACATGGTGAAACCCCATCTCGACTAAAAATACAACAACAACAAAAAAATTAGCCAGGCGTGGTGGTGGGCACCTGTAATCCCAGCTCCTTGGGAGGTTGAGACAGGTGAATCACTTGAACCTAGGAGGCAGAGGTTGCAGCAAGTCGAGGTTGCACCACTGCACTCCAGTCTGGCAGCAGAGCAAGACTTCTCTAAAAAAAAAAAAAAAAAAAAAAAAGAAAGAAAAAAAAAAAAGAATGCACAGGTGCAACATAAAGATTCAGCATATGAATAGGTTGTTTATCTGTTTTCATAGGGAGAAACCTCACGTGGGTGTGTCTTGGTAATTCAATGCCTGTAGATCCACCAGCCTTTTTATGCGGTTAAGATAAAAAGAACAGGTGATATTCAGCCAACTAAGGAATTCAGTGTTTGCTCTCAGCAATTATTATGATGCATGGCTGCAGTATGCCATTGTTTTGTCCACCTCAGAGGTGGTCGTTGCAAGACTGTCTCTGCTGCTGAGGGGTGTTTAGCTGCATGTTTACAAAAGTGGCTAAGGCCTTAGTGTCAGGCCTCTGAGCCCAAGCCAAGCCATCGCATCCCCTGTGACTTGCACATATACGCCCAGATGGCCTGAAGTAACTGAAGAATCACAAAAGAAGTGAAAATGCCCTGCCTCACCTTAACTGATGACATTCCTCCACAAAAGAAGTGAAAATGGCTGGTGATATTATCTTGTGAAATTCCTTTTCCCGGCTCATCCTGGTTCAAAAAGCTCCCCCACTGAGCACCTTGTAACCCCCACTCCTGCCTGCCAGAGAACAACCCCCCTTTGACTGTAATTTTCCTTTACCTACCCAAATCCTATAAAACGGCCCCACCCTTATCTCCCTTCACCAACTCTCTTTTTGGACTCAGCCCTCCTGCACGCAGGTGAAATAAACAGCCATGTTGCTCACACAAAGCCTGTTTGGTGGTCTCTTCACACGGATGTGCATGACACTTAGGGGTTAGATTTATCTCATAATTAAAGGCAGCTTTTTCTTTACAAGGTAGAAACTTTAGGAATTTGTCCTAGACTATGAGATTTTAAACAAGAGAAGACTAATTTCAGGATAAGATAGTTAGGTTGAAAAAATTATGATTTTTTTAAAGGAGGCTCTAGATCTCCATTAAAATCATCTAATATCCCAGTCAGTAACTACTTAGCAAAGTTAGGAAGCCCTGGGTTCCACAGACACAAAGGCTGGACAAATACCAGTTGGGTCTTGGTGACAAAAGTTCTAATCAACAATGAGGTTGGCAACTAATAATATCTGCAATTCCACAGATACTAAAAAAAGTTAGTATACTGCAAAAAAGAGCTTAATTTACTGTTGTCTGGACTGTATTTAATGGTTCTTGGTCTCAAGATTTCATTCAATTTGGACATGTATCTGTTTGTCTGATATTAAGTTTGTAGTACATTCCCAGATGTACAATATGCTATCTTCAGTTTTCAAAGAGGTTAATTGGTCTTGGGCCAGTTTATCTGTAGTTGGATCTGAAGATTCAGCAGTTTATCTTCAATGGAATATCCCTACTTCTACTAATAGTTTATGTGGTACTAGGGTTTGCACAACCCACTGATGATAGTTGTTGGCATGCTAAACCAAATGCAGGGAATCTTCTTTTTGTTTCTTTCTTTCAGGAGGGTTATAAAAAATAAAACATTGGAAATACCCCTCCCCAAACTAAATGCTAATTACAGCAGTGATAGCATACTCACAAGTCACAAGGGTCAGTACTGTCTATTCCTCTGCAGTCTACAGAATGTGCCAACAACCACTGGCCTTCAAAGGCCAGGCAGTTATTACACTTGGATAATATATTGAATAGCATCATGGCTTCAATACGCATTATATGTGAAGATTAAGGTCTTTATCATCTTCTCTCTATGGTACTGTTTTAATTGTGCAGTTTGGGGAGGTTTTACAGATACCAAACCTTCTTGGCTGAGGATAAGACTGACTTTTGTAGAAGCCAAAGATGTGGGTAACAATGCATATATTCAATCAGCATGTCCAGATGGATGGCCTGGAAGGTTCTCTCTCCTTTTTCTATGGCTTAACAGAGAGCTGGCTCATCAGGTCTAAGTTAGTTCAACAAACAAATAGGTTGGTTTCAAATACTGGGCTCCTGAGTTTTCCCAGTTTTAACAAGGCCAATTCTCTGAGTAGGCAATTTCCATTTTCACATGATTACATAGTCTCTGTAAAGGTAAACTGAGGCTGGAGCCGAACTGGGAATGAAGACACAAGACAAATGGCAGTGAGAATAACCTTTAATAAGGGCTTGCGGGGGAGGTTCCTCGATCCAAAGGCGTGGGCCAAGGAAGTCACGCTGTGGGAGGAGGGTAGGGGTTTTTTATAGCCCGAGAGGTAGGGAAGCTGGTTGTACAAACAGGGCTTGGGGGGTCTTGAAACTCCTAGGGCAGGAGTTGAGTAAGGGTCATGAGGAAGGGGTCTTTGGAAACTGTTAACTGAAACTGCTGTTTACGAACTTGTGGAATGAAGGTGAGCTGCAGGTCATGAGGGAGTGTGGTTGCCCAGCCAGAACTCTGACGCATGTAAGTCTGAGGGTGTGTACAAGGGTGAAGGGAGTCTTTAACAAAAGGCCTACTATGCCGGGTAATGCCACCATGTTGGGTCTAGATTCCTGCCTGACATTCCGCTCTCTTTCTAATAAGAAAATGGGGCAACGTGTTCATCTGGCTGCTTCCTGCTGGTATGGGTCATCGTGGGGTTCTTCGGAGGTTGGAACTCGGGTATAGGGATGGAGCAGCATCTGAGAAAGTGATTCGGGAGACTTCTTTTATGTAGTTCTGGATGAAGCGGAGGATACAGGGAGCTATGAGTAGTAAGAAGCCAATGATTAGTAAGGGGCTTAGGAAGGGTAGGATTTAACCGGCCACAGACGCAAAGTTAAGCCTTAGCTGTGGTAATCTGATAACCTCGGTCGCCTAGAAAATTTAAAAGTGTAGCAGTGTCTGCAAGGGAGCACTCCCAGGAAGGACTACATAGTAATAGATCATCTACATATTGTAGAAGGGTGCTATGGGTTAGGGGGCAGAAGAGGATGTCCTGTGTCAGTGCCTGTCCGAAAAATTGGGGGCTATGTCGGAATCCTTGAGGCAAGATAGTCCAGGTCAGCTAGGAAGAAACATGAGTGTCTGGGTCTTCCCATGTGAAGGCAAACAGAAAGTGGCAGTCTGGGTGTAGAGGGATGGTAAAGAAGGCATCTTTCAGGTCAAGGACAGTGAAATGAGTGGTGTCAGGTGGAATGCGCGAGAGGAGTGTATATGGATTAGGAACAGCATAGGTCCTGCGTGAGACGATAGGCCTCAGAGCTTTTCCGTACAGGCAGGATAGCAGTATTGCATGGTGAGTTGGCGGGAATTAGAATGTGCTGCCGGAGCAGGCGTGTAATGATGGGTTTTATTCCTTGTCGGTGTTCAAGGGAGATAGGGAACTGGGGCCTAGAGGGAAACTTAGAAGGGTCTTTTAGCCAGATGCAGACCAGAGCGTGGTGCTGGGCAATGATCGGCGTGGAGGTGTCCCACACCTTAGGGTTAATGGGGACTGGAAACGGGAGTTGGGGGGTCAGCCTAGCGGGGTTCATCAGGTGAGAGGAAGGGGAAGAAGAACGTGAGGTGTGGGGAGGGGTTGGGCTGGAAGTGAACTGAGGCCCTTAGCTTGGAGAGGAGATCTCGTCCTAACAAGGGGACTGGGCATGAAGGAATTATAAGAAATAAGTGCAAGAAGAGGGAGCCATCTAGGTGGCAAGACAGAGGAGGAGTCTGGCGGTAGGTGGAGGGAGTGCCATCAATTCCCATGACTGTGACAGTGGAGGGGTGGCTGGGGCCACTGAAGGAAGGCAAAACAGAGTAGGTAGCCCCCGTATCCATAAGGAAGGATATGGACTTACCCACTACCTGGATCATGACCCTGGGCTCGGCGAGAGTGAGAGGGGTCCCTGAGTCTGGGCCTCTTCAATCTTTATCAGTGTGGAGGAGCTGGAAGGCACCTCCAATACCTGGAGGAGGGTCGTCACGTGGAAGCGCAGCAACCGTCCTTAGGTCGAGGCAGTCTGACTTCCATTGGCCCATCTGCCGACAGTTCAGACAGGGGCGGGTTGGCTCCTTTGGGTTAGGGTACTGCCTGGCCCAGTGGCCATCGTTGCTGCACTTGAAGCAGGCACCAGGTGGTGCTTGGGTAGTACCTCTTTTCTGGGAGCTCCTGGAGCCAGCCGGTCTCAGGGCTGCTATCAAGGCCTGGGTTTGGAGTTGTACCTTCTGTTTTAGCCTGGCCTGTTGTTGGGCCTCAGCTGCTTTCTCCCTGGAGTTGTAGACCTTGAAGGCCAGTTTGACTAACTCCTGGATGGGAGTTTGAGGGCCATCCTCCGCCTTTTTAAATTTTTTTGGATATTAGAGGCCAACTGAGAAATGAAATATGAGGCCAAGACGGTTCCTCCTGCGGGGGAGGCAGGGTCAAGGCGGGTGTACTGAATAAGTGCCTCAGTCAGCTGGTTAAGAAAAACAGCCAGATTTTCATCTGCACCTTGGAATACCTCTTTTAGTTTGTTAAAGTTGACTGATTTGTTAGAGGCTGCCTGCATGCTGGCAAGAAGGCACTGGACCATCATATCTTGGCAGTGGTGGCCTGCGTGACCAACCTGTTAGACCTAGTTGGGCTCAACTGAGGGCACTGCCTCAGTGCCAACTGGCATGGCATGGTCAGTAAAATGAACCTGGTCAATGTGCTGCCTGGCTGGCGCTAGGATACGCTCCCGTTCCTCAGGGGACAGGGTTGAGGTCATAACAACATGGGGATCATGCTAGGTGAGGTCATATGCCTGGCACAGGTATCTGAACTTTTTGAAATACTGAGTGGGGTTGGCCGAAAAAGAGCCTACATGCTCTTCAGTCTTAGACAGATCTGCCAGTGAAAACAGCACATGGACCCAGACTACTCCTTTGGCGTCTGCCACCTCTCGCAAGGGTCACAGGAGGTCAGTCCTGGATCGAGCATGGGCTGAGACAGGCGAGGAAGGGGAGGAGGTGGAGGTAGGGGAGACAGGATCTGTCAGGTTTGGTGGGGACACAGAAGGTGTAGAGGGAAGGGGTGGCACTGACGAGGATGGGGACAACGAGGGGTTAGGGTAAGGAGGGGGTTGAGTGGGGGACTGAAGAGGAGGCAGGGAAAGAATGTCAGGAGGCTCAGAGAAGGAGGAAGAGTTGTCCTTCTCCTTGGCTGAGGGAGTAGATTTCGCGAGCAGGACCTGGGCCAACAAACATTGGTCCCAGAGGTCTGGGCAAGAATGTAAGTCATAGAATTCCTGAACATAGGGTATCTCGGACCATTTGCCTAGTCTCTTACAGAAGTTGGTCAGATCTGTGAGAATGTTAAGGTCTAGAGTGCCTTCTGCAGTCCACTGAGACTGATTATCCAATTTATACTGCGGTCATGCTACTGTGCAGAAGAAAATGAGCTGCTTTTGTCTTAGGTCTTGGCTGAGATTTAAAGTCTGGAAATTAGCCAATAGACACCTCAGAGGGGATTTTCGGTCTGGTTTGGACTGGGTAGTTCCCATGGTCTCAAGGCAGGCAGTCTGGAGGCCATGGGAGTGTCCTCTCACTGCCACATGGAGCGTGGAGTATGGTGGCTTCCGGGGAGGTTGGACGTCTCCTAGTCCCCGGTGCCAAGGTCACAGTTGGCTGGAGAGAGCCCCTGACGTGGCCGCGCATTTCAGACAGGGACTTCCGGAGGGAACCTTCAGGACAGGGAATTTACTCAGCAGTGATCAAATTGAGTCTTAAATGTGGTGAGATGGCTCCAGGCTTGAGGAGGGGATCCTGGTTCGGGGGGAGGAAAGCCTGCCCAACCTAGCAGGGGTCCGGGGAGGGATCTTCTCCCGGGTTTTGGCACCAAATGTAAAGGTAAACTGAGGCTGGAGCCGAACCGGGAATGAAGACACAAGGCAAATGGCAGTGAGAATAGCCTTTTATTAGGGCTTGCGGGTGAGGTTCCTCGGTCCAAAGGCATGGGCTGAGGAAGTCACACTGAGGGAGGAGGGTAGGGGCTTTTTATAGCCTGAGAGGTAGGGAAGCTGGTTGTACAAACAGGGCCTGGGGGGTCTTGAAACTACTAGGGCAGGAGTTGAGTAAGGGTTATAAGGAAGGGGTCTTTGGAAACTGTCAACCGAAACTGCTGTTTAAGAAATTGTGGAATGCAGATGAGCTGCAGGTCATGAGGGAGTGTGGTTGCCCAGCCAAAACTCTGATGCATATAGGTCTGTGGGTGTGTACAAGGGTGAAGGGAGTCTTTAACAAAAGGCCTGCTATGCTGGGTAACGCCGCCATGTTGGGTCTAGATTCCTGCCTAACAGTCTCTGCTTCCAACACTAAAAATATATACTGCATTATGTGTATGGAACACCTATCTACTGAAACTTGGCCATGACTTTTTATAGACCATCTGTGCTCAGCCTAAATGTAGGATAATGAGAATTTGGAAGATTAGGTGTGCTTTGTTTGGACTTTTTTTCCTATAAAGTCCTATATTTTTATATCTGCACCACTTGGTACTAGAGGAATGTGCCCATGAACGTTTTACATGAAAGTATGGTAAGGTCTGATAACCTGAGGCAACATCTAAGTCAGGTATATACTGGAAAATTTTTCTCAGTATGGCAATAACTGCTTGCCACTGTTTTTGTTGTTTTTGTTTGTTTGTTTTTCCAGAAGTAAACTCCATGTTTCTCTTATTTAGTCTTTTTCTCTAGTATTTCGCACGTAGAACAGCTATCTTAAAAGACAAGCCCACATGTTAAGCCCTTTTATTAGCCCATATTTGGATGTTAGTTTCAGAGGCTTTATCCCATTATTCACTGCCAATCCCTGCTATTTGTTTTCTGTATTGTCTAGAGTAGCAGTTCTCTAAAATCTTGGTGGGAACTAATTTTGCATGTCATAAAAGAAACATTTGCAATGTGTAATGTCTTTATCTACAGCTAACATTTATAAATCTAGAGTTAACATATGCTGATTTATAGCTAACATACACTGAGAACTTCTTTTCTGCTAGTTGTATTAAACTCATTACAAGTAACAATTCAGTAAGTCATTCAACAGCTCTATGAGATTTAATAAATAAATGATATGCCTATGGTACATAAAAATCTAGCTAAATAAATTTAAAAGTTTAATGGAAAAGGTTAACATATGATGATAAAAATATTAAGGTATATATGTATCTAAACTTTGAAACAGTCCTTTCAAAGTATAAGAATTAAAGAAACCTATATACATTAAAAAATAGCATATTTGGACAAATACTTAATAACTCAATATATAATACTACTGTGAAGAAGGTAAATGTTGCACAGGAAAAATTATTGTTATACATATGACAAAGAAATTATAGGTTTATCATAAAAATCTCTATTATGTTGAGAAGAGAATTAGGAACATTGTAACAAAAAGATATTTAAAATACTTGAATGTCTAACTCATGAGAGATAAAATAAATAAATGTATTGCTAATGATATTAAATAAAAATATTAATCACTTTTTGAGCATTTGCTTTGCCTGACAACACGCTCAGCACTTTAAAAATCTCACTGCACTTAATCCTCACTAAAACTTTCTAGGAATTAGAGTCATACAAACTTTATAGATGAGTTAACTGAAGCAGAGAAAGGAGAAGTGATTTGACAAGGGGAGTAGAACCAGTAACAGTTGTATTCTATAGCAATAAAAAAAAGAAAAAACAATTTGACTTTTACTTTGGCAAATAAATTATCATGCTTTTTTGAGAGTGAAGGTTCTGTATTTTCTGATACTGGTGATGGAAGAGTAAATTGAAAGCATTCTAAAGGTCAGTATGAGATCAAGTGTTAAGGACTTTATCAGTATTTACAGTTTTGATCCAATAATCCACTTGAATTAATGTCATATTGAATTAAAGAAGAGTTTCAATAATTTTTAACTATATGGGAAAATGTCTATGAAAAGACAATACATACATGTGTATTTATATATATGCTTGTGTGTATGTTCACAAGTATTTATGTAACACATAAAGTATGTGTATATGTAAATTATATACATATAAATGCAGCATAAATGATTGATTTTTATATAAAATTTATTTCCAATTTTGTTTATAAAATGTGATCACACAAGTACATAATTAAATAAACATTTCTAAAATATTTTAAGGTTTTCAACATTGTGAGTGTGGATTTATTTGAAAAGTTTACATTCTTAATTTTTTTAAGTAATTAATTATTAATATTAGAAAATATAAAATGACGATAATGGCTTTATTCTCTTGCATTGCATACTAATTTAAAATAATTGTTTGCCAAAGCACATGTAACTCTGAAAATTCATATAATTTATAATAAACTTTCACGATTCTTTTTACTGTTTGGCATTAGTGATGCCAATTAATGGCCCCCCTATATCCTAAGATTGTAACTCTGCAGTGCCCTTTTATTCTATGGGTTCATGAACATGACTTGCTGTGGCCAACCACATATTATCAGCAAGCATGACACAGAGAGGCTTAAGAAGTATGTGCATGTGTTCCCTTAATCCCTACTGCATGACTTGGCTTGCTTCCTCTTGAGTCCCTGCCACAAGCATGAAAATCTGGCAAAAGTACTATAGGAATATGAAGAATACATGGAAGAGAACCCAGTTGTCTCGCCTGAGACCATTCTAGAGCAGCCAGCCATAGCTAAGTGCCAACCAACCTAAAATGCATGAAGAAGCCCAGCTGAGTTCTACCAAAAATGGCCCAAATCATCGCAACTACTCTTCTCGCCTACAGACTCAAAAAATATAATAAATTACTTTTTTAAAGTCACTGTGTTTGGGTGGTTTTCTATGCAGCATTATTTTAGTAATAGATAACTGATCTTCGTTGTATGAGAAGTTTATATTGGTCACTACAGCTGATATATTGTATTTTTCTATTTACAGAAATCAGGCAGAGAAACTAAAAATCTAGAATACTGAAGTTAAACAAATGAGAATATTCACATCTAGAACAGATACATCATCTGTTTTCAAATAACTAGATAGTGTTCATGTTTTTAATTTCCAACACAGTTTTCTATAGCTTATTATATTTGTGTGTATATATATCCCTTTCATAAGTAATGTAAATATTATATAAATTATTTGAATTTTTTGATATGTTGCATATTTTAGATTCTGACATAATGCTTTATAGAAGCAAACTTTTTAGTGTTTAAGGTAGAAAATTGGCTCAAAAAACTATACATATCTTTCACAAATTTATGTTGATAAAAGATGGTTACATAATCTCATAAGATAAAAACCTGTGAAATCATTTTAAGTCATTGCTAAAACACAATATCATGGTGAAAAATCAGGATAATGTTTAACATAAGATACAGTTAAAAAAACTTTAAAAGTAACACATGACTGAAACTAAAAGCTTTCAACTTACATCTATACGTTTCAGGACTTATAATATTGGATAACGAAAGCACACAGTCTTGGGTTAATAATATACCATGTAATTTTTGAAGCAGTATTAAAAACTATATTTTAAGTCACTGACAAGAATCCATAGGCAATAGGAATAGTGTTGCAAATTCATCAAAAATATTGAATCCTGAAACACCTGGAGATATTTAATTCTATCTGTTTTACATTTGATGTAATATGCCTGATGCCACACTGCTGGTTTTAGGCAGAGCTTGAATTACTACTCGGGTCTCTTGGTTACTTATTTAGTGATCCTTGAGCTGATCTCTGTTTAGTGATATATTATTTATATCTAAGAGCTAAACCTAAGGCAATGAAGTAAAATTATGATTATCCCATTAACAACGGGCTATGGCCACATCTATATGTTAATGTACCACCAATCAAACGAGAAAATACATTCTATATGCAGACAGGTATAATTGGTGTGTATAGCTACGCTCATTTTACTATGATTTGCCTAAAAATCACTTTTTTTTCCAAAATGACCACTGTGAGAGGCTATCTCTTCATAGTATTTAACCGCTGAAGAGGGTGCACCTCTAATATTACTTCCCTACTCCTCCCTTAGTTGTCTGTTTATTATAAATGTTTGAATCTATTTGCCCAACATCATTTTATGTAGGGATAGAATGTTCAATTCATTGAAATATTTGGATACTGGATGGTGATTCCTGTACCATGCATGTGTTTTCAGGTGATAGTGAAATGCACGTTTTAATCAATGGATGAATGAATGATTACAGCAGGGTCTACTGGGTGCCCTAGTGGTATAAAATTCATCTAGTGGGCCATGTGTTATGATTTCTCAATGGCAGTTGTTTTCAAAGGTATAATTATGACATTAAATTTACTTTTAATAGGACTTGTGGAGTTGACAGATTCCTAGTCTGTTTCTTTTGAAAAGACACTGCTTTTTTTCCTTTTATTATTGTCTGAGAGAACACTGAATTCTACCTCTACCAATTCCCTACTATTGATCCCTCTTCCTCTACTTTTCCTCGGAGTTTAAAGAGCATCTTAATTACTCACAGCTGCTAATTAACTTTCTAGTTTAGTTCGAGATCCAATTTTCTAAGACTACAAAGGGCAAATGGAATTGTTTATAGAATTGTGCATTTGATGAAATGTTGCATTTAAGCTTTTTTAAAAATTATGTGACAAATACTTACACAGTACTTACTATGTGCCAGCCCCTGTTCATGTGCTTAAAAACTGTTAATTGATTTAGTTCTTACAACAACCATATGAAGGAGGTACTGCTTTTATCCTGATTTTACTGATGTGAAAATTGAGGCATAAAGAGATTAAATACTTTGCTCAAGATCATGCAACTAATAAACAGCAGAGCTTGGAGAAATCCAGGCTGTCTATCTCCAGAGACTGAGCTTTTATGCTTCTTCTCAGTGGCCTCTGAAATCTTACTCACCTTACTCAACTTTTGGCCTGTGCGTATTTCTCTAGAGTATCACTTTGTATTGCACTTAAAGGGCTTCAGAAATTAATATTTTTTTCAAAATTGTTTAGCCAGATAAATATTTTCATTCGATACCAAGTTTGAAATGGTTATATAATGCATGTTCTTAATTTTTTGTTATAGTTCTTTTTAATGAATGAGCATTTTAATAATTTGCTGCAGATTTTATTTTTGTCTCTACTTACCATTAAATTGCAATTTATTAATTAGGAGTGTTGGAACATTTGTAGAAGCACAAAGGTTAATAAAGTATAACAGTTGTTTAGAATATTAGAATAATATACTAGTATCACTGTGCAGATTTTTAGTAGCATTCGTTGTAATTTAACAGACGAAAAAAAAAAAATCTTTCTGAAACTTTGACCACTATGGTAAACTCTAAAATTGTCATTGTCACCATCTTAGAACAAGTGCATTCTGAAGACAACACTGCCTCTGGTAACCATTAATGTTTCTGTGCAATAAAAGATAAAAGGTGAATAGAAACTTACTCATCACTCTTGGAAACTTATGTCTTTTTCAAATAATCTTACATGTATAGGAAGAGAGAAGAGCAAGAGTAAGACAGAGAGAGGAGAGAAATAGAGCAGACACACTTTTCGTATTTATAAAGCAACTATGGTAAGATGAAAACGGTGAATTGATAAAACATCTCACTTTGGTTTTATAGAGTATCTGTCTTAGGACTAGCACCAAGCTTATTCAGAAAAGAAGCTTTCCATTTCTTAGTAGAATTAAATTGTATTTTTTTGTGGATGTTCCTTTAGGGATTATGGTAATAGAGACTATAAGTGCTATCATAGGTTACTAGAAGTTACAACTGTTTTGGAAGTATGTTATGGCAAGAATATCATAAATATGATAAGAATAATGCAGTGTTCTTGATTTACATTTACATAGTATATTGCAAATGCATTCAAATACATTTCACTGAATTTAATGTTGGTTGGGGAAACGCTGGAAAAATGTAGAAGTCATTTGGAAATTTAAATGACTATAAACTCTTCCTGATAGGAAGTTGGCATTCTGTTTAGGTTTACCTAGTGAAAATTTCTGTTAAAGTAGAAAGGAAAGAATGAGCGGAAATAGAATTAAATGAAATAATCATTGAGACAGCCAACTTTACCTTGTCTGGAAAGATAATGCATTATTTTGCAATAAAATAAACACAATATCTGTCAGATTTATAAAACCATAGCCCTTGAGCATATAAATACAATGTACATTAGTTGCTTTTACTTAGAAAACATTTTTACCCACTTTTTATACTCAAAAATTGTGTTAGTACTCTAGTACTAAATCTTGATGCTTTAGTGTTAGGTGAGAAAAGGATACTTTTACATTACTGTGTTGGTACTCAGGGCTATATTAAAAATAGCTTATTAGACATAATTTGGAGTCAATTGCAATTATATATGATATATTGTTACATTGTATTCCAATAATTGTCATATGAATCTCCCTATTGACAACTTCGGCATAACATATATACAAAGCTCCAACTTCTTCAAGACAATGGTAATTTATAATTAACAGTATCTTTTAAAAAGAAAACTTTTTTGCTCTATTATTTAAATTGTAGTAAAGAATGCATAATATTTGAAGACCAAGAAAACTATATGAAACTCTGCTTTAATATGTTTAGATTTGGGGGGAAAACAATTAAAAATTTTTAGAAATTGGGTTATTTGATTTTTGTATACTTTTTTTATTAGTTTTTGTTTTTTATTGTGGCTTTAAATTTTACTTTTTGTTTTAGGGATTTCTTTTGTTTGGTCTTTTGATAGATGCTGTAAGGATCACATGCTGTAAGCCTACCATTTAGAGTTAATAGAAACCTACTTTACCCTAAGTGTAAAGTATTTGAAGTGGTATAATCCATTTACTTCACATCCATGTTCTCTTATTTCCGTATACATTATATCTATCCACTAACTTTAAACCACAATGTAGTTATTAATTCAATTAATCTTATGTTTTTAAAGAGATTAAGATGAAAGTGACAGTATTTTATAGTTTAAACATAAACTATACCATTTCTTGTGCTTGACATTTCTTTATATTTGACATTCAATCTGCCTTCAATTCCCTTCAACTTGAAGAATTACTTTAATTTTTTTTAATATTATATGTTTACTACTGATAAATTTCTCCAAGACTTAATTTTTTCTGAAAATATAAGAATTTCAGTCTTGTATTAGACTGTTTCCATGCTGCTAATAAAGACATACCTGAGACTAGGTAATTTATAAAGGAAAGAAGTTTAATTGACTCACAGTTCTACATGGCTGGGGAGGCCTCACGATCACGGCAGAAGGCGAATGAGTAGCAAAGTCATGTCTTATATGGTGACAGACAAGAGAGTTTCTGCAGGGGAACTCCTATTTATAAAACGATCAGATCTCATGAGACTTATTCACTACCACAAGAACAGTATGGAGAAAATGGCTACTGTAATTTAATTATCTCCACCTGGCCCCACTTTTGACATGTGGGGATTTTTACAATTCAAGGTGAGATTTGGGTGAGGACACAGCCAAACCACATCATTCTGCCCCTGCCCCCTCCCAAATCTCATGTACTCACATTTAAAGACCAATCATGCCTTCCCAACAGTCCCCCAAAGTCTTAACTCAGTTCAGCATTAACTCAAAAGTCCACAGTCCAAAGTCTCATCTGAGACAAGGCAAGTCCCTTCTGCCTATAAGCCTGTAAAATCAAAAGCAGGTGAGGTACTTCCTAGATACAATGGAGTTACAGGCAGTTAGTGTGCACACCCATTCCAAATCAGAGAAATTGACCAAAATGAAGGTGCTGCAGGCCCCATTCATGTCTGAAATCCAGTGGAACAGTCAAATCTTAAAGCTCCAAAATGATCTCTTTTGACTCTTTGTCTCACATTCAGGTCACACTGATGCAAGAGGTGGGTTCCCCTGGTCTTGGATAGCTCTGCCTCTGGGCTTGTGATGGGAGGGGCTGCCATGAAGGTTTCTGACATGCTCTGGAGACATTTTCCCCATTGTCTTGGTGATTAACCTTCGGCCCCGTGCTACTTAGGCAAATATCTACAGCAAGTTTGAATTTCTTCCCAGAAAATGGGTTTTTGTTTTTGATTGTTTCACCAAGCTGCACATTTTTCAAACTTTTATGCTCTTCTTCCCTTGTAAACATAAGTTTCAATTCCAAACCATATATTTGTGAATCCATAAAACTGAATGATTTTAACAGCACCTAAGTCATGTCTTGTTAGACTTATTCATTTTCAGGAGAACATTACAGGGGAAATGGCCCCCACGATTCAATTATCTCCACCTGGCCCCACCCTTTACATCTGGGGATTATTACAATTCAAGGTGAGATTTGGGTGGGGACACAACTAAACCATAGCAAATCTTATTTTTAAAACATTTTTAGTTGGGCACAGAATTTGGGATTAGCCATTTATATCAGCATTTCCTATTGTCATTTGATCTCCATGTCCCTAGTGAAAATTCAATCATCTTTCTTACCATTTTTCCCATTTGTGTAATGTTACATTTTTTTTTGGTTCCTTTCACTATCTTCTCCCTTACATCTGTGATTATCACTAACTAGGCTATTATGCCTAGATGTGACTTTCCTTTCTTTTTTTTTTTTTTTTTTTCTTATTTCTGCTTGGGGTTAACTGAGCTTATTGAGTTTGTAAATTGATGTATTTTTAACCATACCTGAAGAAATTTTCTCATTATTTTTTCAGATATATTTCTACCTCAGTTTAACTCTCTTTCTGAGAATCAAATTACATATAAGTTAGATACGTTTATATTGCCTTACAGGAGATTGAGTCTCTACTTAAAATTATTTTTCTCTTTGTTCTTCAGATCCATTAATAACTATATGTCTATTTAAACTCAATAAAAATGTCTTCTGTCTTCCTGTACTGTTATAGCTGTTTATTGATTTCACTTTTATTTCAGCTACTAGAATTTTTATATATAAAATTTTATTTTTAATATATATATATATGTATGTATAGATATATTTTTTTCTTTCTTTCTTTTTTTGAGACAGAGTCTCGGTCCGTCACCAGGCTGGAGTGCTGTAGCACAATTGCGACTCACTGCAACCTCCACTTCCCAGGTTCAACCAATTCTCCCACCTCAGCCTCCAGAGCAGCTGGGACTACAGACGCGTGCCACCACGCCCAACTTTTTGTATTTTTAGTAGAGATGGGGTTTCACCATGTTGGTCAGGATGGCCTTGATTTGTTGACCCCATGATCCACCCAACTCGGCCTCCCAAAGTGCTGGGATTACAGGCCTTTTCAGACCTTTTCTGATAGATGTGGAGGAAGCAAAACTGCATATTGTTAAGTTTGAAGAAAAGGTCTGAAAAGGCTACATAATGTATCCTTTTATCCATATGACATTCTGGAAAAGGAAAAATCCATATGGATAAATAATAAGATTAGTGGTTGCTAGGAGTTGTAGAGAGAAAAAAGAAGGAATAAATAGGTAAAATACAGTAAATTCGGGGACACTGAAACTATTCTGTATGAGACTTTAGTGGTGAATACATGAAATTATGCATTTGTCAAAACCAATAGACCTGTACAACAGAGCAAACCCTAATGTAAGCTACGTACTTTAGTTAATAATAGTGTATCAGTATGAGTTCATCAATTTTAACAAACGTACTACAATAACACAAGATCTTAAGAAGGGGTATATTGTGAAAGGGGTAAGGTGGTATGTGGAAAATCTCTGTATTATATTCTCACTTTTCCTATACATGTAATGGTGCTTTAAAAGAAGAAGTCTATCAATGTGAGAGGATCATTTTCCTCTTTTTTCTGCAGAAATTCCAAATCTGTTTATTCAAATAAACACTTTTCAAGTCCTTGAGCATATTATAATAGTTATTTTAAATTTATGCTAATCTCTCTGAATTATTATATTCCATATTTTTAAACTCTTTTTCTTTGAAAAGGACACATCATAGAGACTCTGGATTTGTTCCTTCTCTGAGGAGTGCTGATTTCTGTGCTAGCTAGTAGTTTACTTGACCTAAATTCTCCACTCCAAATCGTCTTGCTTAATATGGGCAGCAGTTGAAGCTATTCAATTCTTTTAAATTCTGGCTGTAGCTATTTTGCCTGGATGATTGGAGTCTCTCCAATGCTCGCACACTTCTGATGTTAAGAAAGGACTAGAAAAATGTTTGAAGGCAGAATATGGGGTTTATTCCCCTTGTTTTGATTTCTTCCTTAGTTTTTTCTCTTAATTTTTAGATTATCTGGCAATCTTAAATTTCATTCTTTGGATCTTCAAAAAAGTAATAATACTGTACTTTCTTCATCTATACATCTTGTATTGCTTGGTTTGGAGAGTGCCTTCAAGTGAAGTGCTGTATACAAATTTTACCCTGTGCAGTTTTCTTTCTGTCACGGTGGAGTCCTTTCTGGTTTCTCCTGCATTAATTTACTCTTAGTCACTTCAAATAGTTGTTCCTATCCAGAATTTGCAATTATGTTTGGCAAAACACAATTGGTCTGATACAAAATGTACCCTAATTATTGGGAGAAGGAATTTTTCACTGGATTTATTAGAGGAGTTTATTATTTGATGACTTTTATTATTAGAATGTTATTATTTTATTATCACTAGTATTAATACAACTTTATTGACAATCCTTAAAATTTGGCATTCTGAGACCAGAAAAGAAATATCAATCTATAAATAATTTTGGGATTGAAAATCCCAAGCAAGTTTTTTGTAATGTGGTATATCAAATCTGCCTCACAATTATACATTTTGACCATGATGTAATTAGGTCACAGTAACTTCCCTATACCAATAATATTTTTAGTGAACTCCCAATTTCAACCCACAAGGTCATATCTGCACACAGGTTAAAACATGAGAAATGGTGTTGATTGAGCCATTAAGAGACAGAAAGTATCAGCATATAATTGCTGCCACTAACTTTTGCTCTGAGGGTTTCCTTCCTGCTTTAAAAGTAAGCTCCTGGCATTTGGTCCTTGTAACTCCACAATGAAAAATTTGAACAGGCCATTCTGCACCTGTTCTTTGACAAATATTTTAAGACATTTTCAGGGTCTCTGTAGCTAGTTTTTGAAGTATATTATAGGGTGCAATATGGCAAGCTAGGTAAGGAAAACCAAGAAGATATGTGTTAGTCCTTATCTATTTACAATCTATATGGTAAACTCTGACTACAAACTTAGCCCTAGTCTGATATCATCACATGTTGTCATAAAAATTCCTGTCTCGCGGGATACATAAAGAATAATTATAAGCCAGTAAAATTATTAGATTCTTCTGCTGTAGATACAACAAATCATCAAGTATTTTGAGAAAATACTGTTTCACTATTACTTTTCTACTTGTAAACTTTTCATTGGTATCAAAATTAATAATAAATTCTGTATTAAAAACATAAAATGCTACAACTTTAACAAAATTCTTCATTTTGGGGTTGAGTTTAGCTGAATATTATGTTTTCATTTTTATTGTGTTTTAAATTTTATTTTTTATTGATTCATAGTAATTTTACATATTTGTGGGGTACCCATGCTATTTTGATACATGCATACAATATGTAATCATCAAATAACCTCAAATATTCATTATATCTTTGTGTTAGGAACATTTCAAATCTTCTGTTTTAGCTATTTTGAAAAGAAATGATTGTTAACTATAGTCACCCTACAGTGCTGTCAAACACTAGAACATGTGTGCCAAGAGAAAAGCAGCATCACATAATTGGAGCTTGGAAATTTTTTGTTTGCATTTTGGAGAGCTTTTGCCAAAGAAGTTAATCAGATATTATATCTGGCAGGAAGCAAATATTATGGAAGAAAGAAAAGTATCTTTAAAACAATTTTTAAAATAAAAAAGATCGATATTGTTATAAAATTAAAAAATATAAAAACTACTTTTATTTGATATAAACTAAATAAATTATATAAATACAAAAATGACTGAATAATATTGTAATTCACCAAACTTCTTTCCCTTCATTATTGTAATTGCCACAATAGTGTCAGCTACATATCTCCTTAAAAACACTAACATCAAATATGGGGGTTTCAACTTGGTTAAACCCAATAATTTCCAAAGAAAAATATTACATTCAATTTATTTTATAGTAATGTACTTTGAGTTCCCTGTGATGTTATGACCTTCAACTATAGTGTTATTGCTGTTCCCTATTATCAGTTTGAGGCACTAGATTAAAATATGACCTTTTATAATTACCAAAAGGGATCATCTGTGTTTTCTCAATTTCAGAAGTTATGGGTTCTTTTAACCTTTTGAAGAAAACTTTTATTCATCTAGTGTTTTTTAAAAACCCAAATGACTTTTTGAGACCCTTTCAATTCTGAAGAAAGGAGACATTTAAAGAAGAACAAGATAAGTATTAAAATTAAGCATTTAGTAATCAGGGTATGGACTCTTTCCCGTGATGTATTCAAAAGCATGTGAACATTCAGTATTATTGCAAGTTGATGTCAACCCTGTTAAGAGAACCAAAAACCCTGAAAATATTTTGAGCTTCTGAATATGACTGAAGAAACCTCTGGAGACATTGCAGCTTGTCCGACAGTGTATAAATTCAAAAATTTTGAAGTTTTACTTTCCACATAAGTTGTCAGAGACTTTGATTTAACATTTATTTATTTAACATTTTCCATAGATTAAGAGCATTAATTAACAATTAATTAATAAAATGTGAAAAATATTGTCATAGGGAATGCTTGGATTCCGTCTCAAATTAACTGGTGAGTTGAAAGAACTGTGTCCCTACAATAAGGATCTGGTCATGTGTTTGGGTATATTTCATGTTGACTGCAATTTTAAGGCAGAGGACAATTTAAATTTGACAGAAGGGGGCAAGATCCTAAAAGTAAGAGAAGGCATATAAGCATATCTTGTAGCTCTGGAAGACAAAATTATATAAGAAATTGCCCGTTACTTTTGCGGATGTATAACAGAGGGAAATACACTGTTAGCTATCCTAAATAATATAGCAAAATAAGATAGTTAAGTGCTACATCAAACATAATTGACAATGTTTTAAAAGATATAAATGAAGAAATTAAAATATTTTGTGAATATTAATAATAATGGTGAAATAAATATCAGAGTGAAATTAAAGTTAAAAATGCCAGATAGTATAAATAATAATAATATGTTGTGATAAGAGATATAGATTTTGAGGATATTAGAACACACATAATATAATATATATGGAACAACACAGATGCTAAATATCTAAAATAAAAATTTTAGAAATGTAAGATTTGATACATTTTTCTAAGAATTTAAGAAATACGGTATGCAAAAAGAAAATAAATGAAAGGATTTGACAGTATAGTTAACTGATTGTTTCCTCTGGTTACTTTCTTAAAGAGATATTACTTGAACAGAATAATCAACGTCATCAAAAACCCATGGGAGATTTATGATAATTCATTTAGATAGTTATAAAACATGCAGCAAAACTAAAAGAGAGAGAGAAATAGTGAAAGAGTCATCTAGTATTCTAAGGTGTTTCTCTTTGACTATAATCCAACATAATTAAAAATAAATCAAAACATAATAGACGTACGTAAAAGATGACAATAGAATTCAATGAAGATAGAAAAATTTTATAAAAACATTTAAGTGAAACAACTGGATCATATGGTAAAGAAAATGTACCTCAACCCATACTTCAGGAAAAATGCTAAAATTTCTAGAAGAATATCGAGGAAGAAATCTTCATCACATATGGCAGACAAAGATTATTTAGACAGAATACAACATTAACATTTTAAAATGATAAACTGAACTAACAAACATTCAAGCCACCTGCTTTTCAAAATATATAATTTTAAAATAAAGGAAAAGACAAGTCACAGCCAGTGATAAACCTTCTCAATACATATATCTGTTAAAGGACTTGTTCAGAGTACATGAAGGATTTTTATGACTAAATATCAGTAAGTTAAAAAAACCAAGAATGAATGAAAGACTTGAACCGATGCTACAAAAAAATACGTTACGAATAAATGTCCAGTAACCAAATGAATGAATGTGTAATATAAATTATATAAGGGAAATACAATTTAAAAAACAATAAAATATCATCTATCATTCATTAGATGGCAAAAACTAAAAATTCTGATGATAACTGCCTGCACGTGGAGCAACCAAATTTTTCACCAATGTAAAAGTAAGTAGACAATGACATGACTACTTTGGATACCAGTTTGGCAGATATGACCCATCAATTGCACTCCTAGGATTAATTTTTAAAATGAAAACATTTGGCCAAACTATACTTATGCACAATTATTTATAAGTTTTATATTTAACAGTTGAAACTGGAAACAACCTAAACAACAAAAATAGCAAAGGAATACATAAGCCATGGTATATTAATATTGTGGGATGCTAATAAGCCATAAATAAAAAAATATGAACTACTGATATACAAAACTAAGTGTCTGAATTCCAAAAGGAATATGCTGTGTAAAATCTACCAAGATTTTTACTGTAGTATTCTCTTTTTTGAATTTCTGTAGGTAGATTTACCTAACTATGGTAGAAATCTAATTGGTGTTGTTTGAAGTAGAGATTAGAGATGAAGATTTACTATCAAAAGGTAAATGAAAATGTAATGGGTTGATGGAAAAGTATTATAACTTGATATAATATAACCCTAATAAATAAATTTTTTCAAGCCCATTGAGCTGTTACACATATGTGTGAATTTTATTTTAGGTTAATTGTGCCTCAATAAAGTCAATAAAAATGAACCAAAATGAGTACAACTTCCTGATTGTTAAGAAACTTGTACAGGTAACACAAGACAGCATGTAATATACTAGTACCAAGCAGAATTTATTATCTGAGTATAATTTGGTTACCTATCAGAAATCCATCTATTTATCTATTTCTCTCTCTCCAACAATTAAAAATGAAAATTCATATAATAAACTCTATAATGCTATTTGACAAAGATAAGCTTTCTCAATGAATGAGCTATGAAAAATAGGAATAGAAAATTATCTTCCATAAGAGTAAAATATATTTATTATAAAAAGCAAAACAATAAAATGATCTGTTACAATCAGAAATGTTTGAAGGTTGCCTCTAGTCACAATAACAGTAAACAGGTCCGTCAGTATTATAACAACTTCAGAAAGGCTAAAAAACAAACTATCTCATGCTTACATTAACAAAATAATAATTTATGCTAATATTAGAATCATATAACTACAAAATTCAACAGTCAAAAGTTTTTAAAAAAATAAAGCAATAAATATTTCATAATGTGGTTAGATAAGGATGAAATATATATTAAAAACATGTAATACACTTCTATTACAGGAATAATTATCTTTAAGACAAGGAGGTAACATTAATACCAGTGTACTATCAATGGCAAAGCTAAATAATTTCAAGTAATAAACACAAAGTCAAAGGAAAAATAGTTTATAAGATTATATTTAGGCATATAAATGGTACTCAAAATTCTGTAATGTTTCTCCAAGGAGTGTGTGTGAAAGAGGAGGAAAAGACCGCAGACACAGTCACGCACACACACACACACACTCACACACACAATGGAGTGCTGTTTGGAGGAACATAACAGAATCGTATGACTCTCCAAAATATTATAAACAAAATCCACATACAATTGACAGAATTCAAATTGCAAACTCTTGACCCTTGTAAAGTGAGTGGCAGCGAAAATCTGTGCTGTTAATTAGCCTTAGGTTTATCTGGGTTGCTTGAAACTGTCATAACCATGTGTGACTGATTCATAATCTCAGGGATCGACTGAATTTATGCTCAGAATTTGGAGTGCCCCTCTCTGCTTAACTCCTACCTGGCATTTTTCCCTTACATTCGAGCATCTATAGTTGCCTCAATTTTGTTCTCTAGTACTCCAAAAGTAAGACCGCTGACTTTATATCCAACTTTTAGCCACCCACATGACATATTCTGGGTTGTAGTTTAAGACTAAAAGCCGTTAAAAAAAGAAAAAAACAAACAAAAATATATCCAGTGACCTTTTCCTTCTTCCAGGTTTCAACTTCCTTCCAATATCTGCCTCCATTTGGTTTCTGTCCAGTGCCCTTAGATAGCTGTTTGTTGTCTGGAGTTTAGATTTATCCACAGGATGATTGGTTTGAAAGAAGCTTCTTGTTTAACACTAGGGGCAGAAACTTCTTTTTTTAACGTTTCCAGAAAAAAATTGTTTGAGCAAAAGAAAACAATAGTCTCAGAGTTGCTCTTCTCAAGGGGTATCTTTGTGGCATTCTCTGTATTTCCTGAATTGAATGTTGGCCTGCCTTGCTAGATTGGGGAAGTTCTCCTGGATAATATCCTGCAGAGTGTTTTCCAACTTGGTTTCATTTTCCCCGTCACTTTCAGGTACACCAATCAGAAGTAGATTTGGTCTTTTAACATAGTCCCCTATATCTTGGAGGCTTTGTTCATTTCTTTTTACTCTTTTTTTTTTCTCTAAACTTCTCTTCTCACTTCATTTCATTCATTTGATATTCAATCAATGATACCCTTTCTTCCAGTTGATCAAATCAGCTACTGAAGCTTGTGCATTTGTCACGTAGTTCTCGTGCCATGGTTTTCAGCTACATCAGGTCATCTAAGGACTTCTCTACACTGGTTATTCTAGTTAGCCATTCATTTAATCTTTTTTCAAGGTCTTTACTTCTTTGTGATGGGTTCGAACTTCTTCCTTCAGCTCAGAGAAGTTTGATCCTCTGAAGACTTCTTCTCTCAACTCGTCAAAGTCATTCTCCATCCAGCTTTGTTCTGTTGCTGGCAAGGAGCTGAGCTCCTTTGGAAGGGGAGTGGCACTCAGATTTTTAGAATTTTCAGCTTTCCGCTCTGTTTTTTCCCCATCTTTGCGGTTTTATCTACCTTTCATGAAGAGCAACTCCAAAACATATGATTGTCAGATTCACCAAAGTTGAAATGTTAAGGGCAGCCAGAGAGAAAGGTCTGGTTACCCACAAAGGGAAGCCCATCAGACTAACAGTTGATCTCTCAGCAGAAACTCTTCAAGTCAGAAGAGAGTCAGGGCCAATATTCAACGTTCTTAAAGAAAAGAATTTTCAACCAAGAATTTCATATCCAGCCAAACTAAGCTTTATAAGTGAAGGAAAAATAAAATCCTTTACAGACAAGCAAATGCTGAGAGCTTTTGTCACTACCAGGCCTGCCCTACAAGAGCTCCTGAAGGAAGCACTAAACATGGAAAGGAACAACCAGTACCAGCCACTGCAAAAACAGGCCAAATTGTAAAGTCCATTGATGCTAGGAAGAAACTGCATCAACTAACAAGCAAAATAACTGGCTAACACCATAATGACAGGATTAAATTCACACATAACAATATTAACCTTAAATGTAAATGGGCTAAATGCACCAATTAAAAGATACTAACTGGCAAATTGGAAAAAGAGTCAAGACCCATCAGTGTGCTGTATTCAGGAGACCCATCTCACATACATAGACACAGATAGGTTCAAAATAAAGGGATAGAAGAAGATCTATGAAGCAAATGGAAAACAAAAAAAGGCAGGGGTAGCAATCCTAGTCTCTGATAAAACAGACTTTAAACCAACAAAGATTAAGAGAGACAAATAAAGCCATTACATAATGATAAAGGGATCAATTCAACAAGAAGAACTAACTATCCTAAATATATATGCACCCAATACAGGAGCACCCAGATTCATAAAGCAAGTCCTTAGAGACCTAGAAAGAGACTTAAACTCCCATACAAAAATAATGGGAGACTTTAACATCCACTGCCAACATTAGATAGATCAACAAAACATAAAGTTAAAAAGGATATTCAGGAATTGAACTCAGCTCTGCAACAAGTGGACCTAATAGACATCTACAGAACTCTCCACCCCAAATCAACAGAATATACATTCTTCTCAGCACCACAACACACTTATTCAAAAATTAATCACATAATTGAAAGTAAAGCACTCTCCAGCACATGTAAATAAACAGAAATCACAACAAACTGTCTCTCAAACCACAGAAAAATCAAATTAGAACTGAGGATTAAGAAACTCACTCAAAATTGCACAACTATATGGAAACTGGAAACTGAACAATATGTTCCTGAATGATTACTGGGTACATAATGAAATGAAGGCAGAAATAAAGATTTTCTTTGAAACCAATGAGAACAAAGACATGACATATCAGAATCTCTGGAACACATTTAAAACAGAGTGTAGAGGGAAATTTATAGCACTAAATGCCCACAAGAGAAAGCAGGAATGATCTCAAATTGACACCCTAACATCACAATTAAAAGAACTAGAGAAGCAAGAGCAAACACGTTAAAAAACTAGTAGAAGGCAAGAAATAACTAAGATCAGAGCAGAACTGAAGGAGATAGAGACACAAAAACCCTTCAAAAAATCAGTGAATCCTGGAGCTGGTTTTTTGAAAAGATCAACAAAATTGATCTAGCCATATGTAGCAAGACTAATAAAGAAGAAAAGAGAGAAGAATCATACAGACCCAATAAAAAATGATAAAGGGGATATCATCACCAATCCCACAGAAATACAAACTACCACCAGAGAATATGATAAACACTTCTTTGCAAATAAACTAGAAAATCTAGAAGAAATTGATACATTCCTGGAAACATACACCCTCCCAAGACTAAACCAGGAAGAAGTTGAATCCCTGAATAGACCAA
>NW_012123376.1:8073586-8095092 GCF_000951035.1 Colobus angolensis palliatus | reverse complement strand
ATACTGAATAGGCAAAAACTGGAAGCATTTCCTTTGAAAACTGGCACAAGACAGGGATGTCCTCTCTCACCACTCCTATTCAACATAGTGTTGGAAGTTCTGGCCAGGGCAATCAGGCAGGATAAATAAATAAATGGTATTCAATTAGGAAAAGAGGAAGTAAAATTGTCCCTCTTTGCAGATGACATGATTGTATATTTAGAAAACCCCATCGTCTCAGCCCCCAATCTCCTTAAACTGATAAGCAACTTCAGCAAAGTCTCAGGATAAAATATCAATGTGCAAAAATCAGAAGCATTCTTATACAACAATAACAGACAAACAAAGAGCAAAATCATGAGTGCACGCCCATTTACAATTGCTTCAAAGAGAATAAAATGCCTAGGAATTGAACTCACAAAGGATGTGAAGGACCTCTTCAAGGAGAACCACAAACCACTGCTCAGTGAAATAAAAGAGGACACAAACAAATGGAAGAACATTCCATATTCATGGATAGGAAGAATCAATATCGTGAAAATGGCCACACCGCCCAAGGTAATTTATAGATTCATTGCCATCCCCAGCAAGCTACCAATGACTTTCTTCACAGAATTGGAAAAAAACTGCTTTAAAGTTCATATGGAACCAAAAAAGAGCCCACATTGCCAAGGCAATCCTAAGCCAAAAGAACAAAGCTGGAGGCATCACACTACCTGACTTATATCTATACAAGGCTACAGTAACCAAAACAGCATGGTACTGGTACCAAAACAGAGATAAAGACCAAATGAACAGAACAGAGTCCTCGGAAATAATACACACATCTACAACTATCTGATCTTTGACAAACCTGACAAAAACAAAAAATTGGGAAAGGATTCCCTATTTAATAAATGGTGCCGGGAAAACAGGCTAGCCATATGTAGAAAGCTGAAACTGGAGCCCTTCCTTACATCTTAAACAAAAATTAATTCAAGATGGATTAAAGACTTAAATGTTAGACCTAAAGCCATAAAAATCCTAGAAGGAAACCTAGGCAATACCATTCAGGACATAGGCATGGGCAAGGACTTCATGACTAAAACACCAAAAACAACGGTAACAAAAGCCAAAATTGACACATGGGATCTAATTAAACTAAAGAAGTTCTGCACAGCAAAATAAACTACCATCAGAGTGAACAGGCAGCCTACAGAATGGGAAAAAATTTTTGCAATCTACTCATCTGACAAAGGGTTAATATCCAGAATCTACAAATAACTCAAACAAACTTACGAGAAACTAACAAACAACCCCATCAAAAAGTGGGCAACGGATATGAACAGACACTTCTCAAAAGAAGACATTTATGCAGCCAACAGACACATGAAACAAATGCTCATCATCACTGGCCATCAGAGAAACACAAATCAAAACCACAATGAAATACCATCTCACACCAGTTAGAATGGCGATCATTAAAAGTCAGGAAACAACAGGTGCTGGACAGAATGTGGAGAAGTAGGAACACTTTTACACTGTTGGTGGGACTGTAAACAAGTTCAACCATTGTGGAAGACGGTGCAGCGATTCCTCGATTTAGAACAAGAAATACCATTTGACGCAGCAATCCCATTACTGTGTGTATACCCAAAGGATTATAAATCATGCTGCTATGAAGACACATGTAGTTGTATGTTTATCGCAGCACTATTCACAATAGCAAAGACTTGGAACCAACCCAAATGTCATCAATGATAGACTGGATTAAGAAAATGTGGCACATATACACCATGGAATACTATGCAGCCATAAAAAAGGATGAGTTCATGTCCTTTTTAGGGACATGGATGAAGCTGTAAACCATCATTCTGAGCAAACTGTCTCAAGGACAGGAAACCAAACACTGCATGTTCTCACTCATAGGTGGGAACTGAACAATGAGAACATTTGGACACAGGGTAGGGAGTATCATATACTGGGACTTGTCATGGGGTCAGGGGAGTGGGGAGGGATAACATTAGGAGATATACCTCATGCAAATGATGAGTTAATGGGTGCAGCACACCAACATGGCACACGTATACATGTGTAACAAATCTGCATGTTGTGCACACGTACCCTAGAACTTAAAGTATAGTTAAAACAAAGAAAAAAAAAGAATAATCTTAGCTATATGTTTTTGTAGGTGTTTTTCATTAATTTAGAAAAGTTCTCTATAGTTCACTGAGTTTTGTCATGAATGGGTGTTGAATTATGGTTTTCTTTATCTTAGAATTTACTGATTTTCTCTTTATTCCTGAAAGATATTGTCACTGCATATAGGATCTGGGTTGACAGTTATTTCCTTTCATCATTTAAAAAGTGTCATGCCATTTCCTTCTAGCCTCCATGGTTTCTGATGAGAAATCTTCTGTAATTCAACTTATTTTTTTCCACTAAAAGTAAGCTGTCATTTTTCTCTTGCTGCTTTCAAAATTTTTTCTTTGTTTTTAGTTTTCAGAAGTTTGACTATTAAGTGCATTGGTGTGGATTTCTTTAGGTTTATTTTGTTTGGGTTTTGCTCTGGTTTTTCAAACTATAGGTTTATGTCTCTTTCAAATGTGTGAAATTTTCAGCTGTGATTTCTTCCTATGCTTTATTGTCCCTGCTCTTTTTCTCCTCTCCTTTAAGAATTTGGGTGACACAAAAGTTAGCTTTTATTTATTTATTTTTTTTTGGTTGTAGTCCCAAAGGTCTGAGTCTCACCGCTAATATTTTTTTGTTTTTTTTTTTTTTGCGGCAGGGCCGGGGGTCAGGGAAGTGAAAGGTGGTATTATGTTATGAGACTCTGGATCTTATGTAAAATTTTAATTTTAGCTGCCTTCTTTTGATAGCACATTGGTAGCAGGTAGAGAGTTCTGCTTTGTTAATGCTGAGGGCAGGTGGAATTCCTGGTTCCCTACTCAGCTTCTGTTGACATTATAAGTGATGGGCTTATCATTATTTCTGGCATAGTGTGAGTTCTGCTCTCCATGAAGACTTCACTGATACCTTCCTGACTGGAAGATACCTTGTTACTATTTCCCACGTGGTCTCCACTGACTCCACAGTGAGGGGCTTCGTTACACATTTGGATGACAGTCCTGACTCCCTACTTGATTTTCTCAGATAACACTTTTGTTTGGGAGGTAGTGTGAGGAATGGTTGAGTGTCTCTTTGAAATGTGGAATGGTTGGAAATCTAGGCTCAACACTTGACATTTTGTGGTGAAATTGGGTGTAGGACCAATGTTAGTTCTGTGGGCTTTGGTTGCTAGAAAGCAATTATGGTCTAAAGTTATGTATCTTGTTAGATCACCTGTTTTCTGTTCTTTTGGCTGGAAAGAGTAGACTTTTTTTTAGGTAGCTCTGTGTGTGTGTGTGTGTATCTGTAGCTATTATTGTTCCAGGTTACTAGCTTCTCCAGCATTCATTCTATGATATAGCAGTGAAAAGAAAACTCACAGGCTTCTCTGCTATGCCCATCTTCAGATTTTAAGGCTCCTAGCTAGTCTTATTTTCTTTACCTTTCAAAACACCACTACATCTCCCTAGCAACACAGTTAGGCACTGGGATATTTTGAGAGTGAAAAAACGCAACTGCCACTGTAAAATTAGCCTGGCATGTACACACAAATACATATAGCCACTCTAATAATGTGGAATAATAGAAAATAATGTCAATGCTAATCAATAGAGGAATGTATGTTTCTAAAAGTATGACAGATTTCACAAAAGGCAGCCACAGGGAGATAATGGACCCCTTAAAACCATGACTAAGAGGTTTTAGAATTGACTTGGAAGGATTCCCAAGGTGTTACTAAGAGAGAAAAAGTGGGATTCAGAATAGTGCGCATACTTCTCATTTTTTAAAAACAATGACATAAAATGAACCTTGTATATGTAGATGAGCGTCCATCTTTGTATGTTTATGTGTGTATATACATATTTACATTTTGAAAAGTGTTAAGATGGGTTAAGGAGCAGGTGTAGGGAAAGTGATGACTTGCTTGAGAGGACAGTGACAGAAATGGGAGAGTTGAATAAAAATATAAAGATAAAACTACAATTAAAATAAATTCATTTTATATATGATCATATTTTTGTATTTTTACAAAATTGAAGGGGTGCATAAACCTGCAACCATGAAGGCTTAAAGATAATGATATCATCATTCTCTGCCTGAGGTACTATTGCTTAATACTATCATTTAAAAGAAATGAATATTAGCTATTTTTTCTCTCCTATTAATTCCTTAACTTTTTTCTCAGTCCAATTAGTGACAAGACAAATACAGTCATTTGTCACTTAATGATGGGGATACATTCTGAGGAATGCATCCTTAGGTGATTTTGTCATTGTGCATACATCACAGAGTGTACTTACACAAACCTAGATGATATAGTCTGTCACACATCTAGGCTATCTTGTACAATCCATTGCTCTTAGTCTATAAACCTGTTCCACATGTACTGCATGGAATATTGAAGCAATTATAATAAAATTTGTGTTTGTGTATCTAAATATGTATAAACAAAGAAAAGATACAATGAAAATACAATACAAAAGATAAAAAATGGTACTACTTTATAGAACACCTACCATGAATGGAGCTTGCAGGACTAGAAGCTGCTCAAGGTGGGTCAGTGAGTGAGTGGGGAGTGAATATGAAGGCCTAGAACATTGCTATACACTACTTCATTTTGCTTACACTAAATTTATTTTTTTTAAATTGCTTCTCCAATAGTAAATTAACCTTAGCTTACTTTAATTTTTTTCTCTATAAACTTGTTTTTCTTTTCTCTCTCTCTCTTTTTTTTTTTTTTTTTTTTTTTTTTTTAGACAGTCTCACCCTGTTGTCGAGGCTGGGATGAAGTGGCATGATCATGGCTCTCTGCAACCTCCACCTCCTGGTTTCAAGCGATCCTCCTGTCTCAGCCTCCTGAGTAGCTGGGATCACAGGCATGCAACACCATGCCTGGCTGATTTTTGTGTTTTTTATTTATTTATTTTTATTTATTTATTTATTTATTTTTATTTTTTATTTTTGAGATGGAGTCTTGTTCTGTCAAGAGTCTCACTCTGTTGTCCCGGCTGGAATACAGTGGCATGATCTCAGCTCACTGCAACCTCCACCTCACAAGTTCAAGCGATTCTCCTGTCTCAGTCTCCCCAGTAGCTGGGATTACAGGCATGTGTCACCGTGCCTGACTAATTTTTCTATGCTTAGTGGAGATGCGGTTCCACCATGTTGGCCAGGCTGGTCTCAAACTGCTGACCACAAATGATCTGCCAGCCTCAGCCTCCCAAAGTGCTGGGATTACAGGCATGAATTACCAGGTCTGGCCTTTTTGTGTTTTTTTTTTTTTTTTTTTTTTTTTTTTTTTTTTTTTTTTTTTTTTAATACTTTAAGTTCTAGGGTACATGTGCATAATGTGCAGGTTTGTTACATATGTATACTTGTGCCATGTTGGTGTGCTGCACCCATCAACTCGTCAACACCCACCAATTCATCATTTATATCAGGTATAACTCCCCAATGAAATCTCTCCCCCCTCCCCCCTCCCCATGATAGGCCCCAGTGTGTGATGTTCCCCTTCCCGAGTCCAAGTGATCTCATTGTTCAGTTCCCACCTATGAGTGAGAACATGCGGTGTTTGGTTTTCTCTTCTTGTGATAGTTTGCTAAGAATGATGGCTTCCAGCTGCATCCATGTCCCTACAAAGGACGCAAACTCATCCTTTTTTATGGCTGCATAGTATTCCATGGTGTATATGTGCCACATTTTCTTAATCCAGTCTGTCACAGATGGACATTTGGGTTGATTCCAAGTCTTTGCTATTGTGAATAGTGCCGCAATAAACATACGTGTGCATGTGTCTTTGTAGTAGAATAATTTATAATCCTTTGTGTTTTTTAGTAGAGACAGGGTTGAGCCATGTTTCCCAGGCCAGTCTTGAATTTCTGAGCTCAAATCATCTACCCACCTCAGCATCCCAAAGTGCTGGGATTATAGGCATGAGTGAGTCACTGCGCCTGGCCTTTTTTTCCTCTAAGTTTTTTGGCTCTGTTATAATAATACTTCACTTAAAACACAAATACATTGTACAGCTGTACTAAAATACTTCATTTCTTTATATTCTTATTTTATAAGCTTTTGTCTATTTCTAAATTTTTATTTCTTTTTAATTTTAAACTTTGTTGCTAAAAACTAAGACTCAAACACATTTTAGTCCAGGACTACACAGTATCAAGATAATCAATATCGCTGTCTTCTAATTCCACTTCTTGTCACACTGGAAAGTCTTCAGGACCAATAATATGCGTGAAGCTATCATGTCCTATGATAACGATGCCTTCTTCTAGAATACTTCCCAAAAGACCTTCCTGAGGCTGGTTTAAGTTAAATTAAAAAAAAATAAGTACAAGGAATACACTCTAAAATAAAAATATAAATTATGGCAAATATACAAACCAACAACATAGTCTCATTATCATTGTCAAGCGTTATGAATTGTACATAATTGTATGTGCTATATATTTTATAGGACTGTTATGAAAGGAGGTTTCTTTACAACAGCATGATCACAAATAGGAGTGATGCATTGTGTTAAGACATTATGGCTGTTACAGTACTAGGTGATAGGAATTTTCCAGCTCCATTATAATTTTAGGGACCACCACAGTATATACAATCTGTTGTTGATCGAAAAATCATTATGCAGTGCATTCCTGTATAGAAAAATGTCTCTATGAACTCCCTCTGGGCACGAATGTATATATTTTTCTCTAAGTCACCCTCTAAAACTAAAATTCAGGCTTTGTTCATTTCTCATTTGCATAGTTATATGTTAAGAACTTTTGTGTCAATTCTGTGACACACAAGGTCACAAAGGTGACCTAGAGAAAAAATATATATATATACTCTTGACTTCTACCACAATCTCCATACTCTAAAACCTCTTAAATATCTCATGAAATACATGGAAAAAATCCAATTACTTGCCATGAAATAGGAGACCTTTCATGGTGTTATTCTTGTTTATTTAAGTCCTAAATTTATCATATATTTATGAATTAATAAACACTGCATGCACTTGTTGGATAAAACTTACCACACTTAAATATAGTTTTAAACAAATATTCAGATTTGTGCATTAGGCCCAAAGAATGATGGATCCCAGAGGCTGGAAAGGAGTGTAGAGAGCAGGGAAAAAAGAGAGGATGGTTAATGGGTACCAGGATTTAGTCAGATAGAATGAATACCTAGTGTTTGGTAGCACAATAGACTATGGTTAACGATCATTCATTGTATATTTTTAAATAGCTAATAGAGTGGAATTACAATGTTCCTAACACAAAGAAATGATAATACTTGAGGTGACGGATACTCCAATTATCCTGATTTGGTTATTATACATTGTTTGCTTGTATCAAAATTTCACAAATACCCCATAACTATATAAAACTATTACACATCCATAATAATTACAAATAAATATATATAATTGATAATACAAAACATATCTTTCTCATTTTACATCTTTTTTGACTCTGACAATAACTTTTTAGCAAGTTAAAACCAATATCTAGTTGAAACAAATAATTCTGCCATCACACTTTCTTTCCTTCATTGCTTACTGCCAATTTACTTGTGGCTTCATTTCTCATCTGTGACAAAATTTTCATTTTCAAATAATTTATTTTGTTTTTTTTGAATTGTTTGACATGGTGATTAAATTTTAAAGTTAATACGCTGAGTTTTCCTTTTTAATACTGAGTTTCATTTCACATGTATATTTTTGTCTCCCCACCATTTCCATGTCTGATTACCACTATTGTTATGTCCCATCATAACACACCACACATACTTAAAACCAAGCAAAGGGTGGAGTTCCATCTTTAAAAACTAAACAGGCATTTTGGACAACACATTCTTGTCAACGGAATCTGGACATTTACCAAACATGGTAGGGAAAGTTCTCACCCTGCATTATAAATAGGATAGCCAGATATCAACTGTTAATAGAAACAAAATAGGAGAGAAAATTTTTGACAAATTGTTTGAACTATTTTCTTAAAAGAGACTTCCTCCACTGCCAAAGATCTTGAATAGACTCCTAGTCAGTCATCTGGAAGCAGTTCCTCACATAATTGATGAACTTGGCTTCCACTTTGGGAAGGAAATCACCTTTTTCTATACTTGCTTGCATTTTTGCTTTAATGTCTTCTACAGAACTAGGTTATTTTGGTGTTTTAGGAGTTTTTTCCTGTTTTTTTGTAGGATTTTTGTCCTTTCGATTTTGGTGTTGATGATGGTTTTTGAGTCTTTTCCATTCTGATTTGAATTTTGTGCATTTTTGGCTGGAGTATCTCATATAGATTTTTTCACTGGTGTTTTTTCTTCTGTTTCCTCCTCATAAAAATCATCATCTTCATCATCATCAGCTTCATCATCATCTTCATCAGTAGCAAGTTTTATTTTTTTCTGTGGGCAGAAAGGGGCAGTGGCAGAAAGCTTTCCAGATGTACTTAAGAGTTTCACATCCTCCTCCTCCTCCTCATCTTCTGAATCTGCATTTTCCTTCCCAGCTACTAGGCGATGTCCACTAATATGCACTGGCCCTGAACCACACTTCAACCGTAAGAGCACTGGTGGTGTTATTTCAAAGCCCCCAAGGGAAACCATTGGCTGTACAGACATTGTCAAAGTTGTCAGCGCTACTTTAATTGGACTGCCTCCGTAATTCATTGCCTCTGCTTCAACAATGTGCAATTCATCCTTTGCACCAGCCCCTAAACTCACCGTTCTTAAAGATAACTGGTGATCATTTTCATCATTATCCACCTTAAAGTGATAATCTTTGTCAGCCTTTAATTCACTACTGAAAAGATAATTCTGGGGCCTCGGGAGGGACATGTCCACGTCCCTCAAATCTTCCATCGGGTGGTGGCATGCACTTAGGTGGGGGAGAAGGCGGGTGGAGATAAACGGCCACTGCTCAAGAGAACAGCCACTCAGGACAGAATCACGTCAGGGACATTGAGTTTTTAATATCACATATTTCAATCTTATATGAGCTTATAAAAATTTATTTTTTTAATTGTTTTCTTCCAAGGATCTGAATTAGTTCTAAGAAACGCGTGAACAATGTTGTCCTTTTACATCAAAGCAGAAGAATTTCAATTGTTTAAATACATGCTTTCAGCTCTAATTACTCATTAGAGAAAATAAGTTAAAAATGTGTGGTTTTAATATTTATGTTAAAGAACAAAATCAAAACTTTCCCTAATATATGGATTAACCGATTGGTATAATTAACTAGTAATGAATGTAAAATTACTCTGTGGCATATCTCATTATGGTGTTACTCTAAATTTAAATTTATAATTTAAATTTTTAATTATATATATGCATATATAAAATGAAAGAATTGCATGTAAATCACTTACAAAAAAGGAAGACTTTATGAAATGAGGTTTAAAAAATCCGAAGAGAAATCAAGCTACTCCCTTTGGAAAGCTGACACCTTTCATATGATTTTATTAAATTTTGACCCATTTAAGTCATACAAAATAGTGGACTCACATTAAATGAAGCACAAATAAAGAAATACACAAACAACAGTTTTATCTAGGGGATATGTCAAATTACCTAGAAATTATACTACTCTTTTGCAAGCACTAGCCTAAATGATTTGAGAACAGAGATGACATTTAAAAGTAAAGAAGAAAATGGGAAGAGAAGGTTGTAGGAGGAAAGATGCATTTCCTTTGCTGATATTTAACACTATGATTTTTCTTAATTATTCTTGATATTTCACACATTTTACTCATTATTCCCTGAGCTCCTCTAGAGCACAGTGTTTTTAAAATGTAGGGCTACTTACTTTTGAGGACAAATTGTACCTTGCTGTTCTTTAATAAATTCAACCTTTTATTCTTGATCCTATCCCTCATATATAAGCAGATAGCACCACCTGTCTTACGAGCAGGTGCCTTTATAGCATGGATTTCTGTAAATATGCTGCTAAAAGTAGAATTAATTTTTTAGATTAAATGAAGCAGGAAAGAATTTGAATATCTAGCATTTAGAAAAAGTAAACTATTGAGAATTAAAATTGTATACTCTAGATATTTACATTATATATTTTGAATTTTTAAAGAACATCAAAAGCTATGCAAACTCTTAACATTGATAGTATAAATATCTTTCATATCTTGAACCTATAAATTCAAGAATCTAGCTATATTCTGTTATTCTTTAAGCAAAATAGTCACGTTAATTACTTTGCTTCTTTTAGGGTTTGTCCTTTAGCCACATATATCCATATCAATTATTTAAAGCATGTGTATTACTTTAAAATTTGTTGTGATTCCTTAGATTTCTTGTTTGCCTATGTAACATGCAAAATCATACACTGACATTGTATTGTAAGCAAGAGTTTTATTTTATTCTCTTTCATATAATTTTTATTTCAAGAAGTATAGATATTTTAATTAAAATTAGTCTACTTTAATATCCATAATCTTATCTGTATTGTATGAAATTTACTGAAGAAAATTTACTAAAACCAAGTAATTGGCCATTTTTACCTATTTGAGGTTTCAGAAAATCATGCTTTCTAAAACTTAGTAGGATTTTGGTAAAACAAACCAAAACTATAGATTAAGATATGGTCTAGCTGAACTGGATTACAGAAAAATACAAATATTTGTATTGATACATCTTCAGTATTCACAAGGAGAGAAAGCATAATAGAAAGTAAAAAGAAAAATTAAAATAAACTAATGTTATCATCTATTTAATGTTACATAGTAATACTGCTGATGAATAAATATTTCTATAAAGTATTAGAAATTAAGATTCCAGCATATAGCTAGAATAACCACCTTGAGTAATACATAGCTATGTGTATATCAAGCACAACTTTTTAAAAAAAATCTAAAGATATTAAAAATAAAGTGTCCCTTAATTTATACTCAAATATTTTTGGGAAAAAATAGAAAAGTCTACTTTTTTCTAAAATGATTGCTTGTCTTTAAACTTTTTATTTTATAAGTTAATTTCCTAGGGATACTAAAACTTTTTAGTAGCATACATTGCATTAAGTCTTACAAGTGTGTGCAACAAAACTAGTGGATTTCAAGATTCCATTTTCAAGACTTGAATGCTATGCTTAGTAGTTTAATGACACTCTAGACATCTGGTGTTGTTTTCTCTAAAGCATAGGGACAATGGGCAAAACAAAACTAACAATTCTGTGAGAATGTAATTGTATTACCATTATTTTACATAAAGGTATATTTTAAACTGTAATATACCACTAGAAAGGTTTTGCACTTCTTTCCATTATTTTGATTGTTAATTTCATTGAAATTTGTAACATTTGCAAAACTTATTAATTTGAAAACATGTTCATGTACTTACAATTACATTAAATTATAAATTAAGTAATATTTCAACATTTGAATTATAATATCATTTCAAATGAAAGTTGTGAAGAAAGCAAAAGGCACCTTAATTACCATGTATATTAATATGTGAATAAAAACACTTAAGCACAAATACTCAAAAAGAATAACATACAAAAATAATTTCATACAATACTGCAGTTTTAAGTTGTATGTTTGCTGATTCATTAAAGGAACTTTTGAATAAATATACAAAAATCACTAGCATTCCTTTATACCAACAACAGTCAAGCTGAGAACCAAATCAGGAATACAATCCCATTCATAGTAGCCACAAAAAGAATAAAATACCTAAGAATACAGTTAGCCAGGAAGGTAAAAGATCTCTACAATGAGAATTACAGAACACTGTCCAAAGAAATTAGAGATGATGCAAACAAATGGAGAAACATTCCATGCTCACGGATACGAATAATCAATATAAATAAAATGGCTCTACTGCCCAAAGCATATTACAGATTCAATGCTATTTCTATCAAATTACCAATAACATTCTTCACAAAACTAAACAGAAAAAAAATTATTTTAAAATTCATATGGAACCAGAAAAAGAGCCCAAATAGGCAAGGCAATCCTAAGCAAAAAGGATAAAGCTGAAAGCATTATGTTACCCAACTTCAAACTGTACTGCAGGGCTACGGTAACCAAAACAGCATTGTACTGGTACAAAAACAGACACATAGACCAATACAACTGAATAAGGGCCCAGAAATAAATCTACACACTTACAGTCGTCAGATCTTTGACAAAGCTAACAAAAACAATAGGCCAGTTATCCCAGCACCATTAAAAAAAATGTGATGTGATTAGTGCTTAACATCACTAATCATCAGAGAAATGCAAATCAAAACCAAATTGAGATATTGTCCCACATCTGTTAGAATAGCTATTATCAAAAAGAAAAAAAGTCTTGGAGAAGACTGGAGAATAAGGAACCCTTGTCACTGTAGATGAGAATGCATAACCATTATGGAAAACTGTATTAAAGTTCTTTAAAAATTAAGAAGTTTGAAGTACCCTGTGATCTAGCAATTCCACTTCTGGGTATATATCCAAAAAGGGAAAAAAAAATCACATTCTTGCAGAGTTATTTGCACTCTCCTGTTCATTGCAACATTATTCACAATAGCTAAAATATAGAAACAAGCTATGTGTCATTCAACAAATGAATGGATAAAGAACACCATGCATTATTATTTGTCCTTAAAAAAGGAAATACTGTCATTTGCCAACAACATGGAGAAACCCATAGAACATTACGTTAAGTGAAATAAGCTAGACATAGAAAGAGAGAGATAGCATGATCTTATTTGCACATAAAATCTAAAAAAGTGTTAAATGCATGAGTAACAGAGAGTAGAATTTGGGTTGTTAGGGCCTGGGATGTGGCAGAAAACAGAAGATACTGGTCAAAGGGTCAAAGAAACTTTCAATTACAAAATGAATGAGTTCTGGAGGCCTAACCTACAGTGTAATTACTATAGTTAATACTGTATTGTATACTTAAAATATGCTAAGAGAGTATATCTCAAGTATTCTTACCCTGCAATGCCCAAACATACACATACATACAAAATAGTAATTATTGAATTCATGGATATGTTAATTAACTTTATTATGTTAATCATTTTGCAATGTATATGTATATAAAAACATTATGTTATACATCATAAATATATTCAATTTTTATTTTTCAATCATACATCAGTAATACTGGGAAAAAAACACTCCAGAAGAAAACAATGGGGGAAGAAAAAGAAATTGCTGATGTTTTTCTATTAAAAAAAAATCCAACAGTGAATAAATTTGCTAAGGAAAAAACAAAATGTTCATTCTGTGGTGTACCTGTTGGCTTTTTATTGGCCTTTGGAGAAATGTCTATTCAGGTCCTTTGCTATTTTTAAATCAGATTTTTTGTTTGTTTGTTTTTTATGTTTTACTTATTTTTTTGGCTATTCAGTTTTTGAGTCCCTTGTATATTTTTTATATTAACTCATATCAGATATGTAGTTTACAAATAGCTTCTTCCCATTCTGAAGGTTGCCTTTTCATTTTATTAACTGTTTTTTATGCAATAGTTTTTGAGTTTGATGTAAGCCTATTGACTAATTTTGCTTTTGTTCCTTGCACTACTGGTGTCATACAAAAAATCAGTATCAAGATCAGTATCAGGGAGACTTTCCATATGTCTTCCAAGGTTATTATAATTTCAAGCCTTTAATTCATTTTTAGTTGATTTTTGGATGTGGTGTAAAATAAGGTTCCAGTTTTATTCTTTTGCATGTGGACATCCAGTTGTCCAAACACTATTTCTTGAAGTGACAGGATAGTCAGCCTTTTCAGCACCTTTGTAAATGATTAGTTGACCATATGAGTGAGTTTATTTCTAAATGCTCTATTTTGTTTCATTCATCTATGTGCCTGTTTTTACGCCAGTAATACATTGTTTTGATTACCATAGCTTTAAAGTAGAGTTTCAAATCAGGAAATGTGATGCCCCCAGCTTTATTCTATTTGCCTAAAGATTGATTTTCCTATTTGGATTTTTTTTGTGGTTCCAAATTAATTTTAGGATTATTTTATTCTGTTTTGTGAAAAAATGCCCTGGGAATTCTGACAGGGATTGCATTTAATCTGTAGATTTCTTTGGGTAGTATGTCTTATAGATTTTAGTGTACGGATCTTTTATTTCCTTGGTTAAATATATTTCTAAATATTGTATTGCATTTTATGCTGTTTGCAATGGGATTGTTTTCCTTATCTCTCAGAGAAGTCACTAGTAGTGTATAGAAATACAACTGATTTTTGCACACTGATTTTGTTTTCTGCAACTTTATTGAATTATTTTATTAGTTCAAACAGATTTTATTATAGAGTCTTTAGAGGAGTCTATACATAAGATCACGTCATCTGCAAATGGATATAACTTTACCTTTGCCTTGCTCTTTTTGATGTCTGTTACTTATTTTTCTCACCTAATTTCTTTGGCTACATTGTCTTGTTGAATAAAAATGGTTACAGTGGGCATCCTTGTCTTGTTTGAGATCTTAGAGGAAAACCTTTCAGAGAATTTTTCACTGTTAAGTATGATGTCAGCTGTGTGCTTGTCATATATAACCTTTACTGTGTTGTGGTACATTTACATTCCTTCTGTAACTAATCTGTTGATAACTTTTATTATGAAAGAATATTAAATTTGCACATTGAGATGATCATAGAATATTTATTCTTCAATATTTTAATGTAGTCTACCACATTTACTGATTTGCATATGTTAAACCTTGTTTGCATCCTGGGGATAAATCCCACCTGATCTTTGTGGATGATCCTGTTAATGTGCTACTGAATTCACTTTATAGTATTTGTTGAGAATGTTTGCATCCATGTTCATCAATGATATACATCCGTAATTTTCTTTTCTTGTAGTTTCCTTGTCTGGCTTTATTATCAGGTTAATGCTAGCCTTGAAAAATAAGTTTGAAAGTATTCCCTCCTTTTCAATTATTTGGAAGAATTTGAGAATTAATATCTATTTATTTAAATAGTTGGTAGACTTCATCAGTGAAGCCATCTGGTCCTGGGCTCTACTTTGTTGAGAGATTTTTTTCTTTACTGATTCTATCTCCTCAGTCACTATTGGTCTATTCAGATTTTCTACTTCATTATGATTTAGTCTGGCTAGGTTAAATGGGTCTAGGAATTCATTTATTTCTACTAGGCTATCCAATTTTATGTGTATTGTTCACAGCAGTTGCCTATGATTCCTCGTATTTCTGTGGTATCAGTCATGATGTCTCCTCTTTCACTTCTGATTTTATTTATTTGAGATTTTTCCATTTTTTTTCTTAGTGTAGCTAAAAGTTTGCCATTTTGTTTATATTTTTAAACACCAATTTGTAGTTTCACTGAGAGTTTAGATTGTCTTTTTAGTCTCTATTTATTTCTGTTCTTATGTTGATCATTTTCTTCCTTCTGCTAACTTTGAGCTTAGTTTTGTTCTCCTTTTTTTTTTTGTTTCTTGCTATGTAAATCTAGGTTTTTCATTTTTTTCAGTTCTTTCTTTTTTCTTCATTTAGGTGTTTCTCACTATGAACCTCGCTTTTATTAATATAACTGCTTTTCCTGCACCCTATAAGTTGTGGTATGTTGTGTTTCCATTTTCTTTTGTCCCAAGACTTTTGTTTATTTCCATTTTGATTTCTTCTTTGACATATTAGTCTTTTGAAGCATGTGGTTTAATTTCCACATATTTGCTTATTTTTCAATTTTCTGTCTGTTATTGATTTCCAGTTTCATACCATTGTATTCAGAAAGATGTTTGATATGATTTCAATATTCTCGGATTTCATAAGCCTTGTTTTGTGGCCTAACATGTAATCTATCTGGGAAAATATTGTTTTGCTTTTGGATGGAATATTTTATATGTGCCTGTGGTGTAGGGTAAGTCAAATGTTTTCTATTGATTTTCTGTCTGGATGATCTATCTATTGTTGAAAGTAGGGTATTGAAATTTTCTATTATTTATTGTATTGTTTTGAGTCTGCTATTGATGCTCCCATTTTCTATCTCACTTGTATTCTGCAGCCCAGAAATTTGTTTGCTTCTTCTTTATGTTTTCTTTTTTCTGTTGAACTTCTCATTTTGTTCTTTTGTTGTGTTCCAGGTTTTGTTAAATTGTTCATCAGTGTTCCCTTGTTGCTCACTGAAATTCTTTAGACCTATTATTTTAAATTATTTGTGATACAATTTGTGAATCTTCATTTCTTTTTTTTTTTTTCCTTTTTCTTTTTTCTTTTTTTTCTTTTTGAGATGGAGTCTCGCTCTGTTGCCCAGGCTGGAGTACAATGGCGTGATTTTGGCTCACTGCAAACTCTGCCTCCAAGATTCAAATGATTCTTCTGCCTCAGCCTCCTGGGTAGCTGGTATTATAGGCACTGCCACCAGGCCCAGCTAATTTTTGTATTTTTAATAGAGAGGGGATTTCACCATGTTGGTCAGGCTGGTCTTGAACTCCTGACCCCATGATCTAAAAACACCCACCTTAGCCTTCCAAAGTGCTGGGATTACAGGCGTGAGCCACTGTTCCTGGCCGAATCTTCATTTCTTTAGTGTCAGTTATTAGAAGTTTACTGTGTTCTTTCGCTGGTGTCATATTTTCCTGATTCTTCCTGATCATCGCCTTGCATAGGTATCTGCACATTGGAAGAAGCAGTCACCTCTTCCTGACTTACAGACTGGGGTTGGTAAAGAAAGACCTCCAACTGCAGAAGTTGAGAGGCATGCTAGAAAATGCTATGGCACCTCATACCATTTGTGAAGGGATGTGGTTGCTTCCAGGTCTGGAGGAACATGGTGCCTTGTCAGCTCAAGCAACTGATGTTTATGATGTTGGCAACTGTGAGGTCCTTGTTGGTGAGAGCTATGGAGGGTCTGTAGGGAATGTGAGGGCTATTGGAGTCCTCCACAGTGCCTCTGGGCCCACCAGTGGAGAACTAAGGCTAAAGGCAGGAGTGGCTTGGATTAGCAGTGTGCATGAACATGGTGGCAGGGGCTGGGGACTACTGTAGGTATATCCATGGAGGCAGATGCCAGCAGAAATCATAACCATGACTATGGAGTTTGGGGATGAAAATGTGTATACGAGTGACTGCAGGGACCAGCTGTAGGCCAGGGATGGTGGTGGGGGTATGAGCCATTTTCAGGTACATAAGTAGTGGTCATGCTGAATCTTGAGTCCAGGGTATCTGTCATGGCACCAGCTGGACAGCTCTTGGGTAGAGTGAGGAAGAGGCATGGAGGCTCAGGCAGCTGGAGTCTGCAAGGGCAGAAACTGGAGCTCTTGGTGGCAAGGCTGTGGTGGTTGATGCTGCAGAGTCTTTAGTGGTGAAAGCTGCAAGAGTGTGTTGCAGCCCAATCACTGTTGATGTTCCCAGTGGTGAAGGCCACTGGGGTCCTGTGCAGAGCAAGTCACCAGGGACCATGGTGGCACCTTCTGTGTGACTGATACTGATAGCCCCTGTCCTTCTTCTTTATTCCTAGCCATCTCCAGATGTCTCAGCTACAATGATCTCCTCAGCAATCTGGGAGCCCTGAAAGTGAGGCAGTTTCTTTGGACAGTGCTCTAAAAGAGTGGGAAAGCTGGTCATCTCTTTGCTCTCATTTTCCTTGCAAGGAAAACCCACAGAACAGGACTTTCCTTTTTCATGCTGAGCAGCGCCAGTCTGCGGGATAGCATAATGTAGGTAAAATGAAAATTTTCATCTGACTTACTTTTAACAGTTATTCCCAGGTTTTTTGCTCTACCATGCTGCTGCAGCTTCTTAAATGGAATCCTGAGCTCTCCAGTGCTATTTTTGTAAATAGCTGTCTAATTGTTGTTTTCTTGATGTTGTTGGTGGACAAAGGCTGGGATCACCTACTATGCCATTTTGCTGACAACATTTATCCCATTACTTAATTTATTTATGCTCCTTAATCTCCTCAGAAGATTCACCAATTCTACTAGGATTATTTTGCTAAAAATAACTGCCTTATTTCTCTAGATCTTCATAAAACCATCTACTATTAACATAGAAATTCTAACCTAAGCATTTTTCAATAAATGTTTTATATACTCAGATGAATTGTAATATTTCAGTGAAACTGATTGATTCTAAGAGGAAAAAAAAAACATTAAAAACCTTACAGATAACTCAATAATTAAGAATATGTTTTATAGTGGATTAGAAGGAATTTTATAGTGGTCTATTTACATTGTTTTGAAAAGTGGGTAATAATAGAAAGCATCCATAAATGCAGTTAAAATGCTATTATTTCATTAATGCAAACCAATAAAGTTTCTCTAAATATAAATTGTTGTAATCTAGGAAAATTATCTGCTGAGCATTTAGTAGTAAATGTGAACAAAAGCATTTGTTAATAAATTAAATTATAGCATTTATGTTTTTGGTGTTAAAAGGAAACCGTGTAATATAATTTACCACATACATTATGAATGGTTTTCCAAATATAAAAATAATTAAATATTAAATCAAAATGACACCTGTGAAAACTTTAATGTGTTGAATGCCTCAAAATTACATATTAATGCAAACACACACATATATGCAGTTATCTCTTGTTATCTGGAAAATTGGTTTCAGGACCCTCGCTGATACCAAAATTCATGAATGCTCAAGTCTCATATAAAATGGTACAGTGTTTGCATATAGCTTACATATGTCCTGTGCTACACTTTAAATCATTTCTAGATTACTTATAATACCTAATACATTCCCTACACATTACTTCAGTCTCATGGATTTAACATACTATTCTGGGTGCAACAAATTTAACTTTTGCCTTTTGGAACTTTGTGGAGTATTTTTCTGAATATTTTAAACTAATACTTGCTTGAATTTACGGATGTGAAACCCACGGGTATGGAGGGCCAACTATATATACACACACGTACATATATAAGCATACGTATAGATACATGTACCTTTGCATATATATATTACAAAATTATATATAAACATATTTTGATGTGGTAAGCAGAATATCATCAGTATGTGAAACAGTTTAAGTATTTTCTGTGTAATGAAAATCAAAGACTGGGAATGGCATTTTATAAAAAAGTGGAGTGTAGCAAATCCACAGATCCAAAGAATAAAAGAAAAACATGAGTAAAATTAATGAGCTTATTAATTAGAAAGCTCTGTTTGGGGAGCCAGGTTACTTAAAGACTCTTTCCTTGCTCCGTTTTCACAGAAGCTAATTTTTTTAGTTTGAGCCAGAGCTCAGAGCCAGGTAGATATTGAGTCTCTGGTTTCCCTGTATACAAAGCTAAGTTATCGTCAAGAAAATAACATTTTTTAAGAATGTTTAGGTATTATATATCAAAATTACTCTGGAATTTTAAAAATAAAAGCATTAGGAAAATAGCACTGGCAATTTACAACAATAAAAACAATAGAAAATGGCCCCAAAAACGTGTTTCAAACTTATGTAAGATCAAACACCACAGAGAAGACATGTAATCCAAAATTTAAAAAAAAAAGAAAAACAAAAAAAAATCAACTGACTTCATGGCTTTAGTGTATAAAGCAAGAACTATTGATTAATATAAGAATAATAAATTCACAATTCTAGTGAAATAATTTAATTTATTTCTTTTAGAAATTGAAGGATGAATTTGATGAAACATAAATTAGGATATGAAGCATTGATTAAAATGATAAAAATGACAAGTTCAAATTAATGGACATACATAGCATTATTCCCAAGACAGTATACGCATTTCATTTAGACTCTCAAAGAACATTTAAAAATGTTAATTAGGTAATACGCATTTAGGAAAACAAATTGCAATGTCAGAAATCTTAAAAACAATTAGGAAAACTAGTAATGTAAAAACATAGTAGTTCTGTTCAAATCTTCTGGTGAAAATAATAAGAATTGTTTGGTAAAATAATTTTAACATATTTTAAAAGCATAAAACTAGCAAGATAATGAGTAATTACCAAGCCAAAAATATTTGTGATAGCAGCAACCAAGAGATAAATATTACTGAAGCTGTTTTTTTATGAAATTATTTTACAAAATAAGTGAAATGGAGCACTGATGTTTTTCTTTTCTTTTTTTCAATTTTATTGAGGTAGAACATATGTAAGAACCACACATATTTAATGTGAACCATCTGATGAGTGTGGACAAATGCAAATATTTGTGATAGCACCACCACAATCAAAGTAGTAGACATATCTAACACCCCCCAAAGTGTCCTTTTGTTTTTTATTTTGTTTTTGTTTTTTCTTGTGGTAAGAGCACTCGCTGTGAGATCTACTCTCATAAATTCTTAAGTACATGTTGTCCATTGTTAACTACAACCACTACATCGCAGAGCAAATCTCTACTTACTCATATAGCAGAACTGGAACTTTATAGCTATTCAAAAACAACTCTCTATTTCTCTTTTCTTTAGGCCCTGGCAACCACTGTTGCCTTTTCTGCTTCTTTGAGTTTGACTATCATGAATACTTCTACAAATATTGATTTTCAAGATCAGGAAAAATACCGGGACCAGAAGACAAATTTCAGAGCCACCTAAATTGTGGAGTCTAATAAAAGAGTTCTTTCTCCTAATGATGTGATCATCCAAAGGATACACTCTCAGTGTAAATGTAAACGCTGAATGAAATTTTATCATCAACTTTCAGGGAATGTGGCTTTAAATTAAGCAGAAGTCTCTTTGGTGCTAAGCAGAGCATGGGGAAATGATGTTGAGAAGCTGTAAATATAGCACCTCTCTGGTAGACACTGAGCTGAAGTTCACCATACCTAGGTGGGGAAAACCATCCAATCATTAATTTAGTTTAAAGTAGTTCCTAAAATTAGTGCCTTCTGAAGAGTAGAAGTATACACAAATACCTGCTAGAGTTACTCTTTCATTCTGAGCCCTAAAATGGTCTGACAAATAATTTTTTTTGGAAATGAATCACTCACTCAAAAGCCACTTGGCACAAAAAGAAGGAAGAAAATAAATAAATGAATATGTATGTATGTGTTTCTGTGTATGTGTGTTCACATATAAATGCATATTCATTTGTATATTAATATATGTAGGTATACCTGCATATAACAACAGGAAGGAAAGAAAAGATCTTCAGCTATTGAAATTATCAGACACATGTAAAATAAAAATTCGTAAGAGTGAAGTAATATAGTCAATGTAATGATAGAAATAATTCCAGACTTAGAATATACACAGAAAAATCATCCTCAAAAACCAGGACAAATTTGAAATATTTTCATTAAAAAAAATTTTGATAGCTTGTACTATTGGCAAAAATAAACGAAAAGAAATTGTAACAGATATGTTTTAGGCAATAAAATAATAATCACAGAATGAACACCTGATATGTAAGAGATGAATAATATAGGCTCACGCCTGTAATCCCAGCACTTTGGGAGGCTGAGGTGGACGGATCATGAAGTCAAGAGATCAAGACCAACCTGGCCAACATGGTGAAATACCGTCTCTACTAAAAATACAAAAATTAGCTGGGT
>NW_012123376.1:8062160-8073096 GCF_000951035.1 Colobus angolensis palliatus | reverse complement strand
CCAGGATGGTCTCGATCTCCTGACCTCGTGATCTGCCCATCTCGGCCTCCCAAAGTGCTGGGATTACAGGCTTGAGCCACCGCGCCCGGCCGGGATAAGATTTCAAGTGAAACCAGTAAAGTAATGGAAAATAAAAGATGTGAGAAGTGGTAACATAGTAGAAACATCTTCTAACACGTAAGAAAAAATGTAAGATTAACCACAAAATTTTATGAATCCCAAAAACAGAAAGAACACAGAAAGAAAAAGAAACACAACACAGGCAGAAAATGAAAAATTATCACAAAATAACTTGCAATATTTGAATATATTGACTAATTATGCCACTTAAAGATTATCAAATTGGAAATAAATTACATTATCTTCCATAGGGCAAAAGTGAAAAAAAAACTCAAACAATTGAATATATAGAACATATTTCTAAGCCTCAAGGCAATTGAGATAGAAATTAATGACAAAAAGATAATTTAAAAGCCCCATGTGTTTAGAAATTTAAAAAGATAATTCTCAATACACCAAGAACAAATAATAAAACATAAGGACATTAGAAATATTTTGAAATTACAGCATATGAAAACTGTAGTGAAGCCATCTAAAATATACAAAAGTTTAGAGGAGAACTGATATTCTTTAAAGACAAATACAACTGAAGAGATCAACTTTATTAAGCTAGGCATCATCTCAAGGAGTTATTTTTATTTATTTTATTTTTTTTAATTTTTTATATTTTTTTATTTTACTTTAAGTTCTAGGGTACATGAGCAAACTATCATAAAGACAGAAAACCAAACATCGCATGTTCTCACCCATAGGTGAGAATTGAGCAACGAGAACACTTGGACACAAAGCAGGAAATACCACACACCAGGGTCTGTCATGGGGTGGGGAGAGGAGGGAGGGATAGCATTAGGAGAAATACTAATGTAAATGATGAGTTAATAGGTGCAGCAAACCAACATGGTACATGTATACCTATGTAACAAACCTGCACGTCGTGATCAAGGAATTATTTTTAAAAACAACAAAATAAGCTCCAAACAATTTTTAACAGGAGGGGAATGACAAAGAATAGTAGAAAAAAAACTGATTAAAAATCAAATTGATTAAAAATCAAACAAAATAGGCCTAATCAAAAAGAAAAAGTATTATTCAATAAAAGTGATAAAAATTAATATAACAATTGACTCAGAAACACAACTGATCAACAGTGACAATAAAAGAGAAAGAATTATATATGCTGTAGATATTGTAACATTATGAGTCATAAAAATTGTCTGCAAATACATTTGAATAGTTAAATTTAATAAACAATTTTCTAGATAAAAAGCACTAAGTACAGAAGGGTAAAAATAAATAACACAGAAATTAAACAAGTAATTAAAATATTCCCAAGGAAAATCACAGATCAGGTTGGCTTTTCAGTCAATTAAACTACACATGTAAAAACCATTAATTAAATAATATATATGATCAGCAATATTAGCAAAAATAAAAAAAATTTAAAAAAACTTAAAACATTACACCCTTCCTGAAACCAGAAGAAGACAAAATTATTCCAAATTACTTTACAGGATTAAAAAAACTAGAAACCAAAGTCTATTAATGGCAATAGTAGTAAGATTGTTAATAGGCCTACCTCACATATCTTAACATATTAGCAAAGAAAAATCTAGCTATATGGAAAATTTTGTTTATTTCCAATTAATAGAATTTAGTTTTCTACAAATTAATCTTGGGTCAATGTATTAGTCCATTTTTATAATGCTGATAAAGACATACCCAAGACGGGGCAATTTACAAAAAAAAAAGAGATTTATTGGATTTACAGTTCCACATGGCCTGGGTAGCCTCGCAATCATGGCAGAAAGCAAGGAGGAGCAAGTCACATCTTACACGGATGGCAGCAGGCAAAGAGAGGGCTTGTGCAGAAAAACTCCCAATTTTAAAACCATCAGATCTCGTGAGACCCATTCACTATCACAAGAACAGCATGGGAAAGACCTGTCCCCATGATTGAATCACCCCCTGCTGGGTCCCTTTCACAACATGTGGAAATTATGGGAGCTACAAGATGAGATCTGGGTGGGGACACAGAGCCAAACCATATCAGTCAATTGGGCTTAATATCAATTATCTTAATCAACCGCACTAAAACATTAACATTTAAAAAGCCCACAAAATTAATAATATTGCTGGTATAATTCCCTAGGAAACTGACTCTAAAATGGAGATGTGCTGCAATTCAAGTTTAATGGCAGCCTTTATCAATTTCTTCATAGTTGTCCTGTGTTATACCCCATGGTCATTTGATGTGGGTTGCTTTAAAAAGCTCTCTGAAGCTGAGGCATCCATGAAAAAGCTAAACCTGCAGTTGGTTAATGACATCCCCCTCAGATTTCATGTTTTCCTCAAGGATGCCCATAAACTCCACACAGCATCTTTTTCTATCACTTCTATTTCTAATGGCACAGTGTCTGCTGAAATTTATGGATCAAGCTTCAGAGCTGCTTTCACTTTAGCCATGTCTTGATGCAGAGTCCTTTCCTGCTCTGTCTCTCACACAAACCCAGCAGCTTTTCAAATCACCCAATGTATGATGTGGAGCAGCATTCCCATATGTTGAGTATGCTGCCTCTACTGCCTGAATAGGCTACCAGGCACTACTACCTCTTCATGGTGTAAAATGTATTAATTTTTCCTTTGGAAGAGTATTTCAACATGCCTCTGACCACTGGTCTATGGATAATTTAATTGGTTTTGTAAGCACGTCTGCATAGGGTTTATTTTACAACCTCTGAGGCTTGGATCATAATAAGGTCTCCAATTTAAAAGTCCATTCTTACTCATTTGGTCCAATTAACATGATATGAACAGTAAAGTGGATCAATGTGATTTTCGGAAGAACCAGGCAGTGCAGATCTCTGTAGACTTTCTTAATACAGACGGTAAGAGAGTAAGCATACCCCTGAAGTTAATATATAGCATATACTATTTTCCATTCCATGTGAACATAAACTGCTTCTGATCCTCTTTTCTGATAAGGAGATAAAAGCAAAGTAAAGCAAATAAGCCAGAAAACAAACAAAAAATCCTTCAACAAATGAATGGTCACATGCTGTCTACCTGAGTTGTATTTGTTAGTATACTCTGGCAAAGACACTGCATCTGGCATCATGGCTGTGATTGGGGACATTATTTCATTAAGACTGTTATAATCTACTATTATTCTCAGGGATCTGTCTTGAATATTAATTGGGTATATGTCCAGAACTATAACCCATATATTCTTTCATGGGCATCCAGTCTTTGGGCCTCCCCAGGTCACTTTGAAAGAAGAATTGTTTTGGGTAACACATAAAATAATGATAGCACTAATGATAACTGATGAGCTAAAAAATATATAGCAAAAAATTCTCATAATGTTTTAAGGAATTTTATGAATTTATTTTGGGCGGCATTCAAAACCTTCCTGGGCCACACGTGGCCTGTGAGCCACAGGTTGAGCAAGCTTGCCTTATATACTTAAAAGTGGTGATAAATTTTATGCTCTTGTCCAAAAAACATATATTTGATTTTTTGTTGTTGTTTTGTTTTTAATTTACTTATTTGGCTGAGGTTGGGGGCACAATTGTTAGAGGCTTACACTTTCCCTTTTGCCATGATGATATCATGATCTCATGCGATATGCCAAAAACCCTGTGCCAACTACCAATTATGTCTGTTTTGATTATACATTCATAAACCAGGAAACTGATCACTGGATGGATTCAAGAACTAGTGGAGACAGCGGGAGTCAAACCTTGGACAAGACTTCACTTGTTACATGTATTCCAAATTTCCCTGATCTAGTAAGAGTGCCATTATGATTCTCCATATCCTTCATTATTAATGGCCCACATCCAAGAGACCTTCAAATATTTGAAGATTTCTCTTCCCTCAGTACATATTTATCTCAGTTGTACACTTGCATTGGTGCTGCAGGACCTTTCCACTTGGGATTCCAGTGAAAAAGTCTGGGTCAAAATACATTCTCAGTACTAAAAACTAGGAAAGAAGTGCTGACTTTTTTATAGTGATATCCCTCAGCCTCCTCGTCATCCATTTTGGCTTTCATTAAATGATTAAAAATGAGTAGGTCCCTTTTGCTTAATGCCCAATCATTTTTTCCCTGAGGTGCCAATTTCTATAATTAGGGATGCCATTTCTTTAACTTGCTATGGGTGAGGCTCCCCATGTGCCCTTCTGACCTTGCCACCTATCACTAACTGCATCCAGTTGACTGTCAATACTTAAGTACCATTGTTTCAGAGTCCTACCATCCTGCTGGATGTCAATAAGCCTAGTTCCCTAATGGCCTCTCATACTGTCAAACGTGGCTTACACAGAGGGTCACCATCAAACATTTCCTGATGCCCCCTCACTAACATATTCTTAGTACACTTGGTAAATGGTGTATCATCTGATATTCCCTTGTAACATAATTTGACACATTTTAAGCCCTATATACAATTGCCATTCCAGTAAGCCTAATTTCTGAGTATTTCAACCCATTGCTTCACAGTGTGCAATGGTAATTCTGACATTCTGATGTCACTTAGAGTAGGCCATTGATTTGTCCCTGTTTCTACAAGTCATCCTAGTAGCAAGTTTACCTCATGTCCTGGAGTCTTTTTCAAGTATTTCAGGTCAATGCTCCAAAATCAGTAAATTCTCTAATCATCAAAGGACTTCAAAATTCAGTCCCTCACACTCTTGTTTTCTGGTGGTACATGCTAGTTAGGTCTTTCAGATCCTTTGATTTTTTAATTTTTTAAAGTCTCTTTTCTCTCTCTCTCTCTCTCTTTTTTTTTCTTTTTTTTTTCATATCTTCAGCAGATGTAACTTAATTCTATAGTAGTAGTGGGAAGTGAGAGCAGATCCTGATTGGAGAAGGAGTGCTACAGTCCTGAAACAGAGAGAACTTTGCAACATCTCAAACAAGAAATGTGTGCCAATGCAAAATGTGGATGAGTGGGACATTTCTGCAGGACTAGTAAGTTCAGAGGAATCTGAATATACAAAATTCCAACAACAACAACAACAACAAAATCAAAGCAGATATTCGTATCACATAGGTTAAGGTCACATTATTTCCCAGTCAAAAACCAGACTTTTATATAGTATGCCAGGCTTCTCTGGGGCTCAGCTATTCTGACAATGAAATCTTCTGCTTGGTCCTCAGCTTTGTTTGCATTCCCACTGCTGCACATGGGAGCCTCTTTGCAAACTGTCTATAAGACTGGCCTTTAAGGATGGGTGCAATGGCTCATGCCTGTAATCTCAGCACCTTGGGAGGCCCAGGTGGGAGAATCACTTGAGCCCAGGAATTAGAAAGTAGCCTGGGAAGCATAGTGAGGCCCTGTCTCTACAAAATGTTAAAAAATTAGCCAGGCCTGGTGGTGCATGCCTCTAGTTCCAGTTACTGGGGGGTGGGGGACTGAGGTGGGAGGATCAATTGAGCCCAAGAGGTCAAGGCTTCAGTGAGCCGTGATCCTGCCACTGCACTCTAGCGTGGGGGACAAAGTGAGACACTGCCTCAAAATAAGAAAAAAAAGACTGACTTTTGTAATTTAAAAACAAGATTTTGACTCTCCCATTCTCTAAGTCTACAAATAATAATAATAAATTAATAATAACTGGCACTTTTTACGAACTTACTATATGCTAAGCATTTCTCTAAGCACTTTTTTTTTTTTTTTTTGAGATGGAGTCTCACTCTGTCACCCATGGTGGAGTGCAGTGGCATGATCTCGGCTCATTGCAACCTCCACCTCCCGGGTTCAAGAGATTCTCCTGCCTCAGCCTCCCGAGTAGCTGGGACTACTAGCATGCGCCACCATACCCAGCTAATTTTTGTATTCTTGCTACAGACATGATTTTGCTTTGTTGGTGAGGCTGGTCTCCAACTCCTGAGCTCAGGTTATCTGCCCACTTCTGCCTCCCAAAGTCCTGGGAGTACAGGCATGAGCCACCATGCCCTGTTTCTAAGTACTTTTAATGTAGAAAAAGTTATTTTGACAAACAAGAGATTACTCTATTGTGTACATCCTGATCATGTTCCAGAGAATAACTCTGATTGATCAGCTTACACCTACTGTTCATCTATGGACTAAGCAACTATGTCCAGAGTTTCATCATGATATAACTGCTCCTTGTTGCTGTCACATGATTGGACTTTGAGTGTGAGGTGGAGAGGACAAAGAGTCTTTAAAGGAAAAGACTGACAATGGATAAATGTAATTTTAGACTTCCAATTATTTATTAATAAAAGAAGAACAAAGGACAAATGAGATGGCTAATAATTATGTTTACACATTTTAACTACTCAAAATATTAGATTGCAGATTCTGCCATTAAAGTAATGACCAAAATACAATTACTTTTGCACCAACCTAATAAATACATTCTAATTTGAATTCATTAAGATTCTAATTATTCAGAAACAATAGGGTTAAATAATATTACATACATTAAAGAGGAATCATAAATTCTGAGAACATTTATATTTTTAACACATAACTGCCATTTTAATGCAGTTATTAATAATAAATAAGTGACATATGTTCCTTAGAATATATTTTCTAAAATATCCTAATTGATAACTTTGTTTTCAGTGAGCAAGCATAAGAATTATATATCTTTATTAGTGAGTCTACAAACACACACACAGAGGCATGTACAAAGACTTTTTCGCAATTTTAAATTTATTCAACAATTCAGAATTCAGATTGAAGAATGTTTGAGAGGTTTTCATGGAGTCTTCAATATACATTTATTTATAAACCAAACAGAACATTTGAAGTACTAAAGGATTCTGTCAATTTGGAAAGAGTTTGAATCTTTCTATGTCATTATTGATTAGAACAATTTTAGCAGCTGCTAAAATTTTGCCTTCTTCCTTCATTATCCTCATTTATGTATCTTTAATATGGCTCTAATATTTATATATAAACTTGATGAGCTAATGCAAATGATCATTGGATATGGCTTTCAAATTAAAAAGAAATTATCTGATTTCTTACTTTTCTATCTATAGTAGTTCCATTTTGATACCAAAATCATTTCAAGAAAAACACAAATGAAAATTTGTGGATATTATATGTAGTCAATATAATTTAGGTTTACTGTTGAGTTATTTCTTTGATCTGTTAACTGGAAGCAGTAGACACACTGAGTTTAATGTATAACTCTGAACACTATTGGTCAATTCATTAACCTTGATATGTGATAGAATAGTACATTCCTCTCTCCTTTTATTTTTATATCTGTATCTCTATACATATAGCTATACACCAAGACATGCATGAACACATATACAGAGAATACTTGGCACAATGACACTTTTAAACTGTAATATACATATTATAACTTCCTCAATGTATATCAACTACTGCCTTGAAAATGATTGAAGTTTAATTCCTTTATTGTAGATCATCTTAGAATGCAAACAAGTGAAGCATACAGGTCATCAATGTGAGTCACTTTCTGTAACTGTTATTAATAATAAGTAAATGATTTATACTCTCAGTTCCATGAGAGATAACTCAATGAAGTCATGTAGGCAGTAAGGCAACCATTGTACTAACCCTTCAAGAATTTTGGACAATAATATGAGTAGAGGACATAATAAACCAACAAAATTCAGCTTTGCTTCTGATTTGTAAATGAAGTTCAAAAATACAATTTTGAAATTTAGGAGAGATGGTAAATATGCTGGACATTTGACCACATCACCTAGTGCCTTATTTTCTAAGCATCCAGCATTGAACCGAAAGTGCTGAAGTGAGTTAGATAGAAATACCTGATGTCAGTCAAAGGGAATAGCCTGATTGCTCAGCCATCCTTTACAATCTCCCATTGAACCAGGGAGAGGTGAAACGATGTATATAGCAAAGTTATGAAGATTGATGGCACCCGCTGATTCCAAATGTACCCTATCTGCATGCAAACCACTTGACACATGAACTGATAGAAAACAAAGAGTGTTTGCCCAGGAAAAGTGTTTCAGCAAGCTTAATTTCCATAGCCATTTGCACAGCAAAAGCAAGATCTAATAGGTCCCAGAGAAATCAGCAAAGCCGTGATAAGAATTCAAAGCCACAAACTAAATAAAAAGAGATTATTAGCTACATTGCAGTAGGCAAACAGTAAAGACTTAAGTGATCAATACTTGACAAGAGACATGCCACAAACTTCATGTATAGGTCAGGCTCGCACACCGTTTTTTAAATAAATCGACTGACTTTTGGACAAGATACATAAAATGTCACTTTTTATCTCTCAGTTGATATTTTCCTCCAAGAGGGAAAAAACCTAGCTGTTCACCTCCCTAAGAGATTTGATTGAAAAGATAGTCACTCCTGATATAAGGTTTAAAGGGGAAAACTGCAATCAAGTGGAAATTTTTTGTCAGTACCTTAATCTCTGATTTGTAGAAGGTTTTGCTTTGGGATATTTGGTATGTCTGAGGATTGCCACCAAAGAGCCCTTCTGTTCTTTAATGGCTGCACTAAATCTTAACAAACGTGAGCATGAAAACTATTGTGCTGCACTTGTGAGACATATATCAAAGTTATATTTTTTAAAGCTTGGGAAGGCAGTTGAATCATGCATGCTCTTTATGGTGCTCTGATCAGGCTGATAAAGGCAGTTCAGCTTCAATAAATGCTTTTTAAGTGAATGTTTTGGAAAGTGAATAGGAAATTCAAAGCTCAAACTGTTGCCAAACTGCTCCCACAGCACTTTGATCACTTTGTTTCTGACATTTCGTTGAAAATGTCTTGTTTTTATTAAAATGTTGGCATCTAGAGACCGAGAAAGTTAACTGTAGTCACCAAAAATATAACATACAGTAAATCATGGGATGACATGACTTATTAAGTACTTTGTACACATTCCTTAAAAAGAAAAATATTTCCCTGTGGGGTCACACACAGCATTGCACTTGTCTGAGAAAAAGTTCATATTGTTAAAAGAAAGACAAGTACAGAAGATAAATCAAATACTAGCACTTTGCCTCAGGCAAAAGGATAAGAAGTTATACAGCTCTACTATCAAAAAATTAGTAATTTTATTATATAAATATTTGAAAAAATATAGAGACAAATGTTGAAATAAGCCTGATGCATTTGTATGCTATCTTTAAATTATGATCACAGAATGTATCTTTAACTTCAAGGACAGAGAGGATAAGATATTATGACCCTCTCATATTTTACATGCTGGGAGAATGTTTTAATAATTAGGGAATGCAGATTTCTCTGATCACAAATGTCACAGTTCTAACTGTGTGGCTTCTGCAACAGAAGTGTTGGAGTTAATCTGAAGAGTGGGGTGTATGTGCAAACCAAAAATAGTAACTAGAAAATTATTCAAATATGGACACAAACATTGGTATGAAATCTATAGGATGTTCTTAATATATTTGGATGCATGTAAAAGGTAAATAATAACATTCTATATTGCTGTTGCTAGCAAAACAATAATGATAATGATGACTTGAAGAATAAGCAGTACATTACTTTCTTCCTTGTTCTAGTTAAAAATCTAATCTCTCCAACATTTGCTTCAATATTACCAGCTGTAATTTTTAATACCTCTTTCAAAATGTTCATTTCATTATCTGTTAACTAGTGATATCCCTTTGAGCCACTGCATGAATTTGTGATAATTTTCACAGTTTTCATGTGCTCTGCGGTATCAGGGAACATGAAGTAAAATGATAGTACTGAAAAACTGAGAAAAAAGTCAGTGAATAGAAATTAAACTCCAAATCAAGTTACCAAGAAGTACCAATAATAGGAGATATACATATATACATATGTAGGTATATACATACACATGCATATGTTTTTATGTACAAATGTAGGTATATATACACTTTTTATATATACATATATACACACACACTCACACCTCACTTAACAATGGGAATACATTTTGAGAAATGTATCATTAGACAATTTCATCACTGTACAAACATTATAGAACATACTTTCAAAACCTAGAGGAAATAGCCTACTACACCTTGGTTATATGGTATAGCTTATTGCTTCTAGGCTACAAACCTGTATAGTATGTTACTGTTCTGAATACCAAGGCAATTGTAAGTCAATGTATTGAAAGGGACCAGGACAGCAGGGACCAGGGCTGCAAAACAACTCCCAAAGTAACTTAGGCGAACAATTCCAGGAATCTAGAAAGCAGAACAGATCGGGTGAGCAGACACAAGCCCCTGATAAACGTCATCAGTGTTTCAAAATGTAACCGAAATACCAGAAATGGTGGGAACCGATCATAGTCAGCCAAATCACCTTGTTCAAATGTCAGCCAATCCTAAGTCTGATGTGTACAAAATCCCCTATGACTCTGTACCTGTTTACCCCTGACTATAAAAATGCTGTCTGGAGCCCAGTTAAGGAACTTTCCCGCTCGTCTCATGACTAGTGAGGAAGTTCCAGGTTCGAACCTGTAATAAAGATCCTTGCCACTTGGCTTTGACTCCGGACTCTGGTGGTCTTCTCTAGGGAATAAGCGGTCTGGGCATAACAGTATGTATTTGTGTATCTAAATATATCTAAACACAGAAAAAGTACAGTCAAAAATGGCATTATTAACTTATGCAATCACTGTTCTTGGCTTACTGCAATGTCATTATGTGGTACATGAATGTATGTAGAGCTCTCCACCCAGAGAATTAGAGCATTATTACTAAACACAGACCTGGATGTTTAAGTCAATATATTGATGTGTGCCACTATTTCAAAAAACTTAGTTTTTTTTTATTAAATAATTATTGAACCAGAGATTTGATTGAAAAGATAGTCACTCCTGATATAAGGTTTAAAGGGGAAAACTGCAATCAAGTGGAATTTTTTTGTCAGTACCTTAATCTCTG
>NW_012123376.1:8060163-8061490 GCF_000951035.1 Colobus angolensis palliatus | reverse complement strand
CTGGATGTTTAAGTCAATATATTGATGTGTGCCACTATTTCAAAAAACTTAGTTTTTTTTTATTAAATAATTATTGAACCAGAGATTTGATTGAAGACTCATAAAGATAGCTCTTTCTTTAATAATAGTGAGTAATTTGGGGCATGGTCTGCCTGGACATAAACTCATGCTGTTGGCAGGGCATGGCAGGAGCCAGACTGGCCACATCAACTGTGTGGGAGCTGGGTGAGGCCTACTGCTGCTGGCTTTCCCCACTTCCCTGCTGACAGAGGCAGCCATATTTCCCTCTGAACCTCATTGGCTCCAGAACTACCCCTCCATCCCCCACAGTGGCCCTGGCAAGCCCTACCCAAGGATAGTCTGAGCTCAGATCCCCCAACGCTGTCCCCACCTGATACTATTTCTCTACTGCCCAGTATGTGAACACAAAAGACAGAAACTCTTGGGAATTTTCTGACCTTGCCCATTGTCTGAGAAACCCGAATGCTTATCCTGGCCAACTTTGAGCAAGTTTATATCCCCCTTCCACTATCGCAGATGGTGATTTCTCGAAAGCGTCACTCCTGACTGGAGGCCAACCGACTCAGGACATTACAGCAACTCGTAACAAACAACTCTGCTCTAAGGAAGGAGAAAAATAATGGTGAGTGAGTAATTTGGAACAAACCTCACTCAGGATTGCTGTTGAACAGCAACAGCAATAGTATTCTCCTTGAATAAGTGAAAGCACTGGCAAGTTAAGAAGACAACAAATAATTACCAGACAAGGAACCAGGCAAAACCAGGGAGTGAGCCTGGCAATAGAGACTCCTGAAGCTATTTAATTCTCAAGGTGGCAGCGGGAAGTTAGGAGGTAGAGTGGAGCATTGATAGCCTTCTAGGAAGGTGGGGAGAAGGATTTGATTCCATGTCTTGCCAAGGAAGGGTAGCCTAGTGAACCCTATCACAGTGGGTGGAGATACTGAAGTTCTCAATTATATGAGAAAGGTTAATTCAGAATAATACAGAGACTGCAGTACATCTTCAAATCATTCTAATCTTTGACATTGCTTTAGGATGGTGCTTGAGTGACTGTAACCTGTATCTCCTGGGAAGAAAGAAAAAAAAATTCCTGGAGGATGATATTATTACAATCTTCAAAATATTTCTAAAACAATTTTCTAAATATAACATCCAGACACAAAGAGACATAGCTAGGTACAAAGAAATGCCGGTAGACAACATGTAGAAAAATCAGTGTGCCGGGCGCGGTGGCTCAAGCCTGTAATCCCAGCACTTTGGGAGGCCTAGACGGGCGGATCACAAGGTCAGGAAATCGAGACCATCC
>NW_012123376.1:8059560-8059966 GCF_000951035.1 Colobus angolensis palliatus | reverse complement strand
AAAAAAGAAAAATCAGTGTAACAAAAGAATCTACAGAAATTATGTGTAGAAATAAATATAATTTCTGTATGCTAGACAATCAAATAACAGATAATTTTGTCAGACATCTAGAAACTCTTAGGCAAAACTCAAAAATAAACTGACCAAAATGAAGAACAGAAAGGATGGATTTAATATAACATTAGAAAAAGTGAAGGGATTTGTAGTTAAATAGAACACTGCTCATAAGTAAATATTTAGACTCAATTACAAAAGGACAGAAAATTTAAAAATTAAAAAAGGGCCTGACTCAGTGGCTCACGCCTGCAATCCCAGCATTTCAGAAGGCTGTGGGTGGATCAACTGAGGTCATGTGTTGGAGACCAGACTGACCAACATGGTAAAACCCATCTCTACTAAAAATACA
>NW_012123376.1:8052841-8054522 GCF_000951035.1 Colobus angolensis palliatus | reverse complement strand
AACAGAGTGAGACTCCATCTCAAAAAAAAAAAAAAAAAAAAACTTAGTCACCATTAGACTGCAGAGACAACAGAACAGAAACTTCAGTGACTGCACAAAACAAGGAATACACATCTTGCAAAAATAATTTGGAAAAGTAAAAAACAGCTTCACATGTCACCAAACAAAAAATCAGAAATCCTAGAGGAGTTAGAGAATCAAATTTCTAGAGTTACTGCATAGAAATACTGAGAATGTCTCAGGCTCTTTTTTGATTCCACATGAATTTTATAATTTTTTTCTGATTCTATGAAAAATGGTGTTGGTAATTTGATAAGAATTGCATTGAATCTGTAGATTGCTCTGGGTTGAATGGTCATTTTTGTGATATTAATCTTTCCAATCCATGAGGATGGAATGTTTTTCTATTTGTTTTTCTCATCTATGATTTCTTTCATCAATGACTTGTAGTTCTCTTTGCAGAGATTTTTTCACATCCTTGGTAAAATATATTCTTAGGTATTTTATTTATTTATTTATTTTGGTGACTGTCATAAATGGGATTGCGTTCTTGATTTGATTATCACCTGAACATTATTGGTGTATGCAAATACTACTGATTTTTATACTTTGATTTTGCATCTTGAAACTTTATTGAAGTTTTTAATCAGGTCTAGAGTCTTTTGGGAGAAATCTTCGGTGTTTTCTAAGTAATGGATAATGTAATCCACCAGGAGATAATTTGACTTCTTTTTTTCATATTTGGATGTCTCATTTCTTTCTCTTGCGTGATAGCTTTGGCTGGGACTTCCAGAAGTATGCTGAATAGGAGAGGTGAGAAAGGATACTTTTGTTTTGTTCCAGATGTTAGGGGGAATGTTTTCAACAAACATGAGCAATGAGGAAAGAATAGCCTATTCAGCAGTTGGTGCAGGGAAAATTCGTTAGCCATTTATAAAAGAATGAAACTGGACTCTTACCTCTCACAATATATAAAAATTAACTCAAGATAGATTAAAGACTTAAATGTAAGATCTCAAACTGTAAAAACCTAGAAGAAAATATAAGACAAACTTTTCTGGACCTTGGCCTAGGCGAAGAATTTATGACTAAGCCTTCAAAAGCAATTGGAACAAAACCGAAAATTGACAAATGGAACCTAATTAAACTAAAGGACTTTTGCACAGGAAAAGAAACTATTAACAGATAAAACAGACAGTCTACATAATGGGAGAAAATATTTGCAAACCATGCATCCAACAAAGAAGTAATATAATAAATTCATATGGAGCTTAAATAAATCAATAAGAAAAAATCATTAAAAATGGGCAAAGGACATAAACAGACACCTAAAAGTAAACACGTATGTGGCCAGCAAACATGAAAAAATCTTCAACATCACTAATCATCAGAGAAATGCAAATCAAAACCACAATAAGATATCATCTCATATCAGCCAGAGTGAGTATTATTAAAAAATACTTAAAAAAATACGTTGGGAAAGATGAGAAGAAAAGAAAATGCTTATGCACTTTTGATGGGAATGTAAATTAGTTCAACCCCTATTAAAAACAGAATGGAGATTTCTCAAAGAACTGTACATTTCACTCAGCAATCTCACTATTGGGTATCTACTCAAAGGAAAAGAAAGTATTTTATTTGGCCGGGCATGGTGGCTCACGCCTGTAATCCCAGCACTTTG
>NW_012123376.1:8031362-8051947 GCF_000951035.1 Colobus angolensis palliatus | reverse complement strand
AAACCCCATCTCTACTAAAAATACAAAAAAATTAGCCAGAAGTGGTAGCACGTGTCTGTAATCCCAGTACTCGTGAGGCCTAGGCAGGAGAGTTGCTTGAACCTGGGAGGCAGAGGTTGCAGTGAGCCAAGTTTGCACCATTGCACTCCAGCCTGGGTGAGAGAGGGAGACTCCATAGAAGAAGAAAATGAATTAAAAGAGGCATAAAATAGCTGAAAAATAAAAGCCCCAAACTACTCAAATCTGATGAGAAACATTAATACACATGGCCAATAATCTCAAAGCCCTCCAAGCAGGATAAACCCAAAAATGCAAACCAAAAAATATATTCTGACTGTCAAAACCCAAAGACAGAAAATTTTGAAAGCAGCAAGAGAGACGTAATTCATCGTGTACAAGGAATACTCAATAAGATTAATAGCTGATTTCTCATCAGACTATGGGTTGAGATAATATATTTAACCAGAAGGCAGTGGGATGGCATATTTAAATTCTTGGAAGAAAAAAAAAAAACAAAAACAAAACATCTCAACCAAGTTTTTCGTATCTGAAAAAACTATTCTCCAGATACGAAGGTGAAATTATGATCTTTCTGGACAAATACAAGCAGAGGGAAATTACTAGTCAGTGTGTATTACAAGGAATGCCAAATGGATGTCTTGAGGTAACAGGACACTAGATAGTAACTTAAAGTCATGAGAAAAAATAAAGAACACTGGTAGAGATAACTGCATAGGTTAAATATAATTATCAGTATTATTGTATTTTTGGTTTGTAGCTCCTTTTTTTCTTATATTATTTAAAAGGCAAATGCATAGAACAATAATGTACTTATCTTAAAAGGCAGACATTGTATAAAGATGTAATCTGTGACAATAAAAATATGAAGACAAAGTATCAAGAGATGTATAGGAGCACAGTGCTTGTATATTAATAAAACTATGATGGTAGTATTCAAACGATGTTTTTATAAGGTCAAATTATCAATTGTAATGCACAAGTTAATTACTAAGAAAATAACTAAAACAGTACAGAAAAGGAAAGACGTTAAACGAGATAATAACTACAAAAAATTAATGAAATACAAAAAGAATCAGTAAAGGAGGAAATGAGAAGCACAAAAATATCAGATAGAGAAGCAAATAGTTAAATGCCAGAAGTAAATTTTTCTTTGTCAGTAATTACTTTAACTGTAAATGGATTAAACCCTCCTTTAAAAGGAAGATACTAGTAGACAGGACTTTAAAAAAGATCTATCTATAGTACAAGAGATTCACTTTAGACACTAAGACACAAAGAGTTTGAAAGTAAAAAAGAAAATGAAATGTACTTTATATAATATTGCCACCAAAATGCACTTCAAATCCAAATAAGGTAACAATGAACAAATAAGAATCTTACATAATGATAATAAAGTTTCATTCACCAAGAGCATATAACATTTAGAAATATATTAATAACAGACCCCCCAAATGTAAGAGACAAAAGTTAACCAAATTAAAAAGAGTTAAACAATAACAACTGGAGACGTCAAAACCAAATTTTTAATAATGAATAGAATAAGCATACAAAAAGTCAATAATAGAGAACATGAAGAGTAGTGTAAAAATATTAGACCAACTAATTATTGGCTGGAAAACTGCTCAACAGCAGAATACGTATTTTTCTCAAGTGCACCTGGAATGTAAGACAGATCATATATTAGTCCACAAAAAGTCTAATATTTTAAAAGATAATAAACATATAAAATATCTATTTTGAGTATAATGTAATAAAATGGCAAATCAGCATCATAAAGAAAAACTGAAAAAATCACTAATATTTGAAAGCTAAACTATACACACTGGAACAATGAATAAGCTTAAACTTTTTTAAAAAAGAAATATTAGAAATACCTTGAAAAAATACAAATAAAAGCACTCTTTACAAAAAATTATGAGATTCAGATAAATCAAGTCCAAGAGGAAAATGTGCAGCTTTAAACACCTACTAAAACCAGAAAGATCTAAAATGAACAACAGTATAGTACACCTTAAAGAATCAGAAAAAGAGGAAACTAAGTCCAAATCTAGCAAAAGAAAATAAATAAAGATTAGAGGAAAGAAAAATATAATACAGAAGAGAAAAACAATAGAATTAACAAAACAAAATTTAGCTATTTGGAAAAAATTATGTTATCAAACTTTTGTCTACATTTATTAAGATAAAATAGAAGATACACATTGCCAAATTAGAATGGAAAATAAGATAATACTAATAATTTTACAGAAATAAAAAGAAATATAACAAAATACTGTTAGCAATTATATGTCAAAATTTAAAAACCTAGATGAAATGAACAAATTTCTGTAAACACAGAGAGAATCAGAACTGACTCTGGAAGAAACAGAAAATCTGTACATACTTACAGCAAATAAAGAGATTTAATCAGTAACTGAATTCTTTCCAATAAAGACGAGTCCAGGACCACATGACTTCACTGGTAAATTTTTTCAAATACTTCATGAAGAATTGAAGTGAACTCCTCTCAAACTCTTCCAAATAATTGAAAAGGAGGAAACAATGACTACCTCATTTAATGAAGCCATCATTACCTTGATAGAAAAACAAGACAAGGTACTACAAGAAAAGAAAACTATAGGAAATGGTGATTTGTGACTAAAGATGTAAAATTAACTCAGGAAAATAATAGCAAATTGAATCAAGCACCACATTAGTATCATTATACACCATGAAATAGTCAGTTTTACCCCAGGAGTATAATGGTGGTTAATATGGTTTGGATTTGTGTCCCCACCTGAATCTCATATCAAATTTTAATCCTCATTGTTGGAGGTGGGACCTGGTGAGAGGTGATTGGATCATGGGGGCAAATTTCCTACTTTGGTGCTTTTCCCCTGATGGTGTTCTTATGAGATCTGGCTGTTTAAGGTTTGTGGCACCTCCTCTCTCTCTATGTCTTCTTCCCATTCTGGTCACGTGAAGCACTCACTCCTTTACCTTCTGCCATGTCTGTAACTTTCCTAAAGCATTCCCAGAAGCCTAACAGATGTCAGCATCATGCTTCCTGTACAGCCTGTGGAACCATGAGCCAATTAAGCCTCTTTTCTTTATAAATTACCCAGTCTCAAGTATTTCTTTACAGCAAGTGAGAGACTGAACTAACACAGTAGTTTAACATACAAGAACCAATCAATGTAATACAACACATTAATTGAATGGAGGGGGAAAGGAGCACATAATTATCTCAATTGAGGCAGAAAAAACATTCAAAAATATCTAAAACTTTTTCATTACTTTTTTAAAAACTCAATTATGATAAGAAAGGAATTTTTGCACTATGATTAATGTCTTATATTAAAAATTCACTGTTAACATCATATAAATGGTGAAAGACTAACTGTGTTTAATCTAAGATTAAGAACAAAACAAAAATGCCCACTATTATCATTTATATTTAACATAGTGCTGCAAATTTTAGTCTATGCAATTAGATTAGAAAAATACATAAAGTATTCATTTTAGAAAAATAAAAATAACATTTTCTCTGTATGCAGATAAATGATTTTATTTTTAGATACTCTTGAAGAACACACATATACACGAAAAGATAGCAAAACAAAAAATTGTTAGAGCTAAAAAACTAATTTAGCAAAGTTATAGAACATACAAATGAGTTGCATTTGCATACTCTTGCAATTAATAGTAAAAAAGAAAAATGTTTAAAACATGCATTTGCAATGGCTTTGAAAATAATAAAACACTTAGAAATAAATTTAACCAAGGAGCAAGACAATAAATATTGCTGACAAACATTAAAGAAGACACAAATAAATGAAAAAAAATAAATAAATAAAACAAAAAACATGTTATCAGTTAAAAGGATTAAAATTATTTAAATGTCAGTACTACCCAAAGTGATCTATAAATCCAATTCAATGCCTATGAAATCTCAGTGAATATTTTCCTTTCCTGACATAGAAAAATTCAACCCCAAATTCCTATGGAATTCCAAAAGATCCCAAATACCAGAAACAATCTTGAAAAAGAGAAAAGTTAGAGGACTCATACTTCCTTATTTCAAAACTTAATGCAATCCTATAGTAACCATAACTGTCTGGTACTGGCACATAGACCAATGGCATAGAATAGAAAGGCTGGAACACTCACATGGGTAGTCACTTGATATTTGACAAGAGTACCAAGGTCATTAACTGGTGAATGGTCAGTCTTTTCAACTAATGAGTGATGGGGAAACTGCATACCCACAGGCAAAAGAATGAAGTTGAACTCTTACCTTACACTCTCTATATAAATTAATTCAAAATAGATGAATAACTACAGATAAGATCTGAAGTTATGAAAATCAAATGAAAACTTAGGGAAAAATACTCATGATGTTAGATTTGGCAATGTTTTCTTGGATGTAAGACCCAAAGCACAGGCAACAAACGAAAAAGAATAGATTAAACCTTGTTAAAATTAAAACTGTTAGTGTATCAAAGCCCACTACGAAGAAGGTGAAAATAAAATCTATAGAAGGAAAGAAAATATTTGCAAATCCCCTATCTGATATGGAATTAATATGCAGAATATATAAAACCTCTTTCAACACAATACCATCAGTAACAACAAAAACAACCCTTTTCAAAAATGCACTAAGCACTTATATAGATATTTATCCAAATAGGATATATAAATGGCCAATAAGCACATGAAAAGATGTTAAACATCATTGGTCATTAGAGAAATGAAAATTAAAACCACAATGAGATAGCACTTCACTTCCATTCAGATGGTTGTTATAAAACAAAACAACCAACCAAACCAAACAAAACCCTGAAAATCATATCTGTTGAAGAGGCACTGTGGAAAACAGTTTGTGGTTCTTCAAGCAGTTAAGGAATACCACATTACCAGCAATTCTACTTCAAGGTATATACCCAAAAGGATTGAATCAGGGACATAAACAGATATTTATACACCAATGTTCACAATAACATCATTCATGAAAACCAAAAGGTGGAAACAACCCAACTGTCGATCAACAGATAAGTAAATAATGAAATAATATTCAGCCTTAAAAAAATGAAGTTCTGATACGTGCCTCAATATAGACGAACCTTGAAAATATTCCAAGTGAAATGAGTCAGTCATAAAAAGACAAAGGTAAAATTTTACTTTTATGAGGTATCTAGTCTGGGCAAATTCATAAAGACAGAAAGTAGAATTGAAGTTATCAAAGGCTTGTGGAAGGGGTAATTGGGAATTATTTTGTAGTAGTTACAGAGATTCTGTCTGGATTGATTAAAAACTAGGAAATAGAGCTTCATGGCGGCTACACATGATTGATAATGTACCATATACCACCAAATTGTACATTTTAAAATGGTGCAAATGGTAAGTCTTGTTTTATGTGTATTTTACCTAATGGAAAAAAAAAAAAAAAAACTTTCCTCTAGCTGTTCCTTCTGTTTCAAATGTGTTTTTCCTGCAATCTATTTGACTAACTCTCTTACTTTTTTCAAGTCTATGTTGAAACTGTGTTTCTTACTGAAGCCTATCCTGACCATCCTATGTATAATTTCAAACTTTAACCTGACCATAACACCTACTTTTACTTCCGGACTCCCCTTTCTCTTTATTCTTTTTTAAAGAACTTACCATTTTTTAATACATTATTTATCTCTTTTATGTGTATTGTTTGTTTGTATAAAGTAAGTTTCCCCAAATCTGTAATCTTTGTTTTGCTCAAATACAAACAGCAATGCCCAGCACACAGCTTATGCTCTATCAATATTTGTTGAATGAATGAGTAAATGATTAAAATCCTATAGTAAACAGCACTTTTCAGTGGAAGAATGCTGGATTTTATTTGAAAATCACACATGGCAATATGTTGGGAATTTTTGTGATTAGGCTTAGTGAAAGAAGGCATTTTTCATACTTAATTCTTGTTAGTCTTTCCTTTTGTTACCATAAATGGCTAGATCATATAATACCATTTGAGGAATGTATACTGGTTTCATTCAATAGAATGCCCTTGGAAATACACAATATATGAACATGTTCAACTGAAGATTTTATATTCTTCACTGTTTTACTTGTCCTATATTTTCTAACAGTCCTGCCACATAGGCTGAGAGACATAGGCATTGATTTAGCTATCTCTGGAATAATCATATATTTTTTACATGCACATTAACGTTTTGGAAATGCCTTTTGATATATCACACAAGAACAAAATTGTATCAAGGCTAACCTTAAGAAAAGAGACTTACTTGTTTACCGAATCAAAATTAGCCTCTGTGGGTGTGGAACTGAAATCAAATTTCTGTTAAATAGGGCCCCAAGAAATCAATTGTAACCAGCAGTTAATGACCAGCTTGCTAACAGCTTGAGGCAAAGCCAAGAGCAGTTAACACTCCAACAAATTAGTTGTTAACTGTGTTAATGAATGATTTTGCAAGGATTATTGCTATTATAAACAGTCATCAGTCTAGCTTTACCACTGAGTTTAGAAAAGTTTGTAGCCAAAAAATATTTTTATGCCCTCAGTTTGATACCCTGGATTCTAGTTAATATGATCATCTAAAGTCATAAAATACCAGATTTCCTGCTTTGTTGAGAGTAAAGCTCATAAAAATTTATTGTTCTTCTCCTAATTTGTAGTATAAATATATAAGATAATTAGTCATGAGAATCAATAAGAAAATATAATACAAATATGCAAATTAATTCTTAATTTACATGTATATTCATGATTAATGTGTTAAATATGCATTTTAAAATCACTAGACACCGTTAAAAATGGTCAATGATAGTAGTTTAGCATCTCTGGCAAAATTTTTGGTTCAAAATGGTGAACAGAAAATATAAAATAGATTTATATAAGATCAAACTAAATTTTGGAAAGTTAAATCTAAAATTATTTAACAACAAAACGCACACATTTGAGATCAATATTAATCTTAAATTATGGCTATTGTTTTAAAGTAAATTTCTTGTTTACCTGTAAATAAATTACAAAAACATGAGAGCATCTTTAAACTGTATTTTAGCCAAAAACATACTATTAGACTAATATTTAATTTTATAATATTTTGAAATTATTCGATGTTAATTAACTTTTAATTCTAATCCATTGTCCATATCACATTTTTTGTAATATATATTTTTAACATAGTAAAAGTGTATATTGTTTTTTCTATGGCTTAACACTGTGGTTTATTGTGTCGTTGAAGTTATTTTAAATGTAATTGCCGAAGTGTCATTATTTACATATCTGAAATAACTTCCTTTATATATTTTACAAGTACAGATATAACCACTGGAATTTACAATAATAAGGTATTTTTATTGTTATCAAAATATTTTTAATTAAATGGTTATAAAGATAAGTTATTAATGATTTTACTACACTCTCCACATCCAAGTTTCTGCAGTTAAAGTTCCATTTCAAATTACATAACTATTTGCAAAATTAAAATACACAGTGTTCTGTTTCTCTTAAACTATACTAGAAGTAAAGTTTGGTTACTTTTGTAGCATAAACCCTTTATTTCAAAAGTTATTTTTCTATTTGACTAAAAACATATTTGTAATTTGTTATATTAACAAAATACCTAGAAATGAACTGTGATGTTAAGAAAATAAAAATCAAAGCTTCTAGTGCCCACATAATTAAAGGTAACTATAGCATTTGTGTAATCATCTTAAATCTCTAATTTTGATATGGGTACTAGAAATAATGGAAATAATGTTCATCTTGAATGAATCTATTTTCACTCACTATGTTTCAATCTGTTTCAATCTTCTATTAATGTAAAATTTGAAGAGTTTTTTTGCAGACTTTTTACAAAACTCCCATTTATTTCAGAATCATCTAATGAATTAGATTTTTAAAAAATACTTTGTAAGCAATCTATGACCTTAGACTGCTTGAGTCTATATGACATTGACGTTAGATCTGTTAATTTAGTAACTATTTCAGCACATTTCCAAGTGCTTTGACTTATATTTATTCTCAGTTAAGTTTATAATCTTTGAACACAGAAAATTTATGTATATGTATTTTATCTCCTTAATAAAAATGTTCTTACCTTCTCTATAACATGATTAGTTTTAATGGTCAGTTCTACCTTTTCTTTTGCTGTTCCACTATGTACAATAGCTGTTTTCACATATGAATTCTGCAAAACATATAGAAGTAGTAAACATGGATGGAACGCCTACACTCAATGCTGGCCTTAACATCAAGACTACATATTTCATATTTTAGCAGTTTAACATTTTAATCAAGAATTTTAACTCACTGTTTTACTCTGGCCTTTGATAATGTCAGATTCTTTTTTTAAATTGTACGCTTTTAAAATCCAATGATTTAATTGAAATTTTGTTGTTTTTCTTTCCTAGGGAAATATATCCTCTTTAGTTATTTTGATCTAATATTTTATTCTAATAATCTTTGGTTTGTCTTATCTTTAGTACCTGGTTCTCCCAGAACTTTTGTTTTATACTGATTACTTACAATGCTGTTTATGGCTTACATATAATTTACAATATTGAAATTATTGCCCCCAATACACTCTTTAAACACATATCAAAAAAATGAGGGACTTGACACCAGAAGAACATTCAATTTTTCTTATGCTATTACATCTTTCTCTGTTTTACTTAAGAGAGAGTCAAGGTTTAACTATACTCTTCTCTCACCCATGATGTCTTAAATGTAACTAGAGGTCTAAATAAGCTTAATTCTTATTAAAATTTAACTGTGCCACACAATTTATCACTGTCCAATGTTATTAACTTTTTACTTATGTTTATTTCACTTATTTTCTTAACTAATTTTAAAGTTTTTGTATATAAGAAATTATTCCATACTGTTTCTTGATATTCTATACTTTCATGTGGTGTATTATATTCAATAGAGGATAAATGCCTACAGTATGAAATTTAGGCCAGGCACAGTGGCTCTAGCTTGTAATCTCAGCATTTTGGAAGGCCAAGGAAGGTGGATCACTTAAGTTCAGGAGTTCAAGACCAGCCTGGTCAGCATGGTGAAACCCTCCTCTCTACTAAAAACTACAAAAATTAGATGGGCTGTAATCCCAGCTACTAAGGAGGGTGAGGCAAGAGAATCATTTGAACCCGGGAGGCAGAGGTTGCAGTGAGCCGAGACTGTGCCACTGCACTTCCGCCTGGGTGACAGAGTGAGACTCCATCTCCATCTAAAAAAAAAAAAAAAAAAGAAGAAGAAGAAGAAATTTAATGAATTAGAGGAAAACTCTTACACATACACACATTTTAGGTTACTAAAATTAACTACGGACTAAATTAATTCATGGACATCTTTAAGTTGGAATTGTAGAAAGTCACAACAGATTGTCACTCCCATCCTAACGATGAGATCTACTGGATAAATTGCAAAATCATTAAAAAAAAAATATTGGGCAGTTGGGAAGTCCAAACAAGCCTAAGTGAGATAATATTCAGAAAGAAATGAGCCTCCCTTCCAGTGGCATATTTTATAGCTGCTTTCCTCCCTGGATGACATGCAGGTCTTGGAAGATCAAATACAGATGAGAGTAAGGAGGAATTAATGATCTTCTAAATAACTTTAATGGCTGCATATCAGCTAGTGTCTGGGATTAGAATTTGGTGGGGTCCTAACTACAACCCACCAACTCTATCCCACAATCCCTTATAAGATCTCAGAGTTAGTACATCAAACAATAGAAGAGCTCATTTATATTCATACCCCTTTAAATTATCCCAGGACTTCACAGATTGCAGGACATTGGCTGCTGAAGTCGAAGGTGGGCAGATATGCTGTGATTCCTACAGTGTTTTTCCTATGGGCAAAGCTGTGGTTCACAGAATTCAAGGAGAAGGGCTGGAGAGCTAAAATAAATTGAACTTGTTTGCAGAAATAATTAAATCAAAATGCTGAACTCATTTGAAGTGTTTTCCTGCACCCTGGGCACAACTAAATAAAGTGTCAGTGACTGTGAAAAGAGTTCACTGGAAATTATCCAAAATGGAAACAGAGAAAAACGAAAGAGAGATAATAGGACAAAAGAAATATCTGGAGAGATAATGCAAAAGGCTTAAAGGTAACTACTCACAAAGGATCTGTGGCCAATTCATAGATCCAAGAAGCTCAACAAACCTCAAGCTAGATAATACAAATAAAACCAAGCAAACCAGAGTCAAATGGTTGAAAACCATGGAAGATGGTTGGCTTCCTAATAGAAATAATGGAGACCAGAAGACAATGGAATATTATTTTTTTAATTGCTAAAAAATGGTGAAACCTAGAATCTGTATGTTGGAGAATTTACACTCAAAAGTAAAAACAAATAGATTTATCTGGCCAGAAGCTGAAATAATTAGTTGTCAGACAAACTATGCTGAAAGAAATGTTATAAGAAATGTTTGAAGCTAAAATAAAATAAAAGAAGACAGAAGCGTGAATTTAAGAAAAGTAAAAGAATAAAACTTCGTATTTTGGAGTCCCTTTTCTATAAAATTGAATAAAATAATAAATAATTGTGGTAAATATTAGCAATATAAAAGAACCTACATATCGTATAGGCTTTTGAAGAAACTTGTTCACAAAGCATCTGTTTTTGACCTTTCAGAAGTTTCCTTCTATGCCTAAAAGCTGGGACAATTTCTCTAAGGGCTTTGAGGTATGTAGTACTATTTTTTCATGTATTCGTCAATAATCCGTTATATTAATTTAATTAAAATCCTGTTGTATTTACTATTGTCATTATATCTACTTTACAGCATATTTATATAGGAAGGAGCCTCTTCGGTTATCAGCTGCTTACTGAGAATATGTAATATTATATAATGCCCCAGGGATTCCCTTAATCAGAGGTCAACAAGCCCCGAGGCCAGAGACCAGTGACAGTCTGTGGTCTGTTAGGAACCAGGCCACTCATCAAGAGGTGAGCGTGGGCAAGGGAAGCTTCATCTGTATTTACAGCCACTCCCCATCGCTCTCATTACTGCTGGATTTCCACTTCCTGTTAGATTAGCTGCAGCATTAGATTCTCACAGGAGTATGAGCCCTAATGTGAACTGTGCTGCAAGGGATCTGGGTTGCTTACTCCTTATGAGACTCTAATGCCTGATGATCTGTTACTGTCTCCCATTACCCTCAGATGGGACCGTCTAGTTGCAGGAAGACAAGTTCAGGGATCCCACTGATTCTACACTATGGTGAGTTGCATAATTATTTCATTATATATTATTAGGCAATAATAATAGAAATGAACTGCACAAGAAATGTAATGCACTTGAATCATCCTGAAACCGTCCCTTCAACCGCACCCCAGTCCATGGAAAACTGTCTTCCACAAAACCCAGTCCCTGGTGCCAAAAAGTTTGGGGACCACTGCCCTGAATGTATTAGTTGTTTGACAAGATACATGAAAATTCAATGCTGCTGCCCCCTCCTTCTATTAACAAGATCTGTTATATTAAAGACATTCCCATCAAAGGCTCTCTAAATGCAGGTACAATGAAAGAGATGAAAAACACCATCATCATATATAATAACTATTTTAAGAATATTACTTCCTTATTAATTTATACCATTTAATTTTACAAGAAAGGATAACTGCATTTTTATGTTATATTTGTTCCATATTAAATACTTATTCATGATACCTTTCTTTAACTGTCACTTCAGGGACTAAAGCATATATTTGGGCATCTAACATCACATTTTGAAGGCAGCACCACTAAAGCATTAGGGCAGATTGTCACTATAGAAGAATGGATTATCTATCCAGGTAATTGTGTCATTCATCTAGATTTGAGGTCTGTTGAGATGTTCATGAAATAAGAACTAATTTTTTCTCCCTGAGACACCAGACATCTAGATTAAAATGAGGGAAAAAAATGGCTACTGACTCCGATGCATCTAGAGGTAGAGATACTTTATAAAATTCAGCATTTCTCCTTGCTCAGGAAATGTGTATTTCTAAAAAATAATTGTATACTTGGATTAATTGGAAGTCTAGTTTCATTGAATATTATCAACCTCAGGAATCAAAATATTATGATATAAACTAAAATAGTAGGATTTTCTTGAAAATAATTGAAACCATACTAAATCATGTGCTTTTCTGAATATGTTTTCAGTTATATTGTGGCATCATAATAAAAACATGTGCCATTTTACAGCCTATGTTAGAACAAATTGTGAAATATCTGCCACAGTTTGTGCTGAACTTAAAACTTGTATCAGAAATTATGATTCCCAATAACTGTTTGATTAATTTACGTTTGGTGACCTGAGTAAAAAACCTGTATATGTAATGATGTTTACTATTTATACTTATGGTTTATGGAGCAACTTCTGGTCCTGATTTTATAGGAATTAGTAATTTGAACTAAAGATATTTCGCTGTCTGATAACCTCAAAATCGACATAGTTGCTGTTTGAATTTTACACACATATAGGAGCCTAGTTTAGTTGTCATGTCTTTTACATAGTTAATCCCTACTTTTTCAAACTTCAGTCATTATCACCTCTGGTATTCAGATTTTAACAGATGTACCTATATTAATCAGAATATTGATGCTCAAAAATATACAAACCTAATCCTCAGAAACTGTGAATATGTTACATTACATGGCAAATGGTATAGGGTTGTAGATAGAATTAAAATTGTTTACTGGTCTTGCGCAGTGGCTCATGCCTGTAATCCCAACACTTTGGGAGGCCGAGGAGGGGAGATTCCAAGGTCAGGAAATCGAGACCATCCTGGCCAACATGGTGAAACCCCGTCTCTACTAAAAATATAAAAATTAGCTGGGTGTGGTGGCATGCAGCCGTAATCCCAGCTACTCAGGAGGCTGAAGCAGGAGAATCGTTTGAACCCGAGAGGCAGAGACTGCAGTGAGCCAAGATTGTGCAACTGCACTCTAACCTGGTGACGGAGCGAGACTCCATCTCAAAAAGAAAAAAAAAAAGAAAAATATTGCTTATCCAGCTGTCCTTAAAATTTGGAGATGATTTTAGAGTATCTATGTAGGCCAGATGTAAACAAAGGGACCTGTAAAGCAGAAGTAGATGGCAGAAGAGGAGGCGAGATAATGTGATGTGAGAACTGGACCCACTGTCGCTGGTTTTGAAAATGAAAAAGTGATCATGCATATTAGTGATCTTTGAAAGCTGGAAAGGGCAAGGAAATAGATTCTTTCTTAGAGTTTCCGGAAGGAATGCTGCCCTAACGAAACCTTAACTTTAGCCCAGTGAAATTTATTTCAAACTTCTGACTCACAAAACTAAGTTAAAAGCTAGTGTTATAATCCTCTAAGATTTGGTAGTGTGTTGCACAGCAATAGAACATTAAAAGGGTACCATAACATTTAATTAGTAAACTTGGAGATATTTTTGATGGTTCTATTGCTTTAGAAAAGCTAATGTCTTTCTCTATAATTTGTTAGGAGCTTTGTGATAGAGAAATTTTTATCTTTTCTTTATCTTCGCCCTACCATGTGGCTTGTACATAGCAAGCCCCTGGTAGATATTTTTTGAAATTTTTTACATAATGTGAATGTGAAACTAGATAGAGCCAATAGTTATACATAGTCTAGAGGAAAAGTTTATTGGTATATTTTCCAAAAACTGCCTGAGCAGAAACAAATGAAATGTGAGTTGTAAGTCAAGATGTCCGACCGGTATTTTTTCTTTCCCTGTGAATACATTTAAAAAATACATATCAATATTAGTTCGCACATACAAGTTTTTATACTATTATATAAAATGAGATGATTTTAATTATATTGATGGCAGCAGCAGTCCTTCTAAAGTGGTTGCTGCCATGACGCCAGCTGCAGTAGGGGAGGTGCAGCCAGGGCTATGTGCTCCATGGAGCTGGCAGGAGCCAGGAACAAGTGGAAGCCCCACCCCCAACCAAGTTGGGAGGATGGAAGCTTCACACTCCCTGGCACAGGTACAGACACCCCCAGTCGTGACTCTGGACCCAGGCATCCCTATGCTATTGGGGCCTGGGAGCAGGCAGGAGCCCTGGCCTCCTGGGCACAGCTGCAGTTGCCCAGCTGCTGCAGTCCCAGGAATCCCTTCACCTCTGCATCCTTGGGTACCTGGGAAGCCTCCCTTCCCCCACAGTATCAGAAGTGCCTACTCCTGCTGCCTGTCCTATTCCTGCTCTTGGCTCTTGCTGCAATTTCAGAGCAAACTGAGGCCAAGCCTGGGTGCTGTTGCAACCTGCCAGGTGTGCGCATACTCAGAGAAGGTCTGATGTGCCAGCTCTCTGCCACCTCAGCCCCCTCTGTACATTAGGTACTGACAAGCATGAGAGGGAGGCTAAGGGGGTGCTGAGAGCAGCTTGGTGTGGGCCTGCTGGCATCCGTTGGCATGAACAGCCTAGGTGTCATGGGCATATTAGACAGCAGGTTAATGGTGGCAGGAGGCAGACAGGTGCCTGGGCAGAGAGGGACAGGTCCCTGGTGAAATCCCACCTTCAGGCCAGAAAGGGCCAGATGCCTGTGGGTCCGGCTGCCAGTTCTGTGGACCAGAATGAGAACTTATGGTGCTTTTTTTGGGCATGCCCATAGACCAATCAGCATGCACTTCCCTCCCTTCTGAGGCCCACAAAAATGCCAGACTCAGCCAAACTGAAGCAGATGATGGGACAACCTGCCTGCAGGGAGGAGCTACCCACTGCGGGTCTTCTCTGAGCTGTTTTGTAGCTCAATAAAGCACCTCTTCACCTGGCTTATCTCACTTGTGTGTTTACTTCATTCTTCGTAGAAGTGGGAAAAGAACTCAAGACTTGTCAAATTGCAGGGCTGAAAGTGCTGTAACACAAACAGGGCTGAAACATGCCCCTTATTTGTCACATTGTAGGTGATGAGAGGAAGAAGAGAGAGAAGAGCTGTGACCTTTTGGGGAGCCCAGACTTAGCAGTTCCCCAAGCCAAGGCTGTGACACTCTAGGGCTCTGCAGTTCCTGGCATCTCCAAGTTTCTGGACACCACCACATTCCCCAGTGCTTCCAATGGAAACTGCTTGCTGTATGCCTGGTCCAGCCACAGCATCAAAGGGAGGTGGCACCCGTGCTAGTGCCTGGAACTGCCCACCCTGTCACAGCCAGTGTACTTGACTGTACGCAGTGACCAGACCCCACACTCACTTGCTCTTGCACCCCTAGTCGCTCCACGCCTGGCTTGCCTTTAGCAGGGATGGGATCTGGGCAGATGGCACAAGCCAAGCTCAACCTGCCAGACTGACTAGGCTTAATGAGGCCAGTGGGCCTGAGAAAAGCTTAAGCAAAGGCAGCACTGGCCACAGAGGAATATGGCTGGTGAAGTGACACCCCAAGGATCCTGTGACCATATGACCTGTTGATTTGTGCATCGTCTCTTCTATACATCCTTCATAAAATAAGGATACTATTACTTTTGCTGACTTACTTTTTTATACTCACTGATGTTGGAAATTTATATATAGCATTATGAAAAGCCACAAATTAATATTAACCAGCAACATTTATTTATCCAATTCCTCTGGAATTGGTTGGTTGAGTTTTTTCCTAAATATATCTAAATAAACATAACTTACCTTCAGCTTAATTAATTTTGCCTCTGCTCCTGAAATGTGCTCTCATATGCAACAAAATAATTTTGATGTCATTTATCTGAAATATTTGATGCATTTTCATTGTTCACAACTTATAAAAACAGAAAAATAAAATGACAGAACCACTTCTATACTGTATGCCTCCTCTCACATTTGATCACTTCTTTAATGACTTCCTCCAAATCTTTCTTCGTAATTCCTCTTATTCTCTTGCCTGAGTTCATTTGTGCTACTATAACAGAATAACATAGACTGGCTAGCTTATAAACAGCAGAAATTTATTTCTCACAGTTCTGGAGACTGAGAAATCCGAGATGAAGTTGATAAAAGATTTGGTATCTCGTGAGGGCCCCTTCCTGGTATATAAATGGCTGTCTTCTTGCTGTAACCTCACATGTTGGAGGGGGCAATGGAGATCTCTGGAGTCTCTCTTGTAAAGGCCCTAATTCTATCTATGAGGGCTCTGCACTCATGACCTAATCACCTTCCAAAGCCCCCACCTCCTAATACCATTATATTGTGGGTTAGGATTTAAACATATGAATTTTGAGGGAAAACAAATTTGCAGAACCTCCTAAATAGTTAGACTTTTTCTCTCTTACTTTCAATATTTTGCACTGAACAGTTTCAAGTACATTTAGCTAATGGCAAAATGGAATTTATTTCCTCACATTTGTCTCTTTTTTATGTAATCATATCGTGATATCATCTGCTTTGCTTATGTAGAGGAGAACTCTATATGCCCTTTTAGAAGATACTGAGTGGACTTAATCAGTACAACCATGTTGCATTAACTTCTATATAAGCCAAATTCCTGAAATTATATATGCACATGCATGCACACACACAGACTCTTACACCCTTTGAGGAACCGTTGAACATATGGACATGTCATTCCGAAGCTTATCAGACCTGGGAATAGAAATTGTTTTACAACATTGTTGTATTCCTTTTTTATATCTAGAAATATAGAGTTAGTTATGTTAACTCTATCATGTAAATTTGTATAACCATAGTTTAGTATAAATAAGGAAAAAAATCTGTCTTTTTAAACCAAATATAGCTTATTTGTATACTTAAACTAGGCAGAGAAAACTTTACTGAGAAGTCAATTTCTTCCAGTCTCAACTGCTTTGATAATAATATCTGTCATATTAATAACAACTTGCTTTTTGAGTATTTACTTTAGTTATTTCAGTGTTATGTACATTATCTTGGAAGCACATGGACTTTAGTCACTCTGAGGGACTTAACTCCTTGTATTTACTGTATTTAAATGACACTTCGCTTACTTCTCTACTTTAAATTTCATTTATAATGAAGTTAACTTTAGTGATCTCATAATTATATAACTTCTTTATACCCATACTCTGCTTACTAACCATCAATATCATAACATTCGTTTACTGCATTCACAGTTATTTATGAAATGGTTGTTGAATTTCTGGGTCTACTTAACTTTATTTCATCACTGTCAACCTCCTCAAATACCTAGTCAATCCCACTTGGCCTGTTCGCTAGACCTCCAGGGCATGAATTTCTTTCACCAAATTGGCTACCATGCCCTCTGCAAGAAGGTATACTGACATGTAATTTGTTCACTGTCCTCTGTTGTCATGTGCTAATTTCAGAGAATATTGCTCTACTTGTCCTGTATGGCCCCACAGCTCAGAATGTGAAAAAGCTGTAGAGCTGGCTTCATGAATGTGTGACCTTTGCAGTTGTACTGTTCTTGATTTAATGCTCTGTTTTTGCTGCTTTGAATTTCTTAATTGAATTTCAATCCAATGTTAATTTCTGGAAAGGGTCTTTGTCTAAACAAAGGCAAAGGATGATGTGCATGAAAGGAGGAGATACATGTAACGTCCGTGTCTGCCATTCCTTGCAAACCCATTCACCTATAGCATTGTGACACCCCATAAGCATAGAGTTTTGTAAGCACTCAAAATGTTTAGAACTTGAGCAAGTCACAAAGCCAGTACAAACTACAAGAAAGCCTACACATTCCACTCAAATCATAACTTATTCCAAACAGAGAAAGTGGTGGCATTCTTCCAAAATGAATCACCAGGCAGCTCTACAATATTCTTTCTTGTGCTACTTCTTTGGATAGCCTCTTACTTAAATTAAACACAATGAAATGGGACAGGAAAGATAAGGAAATCCATAATCCCTTTTTTCAATCATTCCTTAATCATCAGTAAGTTTGAAGCAGAGAGAGTTGGTAGAATATGCACATATCATAATTACAAGAAGAACAATTCAGCCAGGGTTGTGCAGCATTTCTGCTGTTTTGGTAACAGTAAAGCAGATAGGTGTGTTTGAGCTGTGAAATACAAATTATGGGCTGGATATAGTAGCTCACGCCTATAATCATAATATTTTGGAAGGTCGAGGTGGGAGGATCACTTGAGTCTAGGAATTTGAGCAGCCGAGGCAACATAGTGAGAACCTGTCTCTACAAAAATAAATACATAAATAAATGAATAAATAAATAAAATTAACTGGGTGTGGTGGCACATGTCTGTGGTCTCAGCTACTCTGAAGGCTGAGGCAGGAAGATTGCTGGAGCCCAGGAGGTAGAGGTGAGATGAGGCTGCAGTGACCTATGATTACACCACTACAATCAGGCTTGGGAGACACAGCGAGGCCATGACTAAAAAAAGACAAAAATAAAGAAATATGAATTGTATATTTCAGATAATTTTGCATACAAATTAAGTATTTTATATTTGCCTTTAAAATTGCATTGCACAATATAAAAATAAATGGCTAGTTCATGCTATTAAATAAATGTATATTTTGCCTTACTTAGAAAAATTTTAAATCACAATGAGTCAAGAAAGAGCCAATGAGAGAAAAAATATTTATGTTTTAATATTTTAATAACACCATTTTTGCTTTTTGAATAAGGTAGCCCAATTTTCAATTTGCATTCTTTCCTGCAAATTATCTAGCCACCTGTGAATTGCAGTGTACTATTACAAATGGAGTTTGCTTTTAGAAATATCAAGACTTAGGACTGACTCACAGCTTGTCTCTGTGGTTGTGTGTACTTCGATAAACTACGGAACTTGAATACCTGGGCTATATTTTATTATTTTTGAGGTAGAGATAATGACAATCTCCTTTAAGAGTCTCTGTAATAGAGTAAGATGTTTGATTTCCCTAATAGAGTGAAGAGCAGGTGTACTCTTAACTGGATATGTTTCCTTACCTCTAGTTTGTTTCTCTGGGTGTTTTGAGTATCACTCACTTAAGAACTGACCCAGCAAAATCAAATTGCATTCTAATGTTTAGTGATGTAGGTGTGATGCGTGAGAAAAGTACCATCAACCTACCTTGCTCTCTACTTTAAAAAGCAAGAGAGAACAACCTTCTATCATAAAGTGAGAACAACAGTAAAAGAGCCAGGTTTCTATCCAGATTTCTATTGGGTCTCAAGACTCCTTTGTCATACTTCAGGAGTCCCTTGTAATAGAAGAACAACAACACAAATGAGACCTTTCTCTCCTATGCTCCCAGCAATAGATATGGGTAGATTTTAGTGTTAAACATTTAAAAACTGTGCTTCAGTTTGGAACACTGAAGCCAAAATATGTTCCTCTCTACACTACCTCCTTCTTTACCCAACATAAGGACTTTCTCTCATCTCTAAGCAAGATTGTGTTTAAATTTATTTAGTCTTTCACCTCAATGAAATAGAAATTCAACATTTTACGAAACAGATTAAGCTGAAAAGATTTTGTTTCCTATCAAATACGATTGCAAGGAATATTCAGATATTGATCACTCTGTCCTTGCTTTGTGCCTACATGAGAGATTCTTCAACTGCCCAACTCCTGGTGAGCTCCACATATGAATGTATCTTTAGGAAATAGAAGTTGACCTCGTAGAAATTGTCTACGATGCAGGTAACCTCTGAAGAACATTTGGACAAGTTTGAAAAGTAGGAGAAATGTAAGTTCTCTGACAACTGTGATCTCAGAGGAAGAGGGCCATTTTACAGGTTATCTGAAAACGTTGTAAAACCATTTCCCTGGTTATCAACATATAATTTAGTTTAAGAAGAAGGAGTAAACAGAGCTAGGCACGCTTGAAAACATCAACCGCAGATTTTTGATCTCTTCCTCTGCCCCTTTCCCAGCTACTCTGTTCGTTGCCACTCTCTTTGCCATACCCTCCAGCACGGGAACACAGCAATACCAGGAATCTTAGGCCTTATAGAAGGAGAAGATTCTTCTTCTTCTCCTGTGGGGAAGACTTTTCATAAAATCCTCATGTATTTCTCCTCTATTACTAAGTTCACAACTGTCCATGTCTAATCTCCACCAAAGAAAAATGAAACATTAATTAAGTAGGAGCCAAAAATATTTGTTAACTATATTAAGAAGTTGTTCATATATTGTAAGAAATAAAATAACTCATATATTGTCAGATATAAGTTTTTATATCATATCCTGTATATGAAGAAACTAAAATATGATAATAGAGGAAGGAAATTTTATCCATGATATGGCTTGGGTGTATGTCTCCTTCAAATCTCATGTTGACACATGATCCCCAGTGTTGAAAGTGGGACCTGGTGGGAGATGTTTGGGTCATAGGAGTGGATCCCTCGTGAACAGCTTGGTGTCACCCTCATGGTAATGAGTGAGTTCTCACCCTGAGTTCACATGAGCACTGGATGTTTTTAAAAGAATGTGGCACCTACCTCCTCTCTCTGTTGCTCCCTCTTTCACTATGTGATATGCCTGCTCCCACTTTGCCTTCTGCCATAGTTGTAAGCTTCCTGAGACCCTCGTCAGGAGCAGATGCCATCACTATGCTATGCCATCACTATGCTTCTCGTACTGCCTGCAGAACCATGAGCCAAATACATCATTACCTAGCCTCAGATTTTTTTTATAGCAATTTCAAACAGACTAATACAATCCCAGTTGGTCAAATCGGCA
>NW_012123376.1:7951082-8031312 GCF_000951035.1 Colobus angolensis palliatus | reverse complement strand
GCTAGTCTCCTACCCTCCTATAAAGATTGGGAGATAGTTGGTGCTATCTCTTTTAACGATTACGCCTGCTCCTACTTTGCCTTCTGCCATAGTTGTAAGCTTCCTGAGACCCTCGTCAGGAGCAGATGCCATCACTATGCTATGCCATCACTATGCTTCTCATACTGCCTGCAGAACCATGAGCCAAATACATCATTACCTAGCCTCAGATATTTTTTTATAGCAATTTCAAACAGACTAATACAATCCCAGTTGGTCAAATCGGCAAAATAAATCAAAGCAGCCAAATATCCCATGTTGAAATGGTACAAAAATTTAATTTTTCTGACATAGGGCTTGCTTCTAAGTTTGATATAATGAATATCTTGAGTCATATGTATGAATACATATTGATATAGACACATTGTACAAATATGTACAAATTGATTTTATATTTTAAATTATTTGTTGATTTGTGTATACAACATATTTTAGCACGTGAAAAAATTTGACATATACAAAATTAAACTTGCTTGTGCCAATGAGTACTAAAAATACAAGACTTTTTAAAATAAAAGTATATCTTTCAGGAACAATATACAATTCCTTTCATGATCTTCAATTAAACTATCAACAGAAATTTTCTGACATGTTAGTGTGCCAGTTTCTCTTATCTTTGGTTTGTACTTTCAAGTAAGACTTTATTTTCCCTCCTTTGGAATGCTATCGTGAATGCAGATATATGAAGACACTCAGTTTCTAATCAAATATGTCAAAATATGTTCTATTAACTTTGTCTCTCATTTTAGAAATGAGGTATGACTTTTACTCTGAGGGAATAATACATCATCATTCCTCAACATATCATATTATGTGTTTTCTATTAGGTTCATTTTGGAATAATAATATGAAGAATAAAATTAAAATTTGAGTGACAACAGGTGTGTAAATAATAGCCCAGTACCATCAAGCAATATTCCATCTGGTATAAAATTGGTATGAGACAAGTACTTTTAGAGAAAACATGAGCTTGCCAATCAGAATTCCTTTCCTGTTTCATGAGAAGCCAGTTTTGGCTACCTTAGACATCTTCTGATATACCAGTATCAGTCCACCAATTTTAATTTTAACAAAGCTCTAGAAAGTCTACTCAAAAGATACATATATCTTCAGTAGCAAAATTATATTCTCAATATTATGTAGGTAGTTTTCTCTCAGATTCAAGAATTTGTTGCAGAATTTTGTGGAAAAATTGAGATTGACTTGAACTATTTAACAGGTTTGTTTTAGGAAGGTACTGCAAAAAACAGCTTTTCCTCCGCTAAATTAATAGAACTGACATTGATAGGCAAGCAGCATCTTTAAAAAGCCAAGAATAGCAGTTCCTAAAAATCTTTGATATTATCTAGCACATCATTTTAACTTCACAGAAAATAAAACTCAGATTCACAAATATAATGGTTAACCCAATACTAACCACCTAGTATGGGCTCAATAAATATGATTTGCTAATATTTTGAAAATTTCACCAATTTTCACATGTTAGAAATAATAATGCAGAACACTGTGCTGGGAATTCTGAGGGCTACAGAGGAAACAAAGCAATATCTATTTCCAAGAATGAAATGACATTTACATAAATAACAGAATATTAAGTCATAGAACAGACATCTACTGTGTCCTTACAATGTTGTCAGCGTTGTGTGAGTTAATGATGGAGTGATAGTGAACATAGCAGTCATGTGCATGGTTTTCTGGAATTTAGAGCCAATTGAGAGAAATTTGGTTAACAACTGAATATATAAAAATATATAATTACACATATGGTAAGCGCTTTGAAAAAAACATGACATAAGAGAACGTATTACAGGGAACCTAAATTATACTGAAGTTTAGGGAAGCTTTCTTTCAAAAATGATCCTAGACTTGTTACCTGAAAGGGGTCTCAATCCAGACCACAAGAGAGGGTTCTTTGATATCGTACAAGAAAGAACTCAGGGTGAGTCGACAGAGTAAAATGAAATCAAGATTATTAGAGAAGTAAAGAAACAAAAGAATGGCTACTCCATAGGCACAGCAGTCTCAAGGGCTGTTAGCTGGCTATTTTTATGGGGTTTTTTTTTTGGTCTTATGCTAAACAACGGATGGATTTGAAAAGTTAAAAATTTAAAAATTTACCTGTATGGTCTAAAAAGGAGAGATCTTCAGTTCTGGCAACTCCTTTAAAAATGGGTGGGGAGTTTCCAGAACTGAGGATTCCTCCCCTTTTTAGACGATATGGGATAACTTCCAGACATTGCCAAGATATTTGGAAACTATCATGGTGTTGGTGGGGGTGGCTTTTAGCTTGCAAATGTAATATAATTAGCATTTAATGAGTAGTGAAAACTGCCAGAGGTTGCTTTCATTGCCTTGTTGGTTTTGGGTGGGTTTTGCCTTCTTTACCACATCCAGGTTTTTTTTTTTTTTTTTTGACACGGGGTCTTACTCTCTCATCCAGACTGGAGTGGTGCAGGGGCATGATCTCAGCTCACCGCGCAAGCTCCACCTCCCAGGCTCAAGTAATTCTCACGCATCAGCCTCCCGAGTAACTGGGACTACAAGCCCACATCACTACTGCCTGGCTAATTTTTGTATTTTTAATGGAGACGGGGTTTCACCATGTTGGCCAGGCTGGACTCGAACTCCTGACCTCAAATGATCCACCCACCTCAGCCTCCCAAAGTGCTGGAATTACAGGCATGAGCCAATGCGACTGGCTCATCTTGTTTTATCAGTGTGGTCTTTGTGACCTATATCTTTTGAAACAAGTCCTGCTAACCTCCTGTCTTAACTTGTGACTAACAAAGCCTAGCCTCCTAGAAATGCATCTCAGCAGGTCTCAGCCTCTTTTTTTTTTTTTTTTTTTTTTTTTGAGACGGAGTCTCGCTCTGCTGCCCAGGCTGGAGTGCAGTGGCACAGTCTCGGCTCACTGCAAGCTCCGCCTCCCGGGTTCACGCCATTCTCTTGCCTCAGCCTTCCCAGTAGCTGGGACTACAGGCGCCTGCTGCAGCGCCCGGCTAGTTTTTTGTATTTTTAGTAGAGACAGGGTTTCACTGTGGTCTCGATCTCCTGACCTTGTGATCTGCCCGCCTCGGCCTCCCCAAGTGCTGGGATTACATGCCTGAGCCACCGCGCCCGGCCTCAGCCTCATTTTTACCCCGCCCCCTATTCAAGAGGAAGTCACCCTGATTCAAATGCCTGACAGACTGAGATCCAAAACAAAACAAAACAAACACAGGTACAATCCTGAAACAGGAGAAAATATTGTATGCTTTAAAATTTATGAAAAGATCAATGTGGCCAGATCTTAGGAAAACATGAAGAGGCTAACTTGAGATGGGGATGGAGGAGGGATGGGGATGGGGAGAATTTACCTAGGGCATATCTGTAGCATGACTTGTCTTTATTTTAAGTTCAAAAAGCATGATTGTCATGCGCAGCCGTGTGAAGAGACCACCAAACAGGCTTTGTGTGAGCAATAAAGCTTTTTAATTACCTGGGTGCAGGCGGACTGAGTCCGAAAAGAGTCAGTGAAGGGAGATAAGAGTGGGGCTGTTTTACAGGATTTGGGTAGGTAAAGGAAAATTACAGTCAAAGGGGGGTTGTTCTCTGGCTGGCAGGAGTGGGAGTCACAGGGTGCTCAGTGAGGGAGCTTTTTGAGCCAGGATGAGCCAGGAAAAGGACTTTCACAAGGTAATGTCATCACTTAAGGCAAGGACCGGCCATTTTCACTTCTTTTGTGGTGGAATGTCATCAGTTAAGGTGGAGCAGGGCATTTTCACTTTTGTGATTCTTCAGTTACTTCAGGCCTTCTGGGCGTATACGTGCAAGTCACAGGGGATACCATGGCTTGGCTTGGGCTCAGAGGCCTGAAAATGATGGATGATCTTAATCCGACACATACTTTGTTTTTAAAAAATATATCACTATTACGAGTTTTAGTATTTGCTTTTTTCATCTTTCATCTGGCCTTAGAACTCAGACTTAATGCTAGCTCAGTTCTTTCCTTATACAAATTTGTGAAGACTTCATAGAGCAATCAGATGTCAAGAACTATTCCCCCATTCCTCCACACACCTACATGCTTTGATATCTAAATGATATAATACCAAAATAAGTTTTACCTTTAATTTGTCATTTTGGTCAGGCTAGCCCTGCCTATTGTTATCTCAGTCTAATATTTTAAATTTGATGAATTTATCAATATAACATACTAAGTGACTACCCAAAGTTGAACAATAATGATTATTAATATATGTTTTGAAATTAACACAACTCATTACTCATGTCATGTAGTAAAGCCAGAGATGCCAAGGATATGACTCCTGCATTGGCTGAGTTATCTTTACTTCTTAATAGATATCTTAGCAAGTGTTAAACACAATTGATCTTTTAAAAGTATTGTACTAGTCTATTTTCATACTGCTATAAAGAAATACCCAAGAGTGGGTAATTCATAAAGGAAAGAGGTTTAATTGATTCATAGTTCCACATGGCTGGGGAGGCCTCAGAAAACTTACACTTATGGCTGAAAGTGAAGGGTAAGCAAGAACCTTCTTCAGATGGTGGCAGAAGAGAGAAGTACAAGCAGGGGAAATGCCATATGCTCTTAAAACCATCGGATCTCATAAGAACTATCAGGAGAACAGCATGGGAGAGACCGTTGCCATGATCCAATCACTTCTCTCCCTCGACACGTGACACGTGGGGATTCCAATTCAAGATGAGATTTGGCTGGGAACACAGAGCCAAACTTGTTAGGTATTGAGCTTATTACTTCTGGGCCTGGTTCCAACACTCCAGTGAAAATCATTAAGCTTTGATAGAATATTTTAGGCTGATGTCAAAATTTGCACCTGAAATTTTTGTAATGATCTTCATAATTCCTTCCACACTATTTTTCTGATTTATTAATACAGATAAATGGCATTCCAAATTGGGATTTGGAGTCATGGTATAACAGAATATTTATGTGAGGAAAAAAGCCATGGAAAGTAACAGTCGTCTTATCGATTCAGACATAGAAAGCAACGTTGAAGATGCAGGAGAAAGCCACAACTGTGCACTTATCTGCTTCCAATAATAGTTCTATTCATGAGCAAGCAAAGCCTTATCAATGCTGAGGTTTCAATAAAACAGTTTGAAGGTGAGTTTGGGACAATTAAAAAGAGAGCTCAAGAGCTTGATTGTGACTCCTTTCGCAGAGACCTATGCTAATGCACCTTTAATTCTCTATTAATCCATTAGGCTATATCTTAAAATTCTCTCAGATTTTATTCACATGCTTGAAGGCCTTTTTCTCCAGTCTACAACTTCCAACATACTTACAAAATTAGCAATATATCATCCTCATTTATTTAATTGTACTGTAATTAAAATTAATAAAAATTAGTTTTATAGTTAAATTAAACAATACAACATTTTATAGAGAAAGAAGTCAAAGTATCACCCATTTCCCATCTATTATCAACCCAGCATACAGATTACATAGGAGTAAATGCTGTCAATATTTTGGTGTGTGATGATGTACTTTGAAACCTATTATTGCATGCACAAATTATATATGTGTGTGGTCATGAGTGTGTCTGTATAATTTTTCTTGTTATTTTATTATGGGAATTTTCAGATGTAAAGAAAATTTGAGGGACTGGGCACGATGGCTTAGTAATCCCAGGATTTTGGGAGGCTGAGACTGGTGGATCACTTGAGGTCAGGAGTTTGATACCAGCCTGTGTGACAGAGTGAGACTGTCTCAGAAAAAAACAAAAAGAAAATTTGAAAAAAGTTCTAAACAGCTGACATTATGCTATGTTTCCTTTATTACATGTCTATCTGTCATCTCTTTATCCTCTAGCCATCTATCAAATCATTTTAGCCTTTCAATGCATTTTAAGGTACAATGCAGATATCAGTATACCTTATCCTTAAACATTTCCGCATGTAAATCATTACTCAGGGTTCAGTATCTAGTCATTATCCTTTCTTCTATAATTTTAAAACTAAGATGTATTAATGTATAATTTATGTACAGTAAGACTTACTCTTTTCAAATGTATAGTTCTATGAAGTTTGACATTTCTGTCAAATTCAAGTTGCAGGATTTTCCCATTACCCCCAAAAGTTCCCACGCTATCTCTTTGTATTTAGTAATTTTCCCCACTCTCAGCTCTAGCAATCACTGTTCAATTTTTTTTTCTATTTATTTTTTGTTGTAGGGTGAAATAAATGAAGGCATAGGATATCTGTGTGCTTTGCCACATTCTGGAATGTGAACTTTGTATTCCCTAAAATAGGGTTATGTAAAATTAATTCTTTCATTTTCAGTAATCTGTTCAAATTTCCTTTTAAATTATTTCCTTTCAATTCTGCTTTCCATTTGAATCCAGTTCTGTTTTCATACCGCTACCTAGTTTTTACATTTAAGTAAGATCTCCATTACAATAAGATAAAGCCCAGCTGTAATGGCCCTACTGGCTTGCTTTTGCCTTGCAATCTAACAAGAAAAATTTGTATTTCCTGAGGGCCATTATTGGTTTAGCTCCAATATCTTATAACTTTCATTCAAGACAGCCTATACATTTTCATTATCTTGGTAAATCTCAGAATGCTTTGTTTTGCATTCTGAGATTCCTTGATGAAGAGGAGGGTCTGTTCAGTCTGTCGGGGGACTGAGGATTTTATTTTTATTTCTCACTATTCTTTATTGAGGCAGATGAGATAAATAGTAATATCCACTGTAAGGTTTTAAAAGTTTGAAAGGATATACACATTTTTCTGCAAGTTAAATTTTATCCAAATTTTAGCCTACAAACTATAATTCAGTAAATCTACATAGTAATAGTGAATACACATATTTAAGTGAATGGATACCTTGTGCATAATTTAGGAATTTGGACTCATAATGTCAAATAATGACATATACATTCTCAAAGATACAATCACTTATATGTGAAGTTTTATTCATATTAGCTAAAGATAGTTATGAGAAAGCAAACCTTTAAATAGTTATCATATATTTAAATTATATTTCCATTGGGTTTTGTCCATGAAGTAGAAAGACTCAGAATCCTAACAGTCAGCAAACAGATGAAGGTGGGATTTGGGAGAAGCTGTAATAAGTTAAAAGCCTGATGCAAATATGAGCATGAAAATAGGGTAGAAATCTCAATACAACCAGGAATAGGTTTCAATTAAGTCAAAAGACCAGAAATCAAATAGAATAGGTGGTTGTCAGAAGAAACACTACATAGATTCAGGAGTTCACAAATTACTTATTGAGTTAGAATCTTTACAAAGTGTCAAATTTTGACATTGTAGAAGAGGTTTGGTCTATAAAATTAACAATAACAGTGGTTAAGCAATTGTGAGTAGGATTCTAGAGTAAATTTTATTTGTCTATTGACATTTCCTCTTCTTTCTCACAGATTTTCTCCTTATTCCTTCTTTTTCTTTTCTTCACACTTGGTTCTTCAATATTGCTATGTATTCTCATTAGTTTAACATAAGAATAAAATGATTTTGTTTTACCGAACATACAGAAATACAAATATACAATTGTAGAGTATAAAAATATAAAGAAATATACTGTTAGTAAACATCACAAATGCACTGAGAGTACTTTCCTTTTGATAATTAAAAATCACTTTGTAGATTGAATACAATTCATTTTTATTATTTAATAGTTCATTAGAAAAGGACATTGGTCTATGAAACACCTCTACCAATTGAGAAAACTGATAATTGAGTGTACCTGTGTGGTTTGATAATTCTTATCTAGGAATAACACAATAATAAATTCATCTGTCTTCTAGAAATGTTTATATTTGTGCTTTGCCTATTGTCAATATAATATCACTATTCTCAGCACGACCACAAACAGAAAAGGAAAAACTAAAAGGACATTCTACCTGGCTAATTTTAAGTGCTTTTAGTTTCAGTCATGTTGAGAGATCTGTTTCTTACTATTTTATTGTAGTTTTAATAGCATGTAATAATAAACAATTTTAAAATGAAAATCATTACTATGAAGCATAGAATATCAAAAATCATAATATATTTTAACCCTATAATTCTACAGCTGAAAAGCAACAAGACGCATGTTAGTTCCTGTTGAAAATAAGCTCCTCAAGGTATTGAAACACGATCTCCTGGGTCCATGCTTGGGCTTGAGCTAGCTGTCACTTGCCTCCTATTTCAGTCAGATGGTATTCTTAAAAGAAACAAAAAAATCTTAAATGATGATAATTTAAGTAATACATTCAAATAGCACAATTTAATGCATTCAAATTTCGCTTAAGCAGTAGCTTTCTGAAAATATACTCACTAACTAGAAAAAGCATAATCATAAACAATTATTAGTGACTCTGTAAACTAACCTGTGTTTCCAGCATGGTCAGTTGTATCTATTAATGAACTTAAAGAATATATCTCAGTTATCACAGATTATAGTGAGCTGAAATTGGGTTAAAATTAACAAGGTATGATAAATGTCATCCTGTCTGAAGGGTCAGCACTAGCTAGGCACTGGAGTTGCTGAATCTATGGAAATCCACTCAAAGAAGACTGGAGTAGTGATTGTCAACAGAGTCCCTTGCAATAGGATGGTGATTTTCAATTAACCTAGAACAGCAGGCATTTTAGTAACTATTCAAATTACTTTATGGTGCAACTGAAAAGTTGATCTATTTCTTATTTGTGTGTGTATAATATACTATACATGCACATGCATATAAATGTGTGTGTGTAAATACATATAGAGTGTGAGATAAAAACGTAGATAGCAAAGTATTTTCTGACTCTGTGTTAAACAATGCTAATAATTAGAAATAACTTATCAACTTGCTCCAGGAAATAACTATTTCTAGAAGACAAGTAAAATAACAGTTTACCTGTCAGGTAAGTGTGCTCACCAAGACTGAGTTCGAGGCCCTCTCCTCTCCTTTACCTCCAATTCAAAGATATTATGCCAAATTGTGACCATCTCAAATAATTGCTTTCCCCTCTAAGACTCTACTTAAAATCATCCACTCTTGAGTCTCAAACCCAGTAAACACTTTTTCCTAACTTTTTTTTATTTTGAAACATTCCCAAGACTCTGTAAAGGTGTTCTTCTCCTAATTGCAATAGATTGAATATGCACTGCTTCACTGTTGGATTTTCATGTTTTTATGGAGATTGTGTGAATGTGTGTGTTTGCATGTATACATATATTTATATATTTTACATATAGCTGTATTTAAATATAACCATAAATAACAGCTAAACCTATATGCATGTATTGAACGTTTATAAATTGCCAAAAAACATGCCCAACACTTTAATTCTGTCTCTTTAATTCTGTCGTAAACCTTATCAAGTAGGTATTAATATTACAAACACTTTATAGATGAAAAAATTTAGACTTATAGATGTGAAGTGATGTGCCTACTATACCAGGAAGATATGCTGGAATTGGTGTCCAAGCTTTGCAATTCTAGAGTCCAAATGTTAATCCACACATCCATTGCCATGAAGAAACATAATAGTAGCCTGGGGCAAAAGGAAAAAAAAATCAGTAATAAGATGTGTCTTCTGTATGTTTATTGCAACACTATTACAATTGCAAAGTTATGGAACCAACCCAAATGCTCATCAACGATAGGCTAGATAAAGAAAATGTGGTGAATATATGTTATGGAATACTATGCAGCCATAAAAAAGGGAAAGAGATCCTGTCCTTTGCAGCGACATGGATGAAGCTAGAGACCATCATCCTCAGCAAACTAACACAGGAACAGAAAACCAAACCCCACAAGTTCTCACTCACAAGAGGGAATTGAACAATGAGAACACATGGACTCAGGGAGGAGGGGGACAACACACACCGGGGCCTGTCAGGGTGTGGCGTGCAAGGGGAGGGAGAGCATTAGGACAAATACCTAATGCATGTGGGGCTTAAAACCTGGGTGATGGGTTGATAGGTACAGCAAACCACCATGGCACATGTATATGCATACCTATGTAACAAACCTGCACATTCTGCACATGTATCCCAGAACTTAAAGTAAAATTCAAAAAAAAAAAAAAAGGGCCTGGCGCGGTGGCTCATGCCTGTAATCCCAGCATTTTGGGATGCCGAGGTGGGCGGATCACGAGGTCAGGTGATCAAGACCATCCTGGCTAACACGGTGAAATTCCATCTCTACGAAATATACAAAAAATTATCCTGGCGGGGTGGCGGGTGCCTGTAGTCCCAACTACTCGGGAGGCTGAGGCAGAAGAATGGTGTGAACCCGGGAGTCGGAGCTTGCAGTGAGCCAAGATCACGCCACTGACTCCAGCCGGAGCAACAGAGCGAGACTCCGTCTCAAAAAAAAGGATGTGTCTTCACTTAAAATTTTGGTATTTGTTCATTATGGATATGTTAATTGATTTTTACTTTTAAAAATACTGCATTAAGTATTTATATTGATCATTGAATTTAGCATGCCATTTTTTTAAAGGACTCTCATGTACCTCCTGTTTAAAGTACATCATTAAATTTTGTGCCCAAAGCAAATGCCTCATTCACTTGTCCTGCCCAACCCTAGTACTGGCTCTGTGACATATCCACTGCCATTGGCATTGAAGGAATGAAAGAATCTCATGGAAGTTTCTGACCAACTGCTATTGGTGAATGATTACGAGAAACTCATAAAACTTACCTGGGCCTCAGTTCCTTCATCTAGGAACTGAGAGTCATAATGTAAAATAGATAATGTTACTATGGATATTCAATTTGTACGTATAAAGTGCTTTATACAGATTACTTAAATATTCCTAACTTAATTTTAACTAGATTTAATAACAAAGTAAAAGAACAATGAAGAAAGGTGGATTTGCTGGTCATTATCCCTTACGTTTGAGCATTATCTCAGCACACTAAAATAAACCCTAGAAAGATTTCCTGCATGGCAGAATGAGGAGTACTATGAACCTGGTCTCCAGTGACACAGCCACAACTGTTCTTATTATAAAGACAAAGATAAAACCAAGTAGTAAAACTCTGAAAACTGTCCTTAGTGTATACACCAAACAAAAAAGTATTTATTCAAGAAAATGTACTGAAAATAAGTTAGTTGGAACTTGTGTTATTGAGATACAACTCACTTCCCATTGCCTAGTTCTGCACGAAAGACAGTCAACTTCAAGTGAATACAGCCAAGAAGATGAAGATACTTCTGCTCTGAGCTCTAAGTCAAGGGCTACAGTGACTTCCTGGAAGGGGCAGACATCAAACATTTATTATCTACTGCAGTGCACATGGCAAAGGCTAAATAAAATTCCAGGATAGTGCAGCTGAGAGGTATTGTGACCTATTTTTCACTTAGCTTCCCTGGTAGGTAATTTCTGTGCTAGGCATGACAGTCCAAGAAAACTGGAACAATAATTTTCATGCCACAGCTTGTTCATTAAAGTAGAGTTCAACGTAGGGAAAGAAAGGCTATATTACCACAGAATATCTTCCCTGCTCAGCACCCTACTGATGAAACAGGGACATCATTTCAAGAAAGCTAGGCCATTATGCCTGCCCCCTGTCTAGGAGCAGTGGCTTGGAGATTTTTCTGACAAGAGAAAGGCCATAAGAATTGAGAGTTCAGGCCGGGCGCGGTGGCTCAAGCCTGTAATCCCAGCACTTTGGGAGGCGGAGACGGGCGGATTACGAGGTCAGGAGATTGAGACCATCCTGGGTAACACAGTGAAACCCCGTCTCTACTGAAAAATACAAAACACTAGCCGGGCGAGGTGGTGGCACCTGTAGTCCCAGCTACTCGGGAGGCTGAGGCAGAAGAATGGCGTGAACCCGGGAGGCAGAGCTTGCAGTGAGCTGAGATCCGGCCACTGCACTCCAGCACAGTTGACAGAGCAAGACTCCGTCTCAAAAAAAGAATTGAGAGTTCAGCAGCCTTCTGGAAATGTATTGCTTTTATTGGAAGAGGAATATTAGGAAATTTATGCCTTAGGATGATATCAAAAACAATAGATATTTTTGTGAGAAGCACATAAGAAAATATGGATAGTTCCATGACAGCAATAAGCTAAACTGTAGTCCTGTTAGTTTACCAAACAGAACCAGGGAAAAGTATTCCTAAGATGAGACCTTCTGGAGTCAAAGCAAACTTTAAAGATTATTCTCAAAAATTATTCCTGAAAAGTAGGATGACTTTAATTGGGTCAGACTGTGGAAAAATTTATACCCTAGTGCATTGATAAAAAATAGAACAATAAACTGGCAATTAGTGGAGCCTAACAGCTGTGTGTAAGACCAGTAGAAAAAGATGGCTTAACAGAGAAATCAGAGAAAAGTAAAGTCAAAGAGAGCCCTGCTAACAAGTCATCTCAGGGCAATTGTGCACATGTTCAACACTATCTTCTGCGAATATACATCAGATGTTTCACACTGCAGGGGAAAATATGCCTTCTCTAAAATAAACCAGCTAAATTACAAAGGAAATGCATTTTTAAATGTTAACAATAAAGTTTGTATGAAAATCAGTATCTAGAAGTATTAAAATGTATTATCTAATATATATAGATTTCAGGGAAAAGGTATATATGGATATGCAAAGAAATAAGAAAGTGTGAGCCATAAACAGGAAAAAACCGATAAACAAAAACAATAGCAAATCACCACTACCACAACAAAAAATACCTCAAGCAATGGAAAATGCCTGTGAGAGGGTATAGGTGCTGGACTTACACAAATACTTCAAAGAAGCTATTATAAATATGTTCAATAACTAAAGAAAAATCATGTTTAAAGAAGTAAAAAAAAAGGAAAACTAAAGAAGTAGAGGAATTTCTGGCAATGTCTCATCAAACAGAGAACATAAAAAAAGTTATTTTTAGAGAACTGAAAATTCTGTAATTGAAAAGTATAATTTTATTTAAAAATTACCTACTGTACCTGCAATCCAGGAGGAGTAAAAAATCCACTAAGTTGAATATAGATCAAAAACTGTTGTGCAGTCTGAATAACAGAAAGAAAAGAGAAATAAATGTAATGAACAAAGCCTCAACAAAATGTGTAACACTTTAACTACATCAATATATGTGTAATTGGCATAGCAGAAGGAGAGGAGAAAGAAATAGAAAAAAAACAAGAAAATTATAACTGAAAACTTCTAAACTCTATGAAAAATATCGATCCACACATTCAAGAGCATAACAAACTAGAAGTAGGATCAACACAAAAGAGATCAACACCCAAAGACATCACACAAAAGAATGTCAAAAAAACAAAGACAAGGAGAAATTCTTGAAAACAACAAGAAACAATGACTTATGCACAAGATAACTTCAATAAGATCAACAGCTGTTTTTTTAATATCATCATAAAAAATGGAGACCTGAGCAAGTGAGAAAAGAATTAAACAGAGAAACTAAGAGAAAATAAAGAAAACATAAAAATCAACCAATAATATTATACCAGCAAAAGTTGTCTTTCAAAAATGAATGGGAAATAAAGATGTTCCCAGATAAATCTGAGACAATTTGTTGCAAGAAGACAACCTTATAAGAAATTGTTCTGGAATTTTTCAGAATGAAAGTCTGTTCTTCAGGGCAAAATTAAATATATAAATGAATATTTTGCATTCTTTATTCTTTAACATAAAAAGCAATCGTGTAAAACTATATGTATATCAATAAATCATCAAGCTTATGACAATAAAAATGTAACATATTTGACAATAAAGTTGAAAAAAATTAATAGGACAAAATCTAATAGTATGTTTGTTCTTCCATCTCTCAGTGTCTTTAAAATACATACAATTATATAAAGTAATAACTACAGCATTAAATTTTGGGGATTATGACACATATATGTAATATGCATGACAAAATTTTCAAAAAAGAGAGTAAGAGAAAATAGAGATGTATAAAGTAAAACATCTATGTCTTTTGTGGAATTTGAGTTAGTATAAATCTTTAGCTAATTCTGAAGAAGTGCTTTATATACTAAGCCCTATAGTAACTATTAATAAAATAACTAAAAATATAGTTAAAATAATTAAAGAAATAAAATATGTCATCATAAAATACTCAGGCAAAAAAAATCAGTAAAGAAGAAATAGAGGAATAAAAAAAGATGTGGCATACTAGAAGCAAATAGTAAAATGACAAATGCAAATAAGTCAATTACAACATAAAATGTGAATGGAGAAAACAATTTAATCAACAAAGATTGCCAGACTGGATGAAAAAGATAATGCAACTATATATTTTCACTTTGTAGATTCAAATACATAGAGAATGAAAGTGTGAAAAAAGATATATCACTCAAAGAACAGCTATAAGAAAGTTGAAATGACTGTAATATCATTTGAAATGACAGACTTCAAAATGTTATTAAAGATAAACGAGACTTTTATGATGATTAAAAGGTTAATTCATCAGGAAAATGAGGAAAATGTAATAACCATAAACATATTGAACATACATTCGCTTAAAAACAGAGTTCCTGATTTTTTAATGATGGCCATTCTAACAGGTGTGAGATGGTATCTCATTGTGGTTTTGATTTGCATTTCTCTGATGGCGAGTGATGATGAGCATTTTTTCATGTGTCTGTTGGCTGTATGAATGTCTTCTTTTGAGAAATGTCTGTTCATATCCTTTGCCCACTTTTTGATGGGGTTGTTTGTTTTTTTCTTGTATATTTGTTTGAGTTCTTTGTAGATTCTGGATATTAGCCCTTTGTCAGACGAGTAGATTGCAAAAATTTTCTCCCATTCTGTAGGTTGCCTGTTCACTCTGATGGTAGTTTCTTTTGCTGTGCAGAAGCTCTTTAGTTTAATGAGATCCCATTTGTCAATTTTGGCTTTTGCTGCCGTTGCTTTTGGTGTTTTAGACATGAAGTCCTTGCCCATGCCTATTGGAGAGGATGTGGAGAAATAGGAACACTTTTACACTGTTGGTGGGATTGTAAACTAGTTCAACCATTATGGAAAACAGTATGGCGATTCCTCAAGGATCTAGAACTAGATGTACCATATGACCCAGCCATCCCACTATTGGGTATATACCCAAAGGATTATAAATTATTCTACTACAAAGACACATGCACACGTATGTTTATTGCGGCACTATTCACAATAGCAAAGACTTGGAATCAACTGAAATGTCCATCTGTGACAGACTGGATTAAGAAAATGTGGCACATATACACCATGGAATACTATGCAGCCATAAAAAAGGATGAGTTTGCATCCTTTGTAGGGACATGGATGCAGCTGGAAACCATCATTCTTAGCAAACTATCACAAGAAGAGAAAAGCAAACACCGCATGTTCTCACTCATAGGTGGGAACTGAACAATGAGATCACTTGGACTCGGGAAGGGGAACATCACACACTGGGCTTATCATTGGGAGGGGGGAGGGGGGAGGGATTGCATTGGGGAGTTATACCTGATATAAATGATGAATTGATGGGTGCTGACGAGTTGATGGGTGCAGCACACCAACATTGCACAAGTATACATATGTAACAAACCTGCACGTTATGCACATGTACCCTAGAACTTAAAGTATAATAAAAATAAAATAAAAAAAAAAAGAAAAATAGATATCGGAGGGTAGAAAGGGTTTGGTGTGTGTCAGGGAGGGAGAGAAGATGAAGAAAGGTTTATTAATAGGATACAAACATTCAGAGAAAAGTAATAAGTTCAATGTTCAATAGTAGAGGAGGGTGACTATAATTAACAACAATGTATTGTATATTTCAAAAAAGCTAGAAGAGAGGACTTGAAATGTTCACAACAAATAGAAATGATAAATACTTGAAGTGATGGACACCCCGGATACACTGACTTGATCACTATGAAGTCCGTGCATGTAACAAAATTATCACATGCACCCGGTAAATATGTGTAAATACTATGCATCAATAAAAAAAGCACTGGGCTTCCTTGGAATCTGACCACAGCCTCGATGAAAAGTGTTCTTAAACACATCAATAACAAAAGAAAGGAACCAACATTAAATAAATGCCCACACCATCTCAGGTACCTCCTCTGTGTTTTGTCATTTAATCCTTATTAAACAGAGAATTCTTGAGGAATCACTGATTTAGAGGTCAGAAAATGGAAATTTAAATATCAACAAATAAATAGTGCACGATGGCCCTAAAAAAAAAAAAAAAAAAAAAAAAAAAAAAAAAAAAAAAAAAAAAAAAACAGAGTTCCAAAAAAACGTAATGTAATAATTGATTGAATTCCAGGAAGAAATATTCAATTTAGGAATAATAGTGAAGATTTCAATGTACCATTGTTAATACTATTTTTAATACTTCACTAACAGACCTGTATAGAATGTTCTACCCAAAAACCCATATATATTCGTCTGAAGTTATCATTGAATGGTCTCCAAGAGACAGTATATGGTAGGCCATAAAACAGGGCTAATGAATGGAAAAGATTTGAAATTATACAACTATATTTTGTGACCAAATATAATGGAAATATAAATCAATAACAAAAAGAAATTTAGGACTTGCGATAATTGAAAATGTAACACAACATACCAAAATGGAAAGGTTACAGCTGTAGCACTCATAGGATGAAAATATGTACCTGTAAATTTCTGCATAAAAATAAGAGGAAAGATTTCATGTGTATAACCACATGTATAACTCTTTTTCTTTAAGTGTCTGGATGTGTATAGCAAAATGAACTTAAAAAATCAGAAGGAAGAAGATATTTAAGATGATAGTATAAATATATGAAATAGAGAAGCAAATAACACTAGAGAAGACCAACAAAGTCCAATGACCATTTTTTGTCAAGATCAACAAAATTAGCAAAAATTTGGCTAAACTAACAAGAGAACAATAGAGAAATATCAAATTACCAAAATTAGTAACAAAAGAAGTAGTATCACTACTGACATTAGAGAAACAAAAGGGATTACAGAAGGCAATATTATAGTCACTCTACATCAACAACAACAATAAAACATAATGAAAGGGATGTATTTCCAGAAAGACAGAAACTACTGGAAAAAACCCATGAAGAAACAGAAAATCTGAAGAGACTTTCTGTTACAGAGATTGGATTGGCAACTATTAAACTACCCATCAATATTAGACAGATTAATGAGACAGAAAATTAACAAGGTTATTCAGGACTTGAACTCAGTTCTGTACCAAGTGGACCTAATAGACAACGAAGGAACTCTCCACCCCAAATCAACAGAATATACATTCTTCTCATCACCACATCACACTTATTCTAAAATTGACCACCTAATTGGAAGTAAAACACTCCTCAGCAAATGCAAAAGAACAGAAATCATACATAACAAGCAGTCTCTCAGAGCACAGTGCAATCAAATTAGAATTCAAGATTAAGAAACTCACTCAAAACCGCACAACTACATGGAAACTGACCAACCTGCTCCTGAATGAGTACTGGGTACATAACAAAATTAAAACAAAAATAAATAAGTTATTTGAAACCAATGAGAACAAAGACACGATGTACCAGAATCTCTGGGACACAGCTAACGCAGGGTTTAGAGGGAAATTTATTAGCACTAAATGCCCACATCAGAAAGCAGGAAAGATCTAAAATCAACACCCTAACACCGCAGTTAAAAGAACTAGAAAAGCAAGAGCAAACAAATTCAAAAGCTAGCAGAAATCAAAAAATAACTAAGATCAGAGAGAGAATTGAAGCAGATAGACACATAAAAAACCATTCAAAAAACAGTAAATCCAAGAGCTGTTTTTTTAAAATAATCAGCAAAATAGATAGACCACTAACCAGACTAATAAAGAAGAAAAGAGAGAAGAATCAAATAGACATAATAAAAAAATGATAAAGGGGGTGTCACCACTGATCCTACAGAAATACAAACTACCATCAGAGAATACTATAAACACCTCTGTGCATATAAATTAGAAAATTTAGAAGAAATGGATAAATTTCGGGACTCATACAACCTCCCAAGTCTAAATCAGGAAGAAGTCAAATCCCTGAATAGACCAATAGAAAGCTCTGAAATTGAGGCAATAATTAATATCCTACCAACCAACCAAAGCCCAGGACCAGATAGATTCACAACAAATTCTATCAGATGTACAAAGAGGAGCTGGTAACATTCCTTCTGAAACTATTCCAAACAACAGAAAAGGAGAGACTCCTCCCTAACACATATTATGAGGCCAGCATCATCCTGATACCAAAACCTGGCAAAGACAAAACAAAAACAGAAAATTTCAGGCCAGTATCCCTGATGGACATTGATGTTAAAATCCTCGATAAAATCCTGGCAAACGGAATCAGCAGCACATCAAAAAGCTTATCCACCGCGATCAAGTCGGTTTCAGCCCTGGGATGTAAGTCTGGTTCAACATATGCAAATCAATAAAAGTAATCCATCATGTAAAGAGAACCAATGACAAAAACCACATAATTATCTCAATAGATGCAGAAAAGACCTTCGAAAAAATTCAACACCCCTTCATGCTAATAACTCTCAATAAACTAGGTATTGATGGAACGCATTTCAAAATAGTAAGAGCTATTAATGCAAACCCACAGGCAATAGCATACTGAATAGGAAAAGCTGGAAGCATTCCCTTTGAAAACCGGCACAAGACAAGGATGCCCTCTCTCACCATTTCTATTCCAACATAGTATTGGAAGTTCTGGCCAGAATAATCAGGCAGGAGAAAGAGATAAAGGGTATTCAAATAGGAAGAGAGGAAGTCAAATTTTATCTGTTTGCAGATGACATGAGTGTATATTTAGAAAACCCCAGAGTCTCAGCCCAAAATCTCCTCAAGCTGAAAAGCAACTTCAGCAAAGTCTCAGCATACAAAATCAATGTGCAAAAATCACAAGCATTCCTATGCACCAATAATAGACAAACAGAGAGGCAAATCACGAGTGAACTCCCATTCAGAGTTGCTACAAAGAGAATAAAATACCTAGGAATAAAACTTACAAGGGATGTGAAGAACCTCTTCAAGGAGAACTACAAACCCCTGCTCAAGGAAATAAGAGAGGACACAAACAAATGGAAAAACATTCTATGCTCATGGATAGGAAGAATCAATATTGTGAAAATGGCCATATTGCCCAAAGTAATTTCTACATTCAAAGCTATCCCCATCAAGCTACCACTGAGTATCTTCACAGAATTAGAAAAAACGACTTTAACTTTCATATGGAACCAAAAAAGAGCTTGTATAGTCAAGACCATCCTAAGCAAAAAGAACAAAGCTAGAGGCATCACGCTACTTGACTTCAAACTATACTACATGGCTACAGTGATCAAAACAGCATGGTACTGCTACTAAAACAGATATACAGATGAATGCCACAGAACAAAGACCTCAGAAATAACATCACATGTCTACAGCCATCTGATCTTTGATAAATCTGACAAAAACAAGCAACGGGGAAAGGATTTCCTATTTGATAAATGGTGTTGGGAAAACTGTCTGGTAATATGCAGAAAACAGAAACTGGACCCCTTCCTTACACCTATACAAAAATTAACTCAAGATGGATTAAATACTTAAATGCAAGATCTAAAAAACATAAAAACTCTAGAAGAAAACCGAGGTAATACCATTCAGGACATAGGCATGGGCAAGGACTTCATGAATAAAATACCAAAAGCAACGGCAACAAAAGTCAAAATTGACAAATGGGATCTAATTAAAGAGCTTCTGCACAGCAAAACAAATTATTATCAGAGTGAACAGGCAGGCTACAGAATGGGAGAAAATCTTTGCAATCTATGCATCTGACAAAGGGCTAATATCCACAATCTACAAGGAACTTAAACAAATTTACAGGAAAAAAACAACCCCATCAAAAAGTGGATAGAGGATATAAACAAGCACTTCTCAAAAGAAAACATTTATGTGATCAACAAACATGTGAATAAAAGCTTGTCATCACTGGTCATGAGAGAAATGCAAATCAAAACCACAATGAGATACAATCTCATGCCAGTTAGAATCGCAATCATTAAAAAAATCAGGAAAAAACAGATGCTGGAGAGGATGTGGAGAAATAGGAACGCTTTTACACTGTTGATGGGAGTGTAAATTAGTTCAACCATTGTGGAAGACAGTGTGGCAATTCCTCAAAGATCTAGAAACAGAAATATCGTTTGACCCAGCAATCTCATTACGGAGTATATACCCAAAGGTATAAATTATTCTACTATAAAAACACATGCACACAGATGTTTATTGCAGTACTGTTCACAATAGCAAAGACTTGGAACCAACCCTAATGCTGTCAATGATAGATTTGATAAAGAAAATGTGGCACATACACACCATGGAATACTACGCAGCCATAAAAATGGATGAGTTCATGTCCTTTGCAGGGACATGGACGACACTGGAAACCATCATTCTTAGCAAACCAGCTCAAGAACAGAAAACCAAACACTGTATGTTCTCACTCATAAGTGGGAGTTGAACAATGAGAACACAAGGACACTGGGAGGGGAACAAACTGGGGCCCATCGGGGAGTGGGGGCTAGGGGAGGGATAGTATTAAGAGAAATACCTAATGTAGATGACGGGTTGATGGGTGCAGCAAACCACCATGGCACGTGTATACCTATGTAACAAACCTGCATGTTCTGCACATGTATCTCAGAACTTAAAATATGGTAATAAAAAAAAGGGTGAAAAAAATTGTAAAAAAAATCCCAGCAATTTGAATCCAGCAAAATATAAAAAGAATTATACACGATTATCACATGGAATTTATTTTAGAAATGAAAAGTTTGTGTAACACCCAAAAATCAGGTTGTATTAGTTTGGTGCAAAAGTTATTGCGATTTTGCCATTACTTTTTTTTTTTTTTTTTTTTTTGAGACAGAGTCTCACACTGTTGCCCAGGCTGGAGTACAGTGGCTTGATGTTGGCTCACTGCAACCTCCACCTCCTGGATTCAAGCGATTCTACTGCCTCAGCCTCTTGAGTAGCTGGGATTACACGCACCCACCACCACATCCGACTAATTTTTGCACTTTAATAGAGATGGGGTTTCGCCATGTTAGTCAGGCTAGTATCAAACTCCTGACCTTGCGATCCACCTGCCTCGGCCTCCCAAAGTGCTGGGATTACAGACTTGAGCCACCGCATCTGGCCACCATTACTTTTAATGGTGAAAACTGCAATTACATTTACACCAACCTAATATAGTATACATTATCAATAATATAAAGAACAAAAACTACATGTGCATGTAAATGGATCCATAAAATTCATTCGACAACACATTCACTTTGGCTTTATTAAAATACATTAAACATGTTAGCAATAAAATGGAATTTCTTCAACCTGTTAATGGGCATATGCAAAAAACTTACAGCCAACATCATACTTAATGATGAAACACTAAGTTCAGGAACATGATAAGTAAGAATTCCCTTGCCCCTTGTATTCAACATTATATTGAAAATTTTAGTCTATGAATTAGATGTAAAATAATTTTTTTTTCTTTTTTTGAGACGGAGTCTCTCTCTGTCATCCAGGCTGGAGTGCAGTGGTGCCATCTCAGCTCTCTGCAGCTTCCATCTCCTGGGTTCAAGAAGTTCTTGTTCCTCAGTCTCCTGGGATTACAGACACCTACCACCAACACTGGCTAAGTTTTGTATTTTAGTAGAGACAGTTTTGCCATGTTGACCAGGCTGGTCTCGAACTCCTGATCTCAGGTGATCTGCTCACCTCGGCCTCTAAAAGTGCTGGAATTACAGGTGTGAGCCACCATACCCAACCCAGATGAAACAATTAAAGAATATCCAACTAGATTGGAAAGAAAGAAGCCATCTATGTGTATATACAAATACCTGATCTTTATATAAAATACAAACAAATCCATGAAAACATCACAATGGATAAATGAGTTTAGCATAGTTGAAGGCTATGAGGTCATTATACAAAAACTAATTATATTTTTACCCAGTAGCAATAAACAATCTAAAAATAAACTTACAGGAAAAATTCAGCTATAATAGTATCCAAAAAAGTAAAATTCTTAAAGATAAATGTAATCGAGGAGATTTGTATGTTAAAAACTATAAAACATTGTTGAAAAAATGTAAAGAGGATCTACATAATGAAAAGTCATCTCATATACATACATTGGAAGATTTAATATTTTTAAGATGGCAATACATCCCAAATTGATAAACAGATTCAAGGCAGTCTGTGTTAGTCTACTTTCACACTGCTGATAAAGACATACCCAAGACTAGGTAATTTATAATAAAAAAGACGTTTAATGGACTCACAGTTCCACATGACTGGGAAGGCCTCACAGTCATGGCGGAAGGTGAAAGGCACGTCTCACATGGAAGCAGACAAGACAGAATGAGGGGCAAGTGAAAGGAGAAACCCCTTATAAAACCATCAGATCTCATGAGACTTATTCATTACCACAAGAACAGATGGGGGATGCCTCCCCCACAAATCAATTATCTCCCATGGGGTTCCTCCCACAATATATGAGAATTATGGGGGCTACAATTCAAGATAAGATTTGGGTGGAGACACAGTCAAACCACTGTCTTTATCAAAATCTTAGCTAGCATCTTTGCAGCAAATGACAAACTTGCCCTAGTATTTCTATGGATACTTGTAGGACCCGGGGTAGCCAAAACAACGTTGAAAAGAAGAACAAGGCCGGATGTGGTGGCTCACACCTGTAATCCCAGTTCTTTTGGAGACCAAGGTGGGAGTCTCCCTTGAGTCCAGGAGTTCAAGACCAGCCCGGGCAATATAGTGAGATCCCCCCCCCCCCCCGCCAAGCTTTACAAAAAGTAAAAAATTAGCCACCTGTAGTTCTATCTACTTAGCAGGCTGAGGTGGGAGGATTCCTTGAGCCTGGGAGGTTAGGGCTACAGTGAGCCAAGATCACACTGCTGCACTCCAGTCTGGGTGACAGAGACCCTGTCTCAAAAAAAAAAATAAATAAATAAAAATAATAATAATAATAATAATAATTTAAAAAAAAAGAAAAGAAAAACAAAATCGGAGAGGATTTACATTTCTCAATTTTTAAAAGTCATCACAAAGCTATAATAATCAGGATACCATGATAGTGGCATCAGAATAGGCATACAGATTAATACAATACAATTTAATTTCCAGGCACCATCCTTATATTTGGAGTTAATTTATTTTTGACAAACATGACAGCACATTTCTATGGGAAAATAATAGTTAGCTTCTTTGAGTATTTTAAGAATTTTTAAATTTTTTGAGGAGAACCTACTCTTGTGCGCACCTTTGGATAATGACAAGGCTGCCATTTTTCACAGCCTCTGTAATTACAAGGCTATTCTGTTCAAGGCTGCTGCAGAGTTGGACAGGGGTAAATATGAATGAGCTAAGTTAAAAAGCTAAAAATCCTGTTGTTTTTGTAAAGGTTCCATGGTATTCCTTGAATAAATAATTGCTCAGTTTGTTGCAAGCTTTTGGTTAACGTCTAGAATTTAAAAAATTATTTTGACAACTCCCCATCAATTTCATTGCTCTTATGAATGAAGAAATTCACACAGGTCTTTGCTGTTCCAGAATTCTTCCTATATACCCATTTCTAAGTGTATATATGTGTGTCAAACACCCTTCCGGAACAGTGGAGGGGCTTGTTTATATAGATAATAGAGAAAATTGATTTTAAATTTTATATCATAAATGAGCAAACTGAGATCACAGTACCTGCTAAGTTGCTTTATGTCAAATAAATTGCTATTAGACAATGTGAAGCACTGTTTGAGTAGTAGTCTAATGTCATTTTGTATAAATCAAAACATAAATTTGAGGCAAGTGAAATACAGTAATGGGAACTTTTCTACAAAGGAAAATTTCTCTACATAGCTTAAGAAGCTCTAAAACTTATATCCAATCACAATGTACTCTGGTAAACCATGGTATATTTATTATGAAAGATGAAATAATCTTGGAAGCATACTTTGTTTAAAGAAAACAATATTATTGAAAGTATTTCACTTAAAATATTCAGCAATTATTTTAGTTTTTAAAATAAATTCTGTTGTGTATATTTAAGGTATACAAGGTGATGTTATGAGACACATACAAATACTAAAAATGTTACTATAGTGAAATGAATTAACATATCCAACATTCCACATAGTTGCCCATTGTTTGTGTATGTGGCTAGTGCAGCTAAAATCTACTCATTTAGCATGACTCTCATATACAGCACAATTTCATTATCTGTAGTCTGCATGTTGTGCATTAGGTCTCTAGATATGTTTGTCTTATATATCTGCCACTTTGTATTCTCTCATCTGCATCTTTCCACTTCCTCCCTCACCTCTCTACTTTCACCTCAGTACAACTGTTTTGTTCTCTGTCTCTGTATATTTGAATTTTCTAGATTCCATATATAAGTGAGATTATGCAATATACTTCATTCTGGACTGGCTTATTCCCATGAAAAATTGTAAAATAAAAATGTTGTGGCACTTTTTAGGAAATTGGAAATTGACTTTTAGGGAAACCTCATTTCTAGAAACAATAGAACCTTCTTTGAGCAATTATAAAAAGCACAATTTTATTGCTCTGTCTTACAGGTGAAAAACCATGATATAGTCAAAATTTGAAAATATAAATTTAAATTGTTTAAGCTATAAATCGTGAAATTGAATAAAAATAAATTTTTTATCAAAATATAATAATTTAAAACAAGTTAATATTATATGTATATATGCCTTAAACCATCAAACATATGTTTAAACATTTAACTTATCTATCATGTAACAGAAGGTCTAGCTTTCCCCGGGTAAGTTTATAATACCAGAGGTTGTCTGCAGGTTTTATGTTAAAAGGTAGTACTGGCTAAATAGCAAAGTCCTTGCCGTGGTTAATTTATGGGTACAAAGTAGGAGGTGTTAAAACTATAGAGCATTTTAAACTCATGATACCATGGCAACTCAGTTTCTTAAAATTAACAATAGACCTAATAAAACACTAAACTCACAAGGAATTCAGTAGTCTGAAAATTGCAGATTTTAATTGTAACACTTCTTAACTTTCTTATAGGACCCTGCTAATTTTTGTTAATCTCTCTATGATTAATTTCTTAAGTCTATAAAATAAGAAATGGTCACAATTACAATAAAACATCAGTACTGTTTTCTCAGTAATAGCAAACAATATAATTATAATATTTTATAAATTACATGTACTATATATTATGTATGTTTTCGTATTGCATAGTGATGGCAGGAGATTAAATTTTTTGAAATAATATGAATAACTTAGTTAAATGAATAAACACCACTTACCGAACATCTATTCAGTGCAGGCACTGTGCTACAATAATAATAGCTAACATTTGTTGACTAATTTTATTTGGCATCTGGTGGGTGCTTTTCATAAATTATCACACCCAGTCTTCAGAACAACACTGAGGTGAGTTTAATTGCCTTCGTTTTTCCCAAGAAAAATTGAGAACAAAGCTTCAAAGAGACTAAGCTTTTTGCCACTATTACATACCTTGTAAGAAATAAGCCTGGATGCAAACTCTATGTTTCCTTCTTCATGACTACTGTATCTTAGTTTTTCTACTATACCACACTGTCTCTTAGGGAATACATGAAAAAATGAGTGTATGAATAAATGTCAGCTTTATCAAGGAATACATGTCTAAGACAAGTTTATTTTATAGAAGTTAATAAATCAATCTCATATTTTGTTAGTATGGTAGGCAGAATAATGTTCCTCGCCTCCAAAGATATGCTCATCTTAATCCCTAGTATCTGCATATATGTATGTTATGTTGTTATGCTAATTTATATATGTTATGTTGTTATGTTATGTTATGTTATATTCTGTTATGTTATGTTACATAAAAAGAGGAACTAAAGTTTCAGATGGAAGTATGGTTACTAATCAGCTGACCCTAAAACAAGTATGTCTTGAGGGTTATCCAGAAATGCCTAATGTAATCAGAAGGGTCCTTAAAAGAGAGAGAGTGAGGTGAACTGTGAGAAAAGAGGCAATGTGAGAAGAAGTGATCCACAGTTGCTGGCTTTGAAGATGAAGAACAGGGACCACAAATTAAGAAATTTGTCCTTGATAAACTGGAAAAGGATAGGAAAGAGATACTCATCTGTAACGTCCTGAAAGCACAGTGAGACCTGTGTTGGACTCCTGATCTTCAGAACCATTAAATAATAAATTTGTGCTAATTTTGTGGTAATTTTTTTTATAGCAGCAATGGGAAACTAACACAGTTAGGCTTTGTAGATACTAGCTGTTTTGCTTTGATGAAATAGATGAATTTTTCTATCATAAATAAAAACACGTATTTTTTCTTTCCTTTTCTTTTCTGTTTATGTCTCAAGAGAAGCTGGCACATATTCTAAGTGAGCCACCATAAAACCGGAAGAATAGGTGTGATATTGAGCCTGCTAACATTTCTGGCAGTCCTGGGGATATTGGATACCCCAGTCAACTGGATCAGGAAGAAAAATAAATGTCTTTCAATGTCAATATTTATCATTGAATGATAAGTCCTGATATTTCAGGCTTGTCTAAGTATAGTGTTTAGAAATTCAAAACTGTGACTTCTATAAGAATACAGAATAGATATATGCCAAATATTTTCTTCAACATTAGTAAGGGTTCAAAAACAATTTGAGGGATGAGATAATGCATACTTTTAGAAACAAATGTTTTGTGTCTTCAACAAAGAAAAACAGTCACAGCCTCATGGAAAACACTGTACTAGGTACATTTAACCAATTGTATTTCAAGAAATTGTTTTATTATTACAGGCTTTAGAGCTTAAAGGTGACATTACTTAGAAAACTCTAAAGAGTTGTAGTGAATACTTACCATAAACTAAGTCAATTTCAAGTACTGTTCAAGAAGCATGCAACTATAAGAATGCTAATTGGGGAATCCAGACTCAAAGAAACACAAATTATTTACAAATGACACAATAAAAGAATTTTAGTTATTTGTTTTGAAATATTACTGGTATTTTTCAAAAATGTTTTATTTTCTTATGGTTATACAACTAATTTCTTCCTCCTATTATTTCGTTTCTTTCTTTAAAAAATTTTTATTGTAATTTAACTTCTGGGATATGTATGCAGAAAGTACAGGTTTGTTACACAGGTATACATGTGTCATGGTGGTTTGCTGCACCCATCAACCCATTATCTACATTAGGTATTTCTCCTAATGCTATCCCTTGCCTAACCTCCACTGCCCAATAGGCCCTGGTGTGTGATGTTCCCCTCCCAGTGTCCATGTGTTCACATTGTTCAACTCTCAATTATGAGTTGGAAGATGTGGTGTTTGGTTTTCTGTTCTTGTGTTAGTTTGCTGAGAATGATGGCTTCCAGCTTCATCCATGTCCCTGCAAAGGATGTGAACTAATCCTTTTTTATGACTGCATAGTATTCCATGGTGTATATGTGCCATATTTTTTTTATCCAGCCTATCACTGATGGGCATTTGGGTTCCATTTCTAACCTTCAAATTAGTAAACTGAAATTTTATAAATGAAAATAAAACATTTTTAAATGGAATTTAATTGTTACCAAGAATCATGTAATTATAATAAATCTTCTAATTTTTCATAACAATATAGCTACTTGAATAGAAAAATAAGAACCATGCACTCCATTAATTGTGCAACCAAGCCTCTTTCATGAGATACAATATTGGAGAAGTTTTTATTCACCCGTAACTGGGTATGAGGAGCTAGAAGTTAAAACCAGGTATTATGAGTGCTCATCTGATTTTTGGTTCTTATGTGTGTGTTTTTCTTTCTGTGTAGATAGTTGTTAACTTGGTTTCCTTGCAGGTGTGGGGGACTATCAGTGGAGCCTTCTATTTCGTTATCTTGCACCACCTTCTCTGACTTAGATATCAATTAAAGGCACAGAATCTGTGAAATTGCATGTCAACTTGAAGACCTAGAAAAGGAGAGATGCAAATAATTTCTTTTTAGGTAAACATATAATCTCAACGTTTCAGTTTATGGTTAATTTTTATAGTATCTAACAGCATCAGAAGGTAGAAAAGTAATATTTTCTTTTGAATAAAATATGTAATTACGCAATTGATTTGATTAATTTTACTTTAAAGATAAGAATGCATTATTTATATTGAGGTATTAACACATATCTGGTGACTTTTATCCATTTTGCAATGTGTACAGTCTCTGAAATATTTATATTAAAATATTTTACAAAATTGTCCTTTGACTTGACAGCACTTCCCATGAAAGTCTTATAATAATGTCGGAGTTGAGAAACAGAAAGCATTCAAACAAACCGAGTTATCTAGTCTTCTTTTTGTATAATGAAAGAATTCTTTAAAATTGTCACAAAAGACCCCTGGGAAAATTCAAAGATAGTTTTAGTTGTGAAAGATACACTGATTTTTCTTTTCTTTCTAACTTTAGAGTTTACTCCTAGGGCAAAATCAAAAGAATTATCAATAAAGATTTGGTGACTGAATTAAGCATGACTGTAATAGCCTGAAAAACAATAGTTTTATTACTTTTTAATCAAAGTGGAGATATAAATAAACACAGAATTAACACTATTTAAATAACCTTAGCTCTTTCACAATCAAGGACATGGCGAAGTCAACAGAAAGCCGGAAATTATTCTTGTGAGACATAAAATGTTTTTTCTGAAAAAATTGTACAGAAGGTGGCAACGAAATTTTACTGCTACTTGTTAATAAAGAACTACTGATCTCAGATTAAATTATCATTTATCAGAGAGAAAAGTAAATTGTATTTTTATTAATATAACATTTGTCAGTATAAAATTCACAAGTTTTCTCTCTTATTTTAAATCATTTATAAATTAGGATGTCAAACTTAGTAAAAAAATTAACACATTCATGCTGTTTTAGAGTCATTATTTGTAGTTACCATAAAACAGAGAAAGCAATTTACTTTCTGAAAACTATAGCTTTATGTAATTAAATATGGCCTTTATTTCTTTTACATCCAGGAACAACCTGACATTTGAGAACAAAACCAGTGTCAATTTTTCATGGATAATCAAAACTCATTCCATGTTCTTGCATACAAAGTTTTACTTTTCTGCTGCTGACCTTCCAATATGTCTTAACACACATGAACTAAACTATTAACCAAGTTCTATTTCACTGCCAGCATCAAAAATATTTGACTTTTATATCCAATTTCTAATCACCTGGGGAAAAGAAGTTGCTCAAATTATAAAACTTTCTTAACAAAATTTGAAAAACAAGATGTAATTTTGAGAAATATAACCCAGATGAAATATTTATGTATTCACAAGTTGACTTTGAATATTTAATTTTTCAAAAGAAAGTAATTGAGTTATTTCTAACTCAAACATGTCCACTTTTATTGTTTTCAAAATACATAGGTACTCACTGTGTTTCTCAATCAAAGGTCATTAAAATTCTGCAACAACACCCATGCTTCTGTTCTAAGTAATACCCTGGCATTTATTATGAAACAGCATCTCCCATTTACATACTTTTCGCTTGTGGTCATGGTGGTATTAGTGGTGGTTGTTATTGGTCCTCTGATATAATCCATAGTAACTTCATAGTGATATTTCTAAAAATTATACTTACTCAAATCAATTATGTGAGGTTTTCCTTCTTTAATATAGCTCTAAGTTTAGTCAGAGAAAATATTTTAGGATGCAATAATGCTTGGATGCATGGACTGCCCTATCGTTATTTGTGTCTATGATATAACCATTGGCTATCTCAATAAACCTGATCTCCAACTCCCTCCTTGATTTATGTAACTTGCATCTATATCCAATCTCACTTCTTTAAGTTTCTATTTGTAACACCCAATCTTAGTTTATAGGGACTTAAGTCCCTGTATTATAATGGCCAATAATGACAAAAAGCACTCTCTGAACCCATGTGCCTGGTTTGTATCCTGAGTTCATTATATGACTCTGTCAGTTTCCTGTCAGTTTCCTCATGAGTATAAAGGATGTTAGTAATAGAATCTACCTAATAAGAATGCCATGAGCATTAAAAATAAAATGTATGTCATGCATCTTTTACAGCATCAGCATTTAGCAAATATTTTACTAAATGTTAGTTACTGTTAATCCTATATCTAGGAGAGGCTGCATAAAGTAGGGATAGCCTATAAAATGAAAAATAACCATCTAAGATCAGAAGATAGGTATGTATAGTTCTGCCTGCATTACATCCTCAGTTTTCAAAGAGGCACATTACTGAAGGAAATGATGTTCACAAGCTTAGTTAAGATGGCATTAGAAAAAGTGTTTGGATATGTATATGTTTATTTGTGTTGGGAGAGAATAACTGGGGCCTGATGGGAGTGGGACAAGAATTACTGAGTCACTGACTCAGAAATAAAAACAAGTATTTACAAACAGTAGTTATCAGTTAAACTTTTTCAAAAAGGGCATTTATGCTTGTTTTGTTTTGTTTTGCTTTTCAAAAAAGTTAAGAAAGGGAGTAGGAGTATGAGAGATTGTGTTGAACTAAAAGAGGAACAACCAGCACGTGCCCAAGGGGATCTACTGAAAGGAAGAAGACAGAAAACTAGAATCATATTGGACACAAGCAAGGCCTAGACTTAGGCTGAGAAAAATGCCCCCTATGCTGTGTGCCAGGATGCCCTGACATCATGTTCTCTAGGACTTCTGATACATTGAGTCTTCTTGATCCTCCACTTCTTTTTTGGATCATTTTATTCATTTCTTTGACCAAACAGATACTTGATAATTTCCAAGAATTCCATGGTTATTATCACTCTCCATAGGACAAGACATTTCTTTACAAAAAAAAAAAAAAAAAAGGGAGTGGTTGGCTACAGCAAATTTCTGGTTAGTAACAATTATCATCAGTGTCCTTTGCTATTTTGCTTTCCAACCCAGTCGCTTATGCCACTCTCTCGAGTGACCCTATTTACCAACTGTCAGAACACTCCAAAACCTCTCTTAAAAACTTTTTTTTTTTTTTTCAGTTCCTCTTTCTAACTTTGTTTATGGACTTTCGTGTTTTCACTGTTCACCTGTACTGCAAACGAGCTTTGTAATTCCTTGAACTTTTTAATTTGAATAACTTTTACATCCTCTACATTTTAGTTTCATGCCTACATACAAACTATCTATCTGGTTCACCACTTCACTAAAAAAGAGACTCTTCTAAAATGCAGTGCGCATCTGAGGTCCACACAGTTCAAAGCAAAGGCATGCAGACTTGAAATTTTGTTTTAACTCTGTAGATTTTCTGTAAGAACAAGACATAGTTTGCCTTTGTTTTATATCATTAATGCACACATAAAATGTTTTCCTTATCTTTTCTTCACCTGACCCCTAACACATATAAGCTCTTTCTTAAAAAGAACATATAAAGAAAATAATATGTTTAAAACTACAAATTCTCATCCATTAGTAAAAACTTAATAATTAGTTTTTAAAAAGAAACTACACAGACAAAATTAGTGATCCTTCATGGTCCATCACGTCTTTCTTGGAAATGTATCCCTTCTATTATTTTCTTTCAAGCTTTAGAGGTTGACACCATATAGGATTGTCAATTCTTTAGGCTCTGATTATTGCAATAATGTTTCATGAGTCCAAATTCAATTTCTGTATCCTGTAATATATTCTGAACACTACAGCTTTTGTAACTTCCTAAAATAACTGTGATCATGTAATTTTCCTGCTAAAATATCTATAAAAATTTCTAATAAATTAAGTGTTTGTCATTTATTCATTGAATAAATATTTGATGCTTACTAAGGTCTATATCACATGGATATAGTAATATATAACACATAAAATGTCTCTGATGTCATGAAGCTTGAATTCTAATTTTACTAAGTACAGAGTAGTAATATGATGGAAAGTGATACGTGAAGGGTACTTTCTTTGACCAAAGAAAGGCCCTCTACGCTGTTGCCATGCTAGTAAACTTATCTAGGAGTACAGCCGGGAAAATGAATGGAAGCAGCATATTGTAGACAAAATGCAAAAAGTAGAGTAGAGATGCTAGGGCAAAAACAGAGATGATCTTTCCAGCCCTAGAACATGAAGAGGAGACTGGCAAAAGATGATGTAAAAAAGGAAGGTAGGGCCAGATGGTGATGGAATTTCAGGCCCTAGAAAAGGCTTTGTATTTCATTCAAAGTGCAATATGATTCATTCTAAGTGCAATGTAATTTCAATATTATATTAGGATTTTTTTAAAATTCCAACATGCAGATGCTCACTTTGAACAACTTTTATGTAAAAAAGGGAAATTTCATGGAATATTAGTAGAATAGCTCACAAAATTAAGGCTAGCAATGGAACTGTGTGTCTCAGGAATAAAAGCATAGATTAGAGACTTACTGGGAATAAATTATTTCCACTTTATCTTTGCTTCCTTCAGTGTGTCTGCTTCCTTATTCTCTCTTTTTTTGGAACAGATTTTCTTTTATCCCCCTGAAACATAGTCATCAACAACTCACAAGTGGCACCATAGTTACAAACAATACTAACGTATAGCCCCTCTACCCATGCTCCTTCCCTGACTCAACCTGTCTGTCTCCCTCCTCTCTGTCTGTCTCTGTCCTTGTCTCTCTCCCTCTCTCTCAGTTGCTTCTAAAATTTACAGCTAGGTCATAATTGCACAACCAACTTTGTACATCAAAAAAGCAATCAATGAATAAAACATTGTAAACAGAAGTACTGTGTTTGAACATCCAGAAATTCATGAAAATAGGGAAGAAGATAACAATAAATAAATAGCTACATATTTTAATAATGACTTCTGCTTTCTAAGCACTTATAATTTTATTTGTTTTTCTCTAAGAAATAGTGTCAAGTGGAGAAGAAATGAGTTACTGTGCCAATTTTAGAGATACGCTGAAAATTAAACAGGTAATATCCTTCTTAAAGTTAATAGGTAACTAAGAGTTGTCTGGGAGACTAATTCTATTTTAGAGACAAAGCCATCTTCATATCCATATATCTAATGCAATCCATAGGATTAAATTAAGTTTTTTACATCAGCTTTCAAGGTCCTCCATAGTTTTTTCCAAAATGATTCCTACATGAACCAGACATGCAATTTTTAATGTGTTATTCAGGGGCTCCTGAGGAACTCTACACTCTACGTCTACACCGGGATCCATTTATTCAGGCTTGTAGTCATGTTTATTTTAGGGAACACTTAAGTATATGTTTTCTTGGCAATGAATTTTTATCCACATATGACTCAGTACCATTAATCTGATAAAATTTGCCAACTTTTAACTTTCTACAAATTTAAAACTGTATCCTCAGAATTCCCCCCTAGGGATTATGAAAGGCTAAGATCCTCATATTATTTTATATATTCTCCTAGCACTTTTCTTTAACCAAAATATGATTATTTCATAATGATGCTATTTCCCAAGAGACACACAAAAGCAGAAGATATTTAACTCTCTGACACAATATAATTTTGGAACAGGAGGTAGAATGGATGTCATTCTTCATTAAAAATATTTGTCACTGGTTCACAGCCTTTCTATGATATCTTTTATCCTCAATATTGGTGACTTCAGCATCTATATTAGTGGACTTTTCAAAGAATATTTGTATCTATCTTCTTCTCTCCACTACCTGTTTTGGTGACCATCACCTTAATCAGTTCTCCACTTCCTTGTTTTGCCCCTCCAGTTCATCCATTCCACATGGATCAGCATGAATATTCCTTTTATGCCCCAAATAAGATCATACAAATATCCTTCTTAAAATCTTTACATAATCTTTTACTTACAGCAATATAGCAGATTCTCAAATAATGTCATTTCATTATAACATTGATGAGATATACACCCAAAGGAAAATAAATCATTCTACCCAAAGACAACTGAATTTGTTGTTTATTATAGCAGTATTCACATTAGTAAAGACATGGAATCTACCTATGTGCCTAACAGTGAAAGACTAGATAAAGAAAATGTGGTAATATACACTGTAGAATACTACACAGCCATAAAAAGAACAAAATTACATCAATTGATTCCATTATCCTAAGCAAATTAATGCAGAAATAGAAAACTAAATGTCATATGTACTCACATATGGGTGATGGGATCAATAGAAGCCTGAACCTCAGCATTACACAACATAGCTTTGTAACAACCCTGCACGTGTATCCCCTACATCTAAAATAAGAAAGAAAAGAAAAAATAATAGTATTGATCAGAATAAATAAATCTATTCCCAACAGGGGCCACTGTCTGTGTGGAGTCTTCACATTCTTTCCATGTCTACCTGGGTTTTCTTCTCAGGTATTCCATTTTCCTATCACATGTAAAAGATGTGCATGTGAGGCTAGTTAGTATGTCCAAGGTTTATAGCTCACATTTATTTCAATATTCAATATTAGACGTGTTTGGGGTCTTTATTTAGAAATTTGGTGATGTGTTTGTAACCAGAAATATGCCATAGGAACTTAACTCTTGCTTATATCAATTAGCCTATGGTAAAATTGGTTTCATTAGACATTGCTTCACTCAAAGTCATAGTTTCCAAGAAGCTATCAAAGACATTAAGTGTGGACTTACTGCATCTAACTCAGTGCTTTATTTATACAAAGCATAGCAAGTCCTGATGAATCAAAACTCCAAAGCTTGTCTGATGCCCCTAACAGTCCTCTCCATTATCTCTGTATTTTATTGTCTTAAAAGCCCAATGGCATTCTCTCAGTAATGCCATCATTTCTTCCTGCTTCAATGTCTTTACAGTAACTTTTCTCTCTGTCTTTGAAATACAGAATATAGTTCCCCTAGATTCCCTAGATAGAGATATTGATAAAAATAATCTTATCATCTTTCAACTTAAATGCCAACCCTTAGAAAAGACTTCATAGCTAATAAGCTCCTTTTTATAAGTATTTTTATAACACCATGTTAATGTATTGGTTTCATTCTGTTGTAAACTGTCATAAGGCAAAGAGGCATTGAATTATTGCTTATCATTAATATCATTATTATTTAACAGAGGAAAAAAATGAGGGACATACATGTCCTCTTTCTAACTTCATAGATAACAATAAAAATAAGCTTCAAATCAAATTGTGCCACACACTACACATCTAATATTAAAACAAATAACAAATACTCCCAAACCTGACAATTGAACATTCACCTCCAAGACTCTGTATCATTTCATCAGCTAATTGCATAAAATGTACACTAGAATCAAATTAAACAATATGAGATTGTCAATTAACTATACAATCAAAGGTAGGTATCAATAATCCTCTAAGTCAGTGGCAAATGAAATACCATTTCAGGTTCAAGTGTCAGGAGTCACCTCAAAGAAGAGAGAAAACTAAACTCATCAGATCCAATACACTGTTCAGGTAAAGACAGATAAGCCTATACAACCCTTCTAGCTAATATCTTATTTTGAACTCCACTCACTTCATTAACAATAATTTATTTATAATTTTAATAAAGCATCTTTATTAACAGTTGTTGATCAGAAATACGGTGAACAAACACTGTTGTGGCTTCTTCTGGAGTGCTTTTAAAATACTATTTAATCATCTGTGTAAAATGTAATTCTGGTCAGGATGTTAGACAATTGCGTATATATTAAACCTAAAGTAAACATACCCACAAACACATCCAACTATGTATGGGCACACACACACACATTCACATAGACACCATTAGTATAAGTTTGACATAACTTTCATTGGTGTTATGACTGAGAACTGAGACTCTTTGTGTATTGTTTATTGTTTGTTCCAGGAAACTGCACAGGAAAGATAAGATTATAAGCCAGTACGTAATATCACTCTTTGCTTTCAGAAATGTTTGCAGGTTAATTTATCTGTGACAATATTCTGTTCTTCAAGTTGAATACTTTCTTTAATCAAACAGAATTTTCGCTATCAAACAGCATGTTAAGATTCTTTCAAGATTATCATTCCACAGGTTAACCAATCCTGAAGTATTACATCACAGGCTTTGCTCAATCCCAGTCAGTTCACTAGCTTGATGAACCCACTGAGATCATTTGATCTCAGGCCCCAAACTCTATAAATATCTTCAACCTACTCCTCCTTTCCAAGACATGGCTAATAGTCTATCAAAGTGTACTCACCCTTAATTTACAGAATTTTAATAAACAGAGTTTTGCTTAATTAACAGTTGTCTGGTAATATTATATAGCTCACTAGCTATCGGGTACTATGCTCATTACCTGTGTGACAAAATAATCTGTACACTAAGTCCCATGACATGCAATTTACCTAACAAACCTGCATATGTACCCTTGAACCTAAAATACAAGTTAAAAAATAAATAAGTAAAAATAAAATGAAATAAACTGTAGCCACCACGACTACCTGTGCATTGTTGGCACACATCATGAAAACTGTGAAACCTGGTACAGAATTGGTACTCAAATAATATTTGAAAATCAGTGCAGACATGAATCATTGCTCTCTTTCATGGTACTGTCCTGGGTGTTCTCTTGACATCCGAATTATATTCTTCTACAAGGCTCACTTCAAATTCTACTTGGTTCAGAAGATTTTCTGACTTCTCCAGTCCGAACTCACTTTATTGTACTGCCACACATTGTGGCATTAATGTATTACATAGTATGTATTTCTTTTTTGTGTGTTACTATCTTTGGGTGCATGGATTGATCTGAATCTTATTATGAGATTCTTGAGACCATTGTTATCTTTTACACTTTTTGCTTTTATAGCCACTGTGTTGCTCCCAACTCCACCCAGATGTCCTTTAAGGTCTTGCAATCACAGGAATCTACACATTATTTTTTAAAATTTAATTACCTGTATTCTACCTTCCTTTCCTGGATGTGATTTTTAATGGCCATGTTTAATATAAAATCGGTTGAATATAATTTTTAATTAAATATATCACAAAATAAATCTCATTGAGGATAGTTTTAACTTGGTTACAGTGTTTTCATAATTGTGAAGTACCTATGATCTTAAATTTTATTATAGGTGATCTTGACGTCACGTGTATATATTAGGTATGGTTATTAGTGTCTGAAAAATTTTTCTAAATTCAGAAATAGATAAAAGAAAATTCTGGGTGTTCTGTTTGTACAGTGTTGGGATTGATGTATTATTGTCTGTGATATAACTCTGTAGGGTCAGAGGTTAACTTATAATTATTGGCCAGTAAAGATGAAGGTAGGTTTCCTCCATTGGGACTAATAACAACACAGACTGGAAAGAGAGTTATTCAATCTGTGTAACACTCAATCACCCAGGGTTCAGAGCAGGAGAGAAAATATGAAACATATGCATCGGGAGGGAGGTTGATGGAGAATAAACAGCACATAGATACTGTGTTTTTTTCTCTTGCTGTGAACCCTGGGTGACTGAGTGTTATATAGGTTTACGACCCTGTTGGATTTTAATCAGCTTTGTTAAAAATTCAAGTTTTGTATTTTATCCAAATATTTTTTGTTAAATTGCTTAAAATCTCAATGTTCTTTGGAGCAATTTTAACATTTTATTGGTTTTCTGAATAACTGAAGATTTAAATAAAATCATTGGCACATGATTTTATGAACTTATATAAAGTCACAATATTACTTTTATGAAATTTTATACATTTACATAAAGTCACAATATTACCTTTCTGAAAATTACTCTTTAGGACACTAGTTGTTGAGTCGCAGTTGATATTGGTGTTTTATCCAACTTTATAGGCATTTTATGAGTAAGGTAATACTTTTTATTAGGAAAAGTCCAGACTAAGCAGTAACCTAATTTAACAATGGTGTTAATCTAATATTTTCCTCGCACAAGTTGTAACAATAAAATAAAGAAAACTTCCCTATGTATAAAATGTCAGTATTCTAAGAAAATTTTCTAAGATTATGCAATTACTTTTAGGGATTGAGGAGCTCATCTGTTTGGGAAAACTTTGTTAAAATCTTTTGATTAAACAAAGATATCTACAAGTGTATTTCCTGTGTGAGAAGTATTTTACATGATTCTCTTCAAGTTTTCAAACTTTGCATTAATTCACCTTAGCACTCTTTGTGAAATGCAGACTCTTTGGTTCTACTTCCAGGAGATTTGATAATTGAGTAGTCCTGTTTGAAATAAATAACTTTGAATCGGCCTTAAAAACACAGTATCCATGTGCTGTTTATTCTCCATCTACCTTCCGATGCATATGTTTCATTTTTTTCTCTCCTGCTCTGAACACTAGGTGATTGAGTGTTATACAGATTGGATAACTTTCTTTCCGATTTCTGGTTGACTCCAACCAATGAAGGCATAGCAGGAGGTCAAATGAGGAAAAAGAGTGCGTTCAGGTTACATAGTTCTTTAGTGCCCTGCTTTTGTGTGTTTTTGAAAGTGGCTGCATCCCTATAGAACTATAGCTTCTGTAAGGTGACTAAATTCTGACTTGGATTCAGTGCTGGAAATGGTTTCTGGTTGTTACTCATCCCTGAGTAGCTTGAAGCATCCTATGAAATCACTTAATCCCATCTACAACACTTAGTTATTTCAATATAGTATTTTTAAAATATGGGTTCAATAGGCTGCTTTTTGAGGGAGCTAGGATAATATTAAAAATAAATAAAATGCAGTTGTCATTGCATCTGCTTTTAAGGAATAGTTCTCTAAGATGGCTGTGCATACTTCAGCAAATTTAAAGTTCTTTTTCCCTTACATCTGGTATGAGTAGCAATGTAAAGGGCAATTATAATAATTATATTATAATAAATATTACAATTATAATAATGGTGGCTTCAGAATTAAATTACTTTAGATATTGTTAGCTCTTAGCCTTTTTTGGCTTATCATTGTTTATGCATAAAGATGTCAATTGTAGCTTCCACACTACATAATACACACAGGCACACATACACACACTCCACAAAATTTTGCGTGAAACCCTGAAGGCTTTAGGCACCACAGATTAAAGAAAACACTTGCCTAGAATATAGACATTCTATCCAGCAGAAAAAATGTTAGCAGAGTAATGCATCTTTAGATCTGTGTATAGGGGGTGTGTGCATTTAATCTCATCAGATTTATTATATATATTTAGACAAATATATTCTTTTATAGGCACGATAGGCACAACTACATTATAGGCATGCATAATAGGCACTTAAGAAATGTTTACATAATTAGAAAAACAGATTATGCTTCTAGTCAAGTCTGGGACTTCTTTTTAATAAGAATTATATGCAAATTTTTCAGGACTGCAATTCTTGTTAAATTTGTATAGAATCATATTTCTTAAATTCCTCTTTCATAACAATAAAAATGATGCAAGAGTCTATTGTGTCAATATTTCCTAATTTCTCTGAATTATCAAATCCATATTTCATCATGATGATATTATAGAAATAAGAACAATATTTTTGTTTCTCACCTCTGCATAAAATGACTACACAATTAAACACTTTCCTTTTTTTTTCCCCCAGTATAACATAACAGTAGCATTTTGTTCCTGTCTATCAATTGTCCTATTTAGGGGAGGTCCCTTGGTATAATCTTCACTGCTGTATCAACTGTACTAAAAAACCCACAACACCCATGTACTCCAATCCTTCAGTTTTCACATCTTTGGAGAGATTTAGTAACAATCTGAATTAATTATATTCTGTTAAGTTTCAGCTTTGTTAATGATAATATAAACCAGCCATTTAGAAAATATGACTAAAGTGTGAAGTACGCTGATATTGTCTTGCATATTGTAAAAAAGCCACAACTGGAAAAGGATGAGATTGGGGATCCAGGTAGCAAATTAGATTGATGCGCTATCCTCGACATAATGGCATTTTCATTTCTGAGCCCTACCAGGTCCAAAACAAAATCATTTTTTATAGTTGTTCGAAATCCCAAGAGAAATGAGTTCAGGTGGTCTCAACTCAGTTTCTCACGTACAAGGGGACACACCAAAAAGCTGTCGTGGATTGATAGTAATTTATCACTTTCACTTTTAAAAAGCTGTGGGATTAGAAGCATGAAGCAAAAGTAAAAAGAAGTATTTCCAGCAACATGTTTTTTTTTTTTTCTTTTTGTATCAGATGGAAGTTTCTCCTTTATTTTACAAGCACAGTTTTCTAAAACAAATAATAAGTACATTTTGTACATAGCAATTAAAATTTTCTTTAATATTCAATTATTAGCATTTAAAATGGAAAATTGGTGTCACTTGTAACCACTGTTTACAATAAATGTAGAAATTAAATGTTAAACATATTTAAAAGTATTTATATCAGACAGGCAAATAAAACTTAAATCTAGGTTTTCTTACGTATTTGTATCATCCAGACGAAAATTTGTAGATACCTTAAATATATAAAATTCACAAATACTTGTGTTTTAAAGCTGTTGAATAATTTTATGTTAATGTGTTTTTCAAGGAAACCAAATAACTCTTGAAAATAAATATAGTTAGTAAAAATGATTATGTAACATTCTATAAAGTTTGGTGCCTTCTGAAGTGTAATAGTGTGACATTACAATGTAGAAAAATTATTTTCGATGTTTGCTGTGGATATTCAACTTTTCATTCACTCATCTATCTTGCAGAAATCTGAAATGTCAACTGTGTGACAGTCAAGAGAATATACCAGTATTTGAAACATTACAGAGATGTGGGTCACAAGGGCAGGACACAGTGTAATTTATTTAAATATTATTTGGTTTCCTTCTCAGATGTTGGCTAACCAAAAATTATTAAATTAGACAAGAAGTCAGAAGTATTTTAAAAACATAAAATCTAGAAGCATGCATATTATAATCATTTTCATTTTGAATACAAGGCATACAGAAATATATTCAGGTGTCCTTTAAAACAAATTAGAAGGAAGGTGGAGAATGTCATGGCTTATTAAAAAGCAATGGCAACTCTGTTCCCTTGAAAATGTCATAAAAAAGATAATGCAAAAATTAACTTTAGTTGATATTGAAAGACAGAGAAAATTTCAATAGAAATTCATTATGATTATCAATTTGATAAGAGTAAGCTATTTGGATCACATAATAGATGTTTTCATATTATGAAAGTTGTATATTAGAGCCAAGCTGTGCTCATTGATAATTTATTACCTTTTAGTTTTACATATATTCAAGGAATCATGTGGTTCAATGGCAGAACTAATATAAAATAAAAATGTCATGTTAATATGCAATTTTAAAAATTGTACCTTAGAAAGATGTGTACTAAGGTATGTACTAAAGAATGTAGTAAGCACGTGCTTTATCCATTATGGAATTTATGTAAATCTGTAGCTAATTTTTATCGCATTTTGTTGAGGAATTTTGTTTCTGTTGTACCCTGAAGATATATAGCTTTTACAGTTCCTAACTTGGAAAATAACATCATTTCTTTTCAACAAGAAAAGGGCATTATGAAGAAAGAGAATAAATGATGCACAGATCCACTCTTTTGTTTAAAATGAGATTAAAGAAACAAACCCTTCCACTTCAATCAGCATTCATAAAAATGAGTGAAGAACTAAAATCAAAGAGAATGAAATGAGTTGTGTTTAATGATTTTAATGTTCTCCAAATGAGGTAAATGAGCACCCTTTTCATTAAGATGGTATAGAACTAACATTAATAAATTTTCCTTAACAAATCAGTAATTGTGGAGAGAATCTTTTCAAGAATCCCAGGACACCATATGTTACTGTTCAACAGAAAAACTAACTATTATTATTCAGCAGAATTATCTCAATTTTTCAAGGCAAACACCAAAAATATTACACAAACACACTGTTAAATTTAATATTTTATTTAAATTTTTCCCAGAGAGGCTAAAATGTTTTATTCACACAACATCTGTCTTTTAGATATAATTAACATCACCATATTCTAACATTTTATGCTTCCTTCTGAACCTCAATTCTTTTTCATTTTTGGTCTCACTCTTTTATTCTCAGCATTAAATTCAACTTTACTTGCCCTGTTACCCTAAAACAAATATAAGAAAGAAATTTAATTGTAAGAAACTTTAATATAAGAAAGAATATTTACCTGAAATCCACGTTGTTTCCCCACTAAGGATAAGAAGTTAACATAATTCGAATTGTCTCAGTCAGCTTTTGAAGTACTTGTAGGTCATTTCCTTCCCACAGCTACTTTTTTTTTTTTTTTTTGTGGGAAGTAATCAGCCACAAAATATTTTCAAACTGTTTCTCAGTTTCTAAAGACAAAGTCCTAACTACATCTTTACTGTTTTCTTAATACTTCCAGTAAGTCTTGAACGAAGAAAAAGTTAATGCCCTAATGAAAGAGTTATGATTTCAATAAAATTAATCAGTGTATTGCAAAAATTTTCACAAAAAGATTTTGAAATAAAAACTTGAATTAAATAAACCTACTTTGGGTTAATTGATTAATTTGAACTAAAAATAAGATTACACTTAGCATATATTTATTTGATAACATTATATTAAGCTCCAGAGAGGATACAAAGCAGAATAGGTAAAATATCTATTAAGTACAATAATTAAGTACCAGTATAATAAGCTGAAAACATGTGAATAGTAAGTTCACAGTATGGCAAAAGTAAATCAATAGTAATAATAATTATTGATGTAACTTACAGAGATATAACTTAACTGTTTTTGAGACAACTTATAGTGACATAACTTAACTGTTTTGACTGAAAACTGAGCTCAACTTTAGGAAATTATTGCTTAGGACAATAAGACTGAAAAGCATCTAATATCTTTTCTCTTTACTTCAGGAAATTTTCTTTGAAAACAATTTTTTCATTTGGGCAAATAATTGGCTCATCAAGACAATAGTGTGCTCACCTGGACAAAAAGCTCAACAGTCAGAATAAATGTTTTCTAATCAAACTTTGTCATCTTTTCCTGCCAATCAATTCTAAACTATAGTGTTACAAAGTTTGCCAACCAGTCCCCTGCCTGGGATGAGCATGTTAAATCAAACCCAAATTCCAAAAATCTCATTAGTATATTTTCCTGGCTTCCACATTACGAATTACTATTAAGACTCTGACAAGATGTAGTTCTTTTATGATACTGTAAATTTAATATATTCAGCTTTGCTTGATTCATAACTTAGGTAGTTCTTTTGTTCCTAACTTAACTACTCCATAGTCAATAGTAGGCAGCCCTGAATGTCTTGCCAAGATGATCACCAAGCCTTAAAGCTCTCTCAGAAAATTGCATTACCTGCGGCTCCCTGAGTCTCTTGCTTGGAACGTTATTCTGACTATAATAGTGAGGTAAGTCCCACTTTGGGTCTGAATACAATGCTGAGATAACTTGTCTCCTAAAAATAAAATAAACATTTTAAAATAAATCTTTTGCTTAGCCCATCAGTTTTTAAAACTCTTTCTTTAGCATTGGGTCATTAAAAACTGGTCCTTTTACTTACGGCATCATTTTTTTCCCCTTGGATTGACCTTTCCACTTTCTGTTTTATTACAGGAATTTCGTAGAAAAGAAAATAAACATGGATTACAATAAATCTGTCCATTAATTGAGTTCCAAGGGCCAAAGTGTCCCAGAAGTCTTGTCAGTTTGACATCTTTACACAACAAGCTTTGCCTTCGGTCAACTATCTTTTAAATGACAAAGTTACAGAGGCCAGTTGGGGATATTTTTGATATGAACTCAATTGTTCTTTTGAGAGATATCTTAGAACAAGAAATTGGTAACATGTAAAACATCATATGCTTTGCTTTTAAAAGATTTTATGTGAAAAACTGAAATTAGAAAATTGTTCTGTAAAGGATAATTTGACAAGGGCAAGCAAGAAAGGAAATAAATTTCAATATCCTATTCTTTTTTTTTTTTTTTTTTGATAGAGTCTTGCTCTATCACCCAGGCTGGAGTGCAGTGGCACAATCTCAGCTCACTGTAAGCTCCGCCTCCTGGGTTCATGCCATTCTCCCGCCTCAGCCTCCCGAGTAGCTGGGATTACAGGCACACACCACCACACCTGACTAATTTATATATATATTATATATATATGCATGTATATATATACAAAATATATATTATATATGCGTGTATATATAATATATATTTTATATATGCGTGTATATATAATATATATTATATATATGCATGCATGTGTGTGTGTGTATATATATATATTTTTAGTAGAGATGGGGTTTCACTATGTTGGTCTCAATATCCTATTCTTTTAGATATTGCGATGGTTAATTTTCTGTTTCAACTTGGCTGGGCCAGAGTGCCCAAATGTGTTCAAACACTATTCTGGATGTTTCAGTAAGAATGTTTTTGAAAGAGATTAACATTTAAATGAGTAGACTTTGGGTAAAATGGACCTCCATAGTGTGGGTGAGCATCATCCAGTAAGCTGAAGTCTGAATAGAACAAAAAGACTGACTTCTGCAGAGCAATAATGAATTATATAGCAGACACCCTTCACATTTGGACTACAACATTGCCTCTCTGCTGGGTCTCCAGCCTGTTGGTCATTCTGCAGATTTTGGACCTGATTGTCTCCATAATCAAATGAGCCAATTCCTTAAAATACATCTTTATCTTTATGTATTCACATCCTATTGATTCTTTTTCTCTGAGGAATCCAAACTCATACAGATAGATCCTCACAATATAAAATTGTCCTATACTAGATAAGAAGCGAGCAGACTAAAATAATGTGGATAAATAATGTACTCTGAAATGGAACCAAGCACTTAACTCAGGTTTCTTCTAAATTCTTCAGAAGAGAGTTCTGTAAGCATTAAAAAACAGTCTTTGAAAACATTTTATTGATAACATATGCTACAATATTAACCTTAAATCCTGCCATTATTACCCAAGATCACCCTTGGAAAGAAAAATTCCTCAGGGGGTAGAAATTTGTATAAAAAACTTCAAACATTAACAATACTTCAGCCAATGCATCTCACTAGTATATTTCCAACCAAAGAATGTTTTTTTCTCTTGTGAAACAAAACCTGCTAACTACAAAGATGTCGTAAATGGAACTACCTCTTTAACTGCTCTTTCAAAGTATTCTTCCTTGAGATAAGTCATTTAAATCTCAACCTACTGTTTTCCTCATATCTAAGTTGAAGCTTTAATTGAATATATTCATAAGTTCTTAGTCTTCTTATGGTCCAAGTATCCTGTTGATATTGACAGACTTATTGGTGTTGAACACATTAAAGTTTAGATTCTCTCACATATACATCTTCCCGACTTGTATCTTTTCCTTCAAAACACGATGTCAGTAAAGAACCAAAACCCACCACAGAAAACCTGGTAGGAACAAAGCCTTGTACTCATCTTTGTAATATTTATCCTCTTAGTCACAAAGCACAACAAGAAAGGATATCGATACTCCATCCTCCTGGACCATAAAGAGAAAATAGTCGTCTTCTGCTTTTCATGATACTGAACCCAAGTATTATTTTACCTTCAATGTCATTTAAACCTAAATATTTTCCCATCGTGTATCTGCACTCTGCTTTTATTTTTTTAATGTCCTCCTCATTAAGATCATTAAATATTTAATGGCCTTTTATTAGGAAGATCTAACATATACCTGCTGTATTACACCTCAGAAATTTTAGTAAGATATCCCCTACTTGTCACAAGCCCTTAACCAAAACATTAAGTATCTTAAATGTCTCTGTTATTTTCTTCCTATCCAATACCTGGATCACCACTTATTTTGGATTACTGGGGAAGTGACATTTAAGATTGATTTCATGTATTTACCTAGTTCAAAACATCAAAATATAAGAGACGTTAGGCAGCATGCAGAGGAAAAAAATGCCATGCATGTTTGGTGGGAATATAAATTAGTACAACCTCTATGGAAAACAGTATGAAGATTTCTCAAATAAATAAAAAAAAACAAAAACAAAAACAAAAACAAAAAAACTCTCATTTGATCCAGCAATTTCACTACTGAGTATCTACCCAAAGGAAAAACAATCATTATATAAACAAGATACCCGCCTTTATGTTTATCACAGAACTATTTGCGATAGTAAAGATAATTAGTCAAGCTGACTGTCTATCAACAGATAAATGGATAAAGAAAATGTGATACACACATGCACACACACACACACACACAAAGGAATATGTGTAATGAAATCACGTCTTTTGCAGAAACATGGATGGAACTGGAGGCCACTATCATGACTTACTGTTTCTGGTGAAAACTCCTAGAAACAGTAAGTTAAATACGGAATGTTCTCATTTATAAGTGGAAGCTAACTAATGTGACACATGGACATACAGTGTGGACTAATAGATATTGGAGACTTGGAAGTGTGCAATGGTGGGAGGGAAGTGAAGAATGAGAAATTAATGGATGCGATGCACATTATTTGGGTGATGGTTACAATAAAAGCTCCAAATTCACCACTACACAACATATCTGTATAACATAACTGTTCTCATACCCCTTAAATTTAGAAAATTTGTTTCTTAAAAAGACCATAATGCTTTTAAGGAAAGGCTATAACTTTGTCAAAACAAAGGATATGACTTACCCTAGGACATAATATATCACAAAGGTGCAAATCTTTCACTTCAAATAGACATTATTTTTTTTTCCCATGATGATCATCAAGAGATAATTACAGGATTCACTGGTGTCACTACAAACAATGGGTTCATTACTTTTCCAAAATCACTATGAGTATGCAAAATTTAATCAAGGTTTGAATGGGTTAACTCCTAAGTAAGAGCTAACTTTTTGTTATGTAAAATTAGGAGCCATGCACAGTGGCTCACACCTGTAATCTCAGCACTTCCATCTCTTAAGAAAATGTAAGTCTTTAATAGCATCTCATTCATCTATGAACAAATAGTCTGGACAAGCCTTCGGTGTTCTGGCTCAACCTCGGGGGAACTACCAGACGCCGTGAGTTTATTATAACGTATCTCTTTACCTCACCCTGTTTCAGCTCAAAACAGCTTAAACTCAAGTAATGAAACCCTCTAAGGATTTGAATTTAGATTTTCTTTTAAATTTAATGCTTCCTAATGCTAAAAACTATTTGTTACTCATTTAAAATACTAAGCAAGTAGGTCTAAACAAATAGGTCTATTACCAACTAAGTTTATCTCCTATAAAATTCTATTACTCCCTCACATATTTGCAAGTATCAGCATTATTCTTTAAATCATGGTACTTTATTTTCATAATCAGCTAAAGGAGATGCAAATGACTGACTGGACTCTGCCAAGAAATACCTGAACCCCAACATATTTATTTGAAAAATTCTTATATAAAATATAGATACAATGTTACTTGTTAATGGGTCTTGTTTTAAGGATAGAACAAGAATTTGTCAGAATATGTCAAAACAGAATTCAACTTACTCATAGTATATGACCTCTTACTAAAGACTAAATCAGCTCAGATGACAGAACACAGTCCACACTCCTGACCTTGGCCACTGACTAGAGATAACAGAGCTAATGTTTGTTGTGACAGAAGACACATTCTGGATATAATATGTCATTTTGGAATGCTTTGGAAACAGTACTAATTCTTGATATCACCAGGAATTCCAATTCAGAATGTCCAATAGATTAAAGAACTCTTTATTTCCTGATGCTTTTGAAGTATATCATCATTATAAAATTAGAAGTCGGCACAAAAAAAGGATTACTTGAAGGCAAAGGGAAGAGTTTTAGTAATCATTATGAAAGACAGGAGCTTTAATTAAGATCTTGGCCCCTTGACATTGCAAAAGGCCATTTTTTAAAAAAGAAGTTCAAAGAAGGCCTTATGGAATGCCAGTGACTGCGTACCATAAGTTAAAAAAAAAATGATTTGGAGAAATCTGGTTATATATTACTTTACAAGAAAATAGTCTTTGTCACTTTCAGATCAGCCATTTTCTATCCCTCCAAAAAACTTGCAATAATTTTATGCTACATTTTTCATCACATCAAGAACACAACAATGATATTATATGCAACAAATACTGGAGTGTGGGACTTTACTAAAATTGCTGATGGACCTCTGCTTTGTGTCTCACCTGTCATTTCACTGTAGTTCTGGTAAATCTATTAAGATGAGATACGTACAAGAGACCCAGCCTTAGGGCCCCTTTGAACATATTCAAATGAGTAACATAAAGTACACCTTGCAATAAATTTTAAGAGTGTTTTGGTCATTGTTTGCTTATTTCCATGATGGATTGAAGCTTTTGCTTGTGGGAGGGCTACTGATTCACTGTTAGCGAAAATATTGCATCATGTCCAATCTGGGCATTTCTAGTCTATGTATCCAGTGAATAGAGCACCAATTTGGCATGACGGAAATTACAGAGAAACGCAAAGCCTTGCTAATTACTGAGAAATCTCACTGTTTGAATTATACTCCATTTTCAGTACAGTTAGGAAGAGCAAACATAATCTGAAAGTAAAATTTGCAAAGCACTTGACAAACCTTGATCTTACATGGACTAAAATATTATTTTAATATCAAAGAAATACATTTTTGTGCTGCATCTACTCTTATTATCACCTTATGATTTAGCAAAAGGCCAACTCATCGACCTAGAGATATGCTGATTACAGGCTCTGCTTTATTGCAGATTGGCAGCACATATACTTCAAAGGACTCGTGCAAAACATGCATTCTTATAATCAGGAGGTACAGCTGGCCCTTCCTCAACATTGTTCTAAACAACTCTTGTATGACCTGAATCCTGAAGAGCTGATATTCTGGAAGAAAATCCTGAGGACAGCCTATAAAATCCTATGAATAGTACGTAAGTATATGAGCAAAGCTCCAAGAGGCTGGTCTTTGGAATCACAACTACCGGTTTAGGAGACACAGCTATTCTCATGTCAGTGGAAGGGCATTCTTCCTAGAGACTTCAAACTGAGAATATTCAGTTTTTCCAGAAGCAGTCACCTTTAGGTTCATGTAGAAACTATGTAAAGGTTCTGCCCGATACCCAGAAAACAGGATCCAGAGTATTATGTACAGAAACAGCACAGTTTATGCCTTAATGGACGTTAGTATTCTTTATTTTTATAACTATTTTTTCTTCTCTTTGTTAACTTATATTTTTGACTTGCAAGGAACACTAGTTAGCTCTTAACTATGATGTCTCGAAGTTCTTTTACTTAATATTGCTTGTTTTATACCAGGTTACTTCTTGATATAAATCAAATATCTAGCTACAGTGTGCTTATGATTTGGCTGAAATCTAAAATCAGATCATCTATTGGGTCTGTATATATATGTATATTCCTCTGGGTGTGACCCAGATCTATTCTAATGGAACACATTGTTTCAACTTTAATTTTCTTAATCAGTAAACACACTTGTTAGAAGGTAAACATCACACAAAGGCAAATAGCTAAAAATAATCCCCCTCAAATGTAACCAGGGGAAAAATCTAGGAAAATTTCAGAGGAGGTTGTCTTTGTAAACTAACTTTCGTAATTACAGAGCTTGGCAGGGCTCTGTGGCACACATCTGTAATCCTAGAATTTTGGGAGGCCAAGGCAGGTAGATTACTTGCACTCAGGAGCTGGAGACCAGCTGGTGAAATCTCGTCTCTATGAAAGTTAGCCAGGAGGGGCAGAGGGCACCTGTGGTACCAGCTACTCGGGAGGCTGAGTTGGGAGGATGGTTTGAGTCTGGGAGGCAGAGGTTGTGGTGAGCTGAGATCATATCACTGCACTCCAGCCTGAGCAACAGAGCCATAGCCTTTCTCAAAATGAATAAATAAATAAATATAGAGCTTTTTAAGAAACTATGGAAAATACTGTGTGTATATTAAAGCTGTCTCACTTTCATAGACTAAAAGGAACACTCACTATTTAGGTGAATCTATGTTTCAGATCCCTAGTTGATGATGCCTTACTTTCTGCTCTTATTGAATGACATTGAGAACATACAAGTTATCTACCTTTAATGAATGACCTTTTGTTAAAATCCAGATAATTAGATAGCATCTAGCAACTGGCATTTGATTTTAAGCACCAAACCCTATACGTTCTTACACGCAAACTGGATAGGGACTTAACTTGGGAGACTATCGCCAGCTTTGCTGTAGTCTCATATTGAAATGAATCCAGGGTTCATTTTTATATGTTAATTTATCCTCTCTCAACAAATAACAAAAAAAAAAAAAAAGAGGAAGAGAGATCACTCAGTAAGTTAATTCATGAAGGTAAAATTCAGTTCTTGATTTGTGACCCCAAATTTAAACCAACAAAAATGAATTCTGGACTGTCTTCAGGTCTCTACATTTTACACTTTACAAGGGGACCAGAACGTGGGAAAAATTATACTTCTGTGGTTCAGATAATGACTAAGAAACCAGAAAACAAATCATTGAGGCCAGGCAATAAGCCATAGGAGTTCATCAATTAGAACAAACATCTGACCAAAACAAAACAGCCCTTTATCTAATTTGATGTTTTAAGAAGGAGCATGTGCCATCTTAGGGGATGAATGAAGTACTTACATCCCTAGAGCTTTCCATGATCTTGATAATATGAAAAAGATCCAGGAAAACAAATAAATAATTAAATTAGGCCATTTAGCTGATATCAACATCTGGTTCTGTATTCTGTTAATATTGGAATACAATCTGTTCTGTTGGTATAACTTAAATTCTGATAGAATTTTGTTAGGATTGGATAGTGACACTGGACAGGGACTGAGAATTGAGCCCACTGGCATCAACATAATTGTTGGGATGCAGATTTGAGAATATCTGTATCAACATAACTACTTGTTCCAGGAAATTCTTGCACCAGAGGCAAGGTTGCACTTCATCAATAACTTCACTGTTTCTTTTAGAAATTTATTGGAAACCATTTCTTTGGGCAGTTTTCTCATCTAGGCAATCAAATGTCTAATTAAAATGATAGTTTGCACTTCAGTATAAACAGTTTACTTAAAATCACAAAATTGGCTGTTTAAAACTTGTCACAGAACACTTATCTTACAATCCTAATATACTGTCTTACCCCTTATCAAAAACAAACCCGATTGTTGCCTTTAAACCACTTGATCTCAGACCCCAAATCCCTATAAGTAACTTTAACTTTTTTCTCTCTTTTATAATGGTACTAAAATATCTCAGGATGGTGTCCTCACTTGCTTCAGTAAGTTAAATAAACAGCTTTTCTGATTGATGTGGTTCTCCAGTAGTTTACACGAGGAAGTCAGTATCAACAATAAAGACAGAAAAATATGCTGAGAAGACATTGCATACTTTGGTTATGTGTCTGAGCCTTTCCAGTAGACTGGATGGGAGATAGAGAGATAGAATTATCAGTAAAAAGATGATTATAGATGAAGAAGATGAAGAAAAAATAGACAAAACAAGTTAACCTTAGAGGGAAAACATATTGCTGAATCGTAGTAGAAGAGAAGTAAAAGAGAATGATAATAGTAAAAAATTTTTTAAAAATCTCTGTAGAGGAAAAATTAGCGTAACGAAGTAGCAGATTTGAATGCCAAACTCACGTTTAGTGCTACCGAAACACACAGCACACTCAGAATTTAAGAAAAAAAAAAAATGGGACTAATGTGATTTGAGCCTAGAGTTGTGTTTGGGAAAGATAAAGTGTCCAGAGTGGAGAAAAGGGTCATAGAAACAGAAGTAGAGCTTTAAGATGGGAAACATGTTGTCTGGGCACAGGGGAACAATAATGAAGGTCTACTGTAGAGCAGCAGTGCATGGGAGATAAAGGAGAGATTCGAGCCAACCTGTTCTATACAGGAATATGATTCGAATATGATATACAATTTCTGAGCCTCAGCAATCTATTTCAGAGTTTTTAATTTCCATTTTCCCAACTGTTTCTCTACTACTTTTACTTGATTTACATTCTTCTTCACATTTTAAACTTTCTTTTAGAAATGAAAAAAGTCATAGCTTTCATATCTATTATACTGTAAGCAGTAAATTTTTATATAAACATTAAAATGCAGAGACTATTAATATTTAACTAATCAAATTATGCATTTTGTAGTTAAATATATAATAAGATAATGAATCAAAATATATTCCTATGCTTTTCGTTTTGCATGTTAGTGCTCATGTCCTTTTCTTAGCCTCCTAGTGAGATGGGGCTTCAGAATAGAAAGAAGTTATCGGATTGCTAGACCGGAAATTTAAACACAAAAAGAGTAAATACTCAGTCTCTCACTTCCCAAATGCCAGAGAAGAAATTTGAAAGTCAGACTTCATTGGGAAATAAAGAGTCTTCAAATTTTTATATCTATCCTGGCCAACTGAGCACTAGAGTTTTGCAATTTGTCTGGGGAAGAATAAAAATACATAACCATGAAGAAATGAAAAAGACAAATTCAAGCTCTTAGGATCTCAGAGAATTACAGAAAAAGGAGAAAGCCCATGGCATGAAACCTCTAATGATAGAGCAGCTAATGGTAAATCTGGCTGTAAATTTTAGGAGAAATTCCAAAAAGGTTCATTTCCAACAATGTGTGCGAAAATGTTCAGTGATTTTGACAAGTGAAAGTAATTTAGGTGACCTTAATCCCTCATGGTCACCTTAAGGGGTGCAGGGGACCCAGATTTCCCAATAGTCCTAAGGGAGCATGCCCAATATGCCCTGAGGGGACATGAAGAGAGAGAACTGTAGTCATGGTGAAGAGACTACAGTTGTCTCTATTCATATGTGGGAACAAGAACAGAGGAAAGTGTCTAAGATCCCAGATGATACCATTGAATGAAATTATACTGATTTCTGCCTAGAGCTATACATATCATTTTGAAGCAGAAAACGGATTCGTAAGACATGAATTGGTCTACTCCATTTATCTTGCTCTACATAAGGACATGTTAGATATATACCTTCATAACAGCCAGCTAGTCATCAACTTGGTTAAGAGCAGAATCTCGTGGAACCAGAACTCTGAAAATATAAGAATTTTGCATAAGTTTTATTCAAGTACAGACTAAATGATATAAAGTTACCAAAGAAAGTATCAGGTTGAACTAAAGATAGTTTAAGTACTACTTTGTTTTAGTTTTTTACTACGCTATGTGGTGGGGATTCCTAGGAACAAACAGACAAACAAATAGAAAATTATTTTTTAAAGGAAATGTTTCTTTATAATATGAGAGATGGTGAATCCTCTTACATATTTTTCTACCTCTGTTCTCATATAATTCATGCGCTTGGTGGAAGGTGGCAGAGATTACCATTACTTTCAGTATTATAATGAACTATTGTATTAAGTTGGTAAATCGAAAGCAATAACTGAGCAGAAGATTCTCTTGCCCTTACCTGGGTTCCAGTAGAATTCAGTGTAATCGTGACTAAACTCCAAGTCTCTGGCATATTTCTATCGGAAACGTAGATATAGTGATGTTTCTGCCCTTGTAGAATTATCTATTGCAGGAATCTGTCCTATAAAGCCATCAATCTGGGAACAGGGCAATGGAGGGAAAAGGTTACAGAACAGAATAACTATGTGAATTTGAAGTGTTGTTTTTATCCTACTTCAAAAGAGTAATATATCCAGAGGAATTTTATTTAAGCAACATTCTAATAAATTTCCACTGTTAGCAGGAAATTATTTGTATTTTACTTAATATGTTATAAAACATCTGGATACAAAGTCAAACTGTTTTCTTTCCAAATATTCTTCAACACATCCAATTTATTCTATTTTGCTACTCTCACCAGTATAAAATAAAACAAAATATTGAGAAGTTATGTTTGGCACCCAGAAAGGTAATTTATTTTTAAAATACTAATATATCTTTACCTCTTTCAAAGAAAAGTTCAAATTTTCAGAAGGAAAAAAGGAAAGAAGGAATGAAGGAAGGAAGGAGAGAGAGGAAAATAAACAAGTAAATCTTGTAAGGCATTTTCGAGACATCTGTTTGCATGGAAATAATAAACTGAGAACATATACAGAGTTTGTCATTATTTCAGTGATATGTTTACTGCATTTTAAAATATTGTCATGCAATTGTTTTATTAGCTTTTTCTAATAGGCAACACTACTTGTTAAACTGTCTCTACATATTTAATAATATTGTGTGGCTCTTCTTTTCCCCCACAAATGGCTCTGAGGTAAAGTTTTATACAGCACTGTAAAAAATATACAGAATATTCATTTTCAAAGTGATGGCTACAAAGAAGAGTTTCATAATTACTCTAATCCTTGTAATGGAGTATAGCTTCCTTAAAGGAAGCCATGTTTCTTTACATGAGAAAAAAATGGAATATTATCAAGATACCTTGCCCGAAACCATCTGCCTTTGTTTGTGTGCTTATCTTAAAATGCCAATTGCCAGAAACCCCAGAGATAGACCAAATGTACTTATGGATGCTTTATTTGCCAAGAATATTGTGTTTGAAAGGAAAGATAGAATGGAAATAGTTGAATAAAATATTTGGCAGTGTTAATGAAGAAAATATGGAAATAATGATACAATTGACATAAATATCACCAGTTCCCCCATTGTATTTGCTGACTCTTTGTAAGAATCAGGTATTGGAGAACACAGTCTCCAGGGTCAAAAGCCTGGCTCTGTGACTTTGGTAAAATCACAATACTGAATTTGTTTCCAGTGTTAAATAGGAAGTTAGAACTAGATCATTTATGAAAACCTTCAGTTCAGCGATAATATGATACAATGTATTTTTGTTTTGCAATATAATTATGCAACTCTTGCCCCACTTTCAAAAAATGTTCAAGTGATGTGAAAGAGACTCTTTTAAAAATGAACCTTAAGATATCAACATGAAATTTGAAAACTGGGACATGAGATGCTGATTCTTTTTATTATGATATGATTCTTTGAAGGATCTTCTTTGTGTGAAATAAAATTGCTTCATTATTTTAATGCTGGCTTCATTCTTTTTGTGGAAATGTGACTTTGAATGTGTGTGTGTATGTATGTGCACACGTGTGTGTGTGGTTAAAATTCACCTTGTTGTAGATAATATTTAAGGTAGTTTTATAAAACACAAAGCATCTCAAAAGAAAGATGCCAGCTGTGAATAAAGTGGTTCAGATTTTATTTCAACTCATACATTAACTGTTGTTATTTTTTCTACTAGATAAAATTTAATGTCATTGTCAGTCTTACGGGGATAAAATATTGATTGTTCACTTTTTTCTATAGTTACTAGATTTAGAGGTTTGCAAGCAATCAAGAGATTATTAAATCCATTTTAATTCAGATAAGCACAAAGAAGGTCAGCCGTTTATATGAATGCAGGTTATTTGCTTTAACTTTAAATTTGTGAAAACATTTTTTGGAAACAATAATTTATCATGTGCCAAATTGGATAAAATGTCATAAGTTATGGTATAATATGTGTAATGGTAAAGAAATAAAACTCATGTGCACCGACAACATATAATGTCAATCTCTTTATTTCAAAGTCACACATTTTGTCTGTATATACATGGATATTGGAGAATACAAATTTTTTTTCTTATTGACCATAATTATCATGATAAGAGAATACAGATTCTTTTCTTTTTGATCATAATTATTATGTGAGATACACACATATATGTATGTACATATATAACATATTCATTTATATATTTAAATTGTAGCCCTTAGCTGTCATAGAAGTTTCAGGTAAAAACTAGTCAAGATCTATTCACTCTTAAAGACCTGAGACCTCCTGATATTACTTTTAAAGGATCAGGCTAAAAGTGAAGAAGAGAATAAGCAGAAAGAAGTAACGGGGAAAAATGATTCAATATTCACCTTGAATTACATTTTTCCTTTGCTCATTGCAAATTCTAAGGTATAAAATTGGAACTTATGGTTTGTAATAATGATGATAAGAGATGGCATTTTATTTAGTTCTACTACTTATTATTTCAGCTGTACTGAATTAGAAAAGTGAAATGATTCACAACCCTTTGAGTGTAGACACAAAGAAGAAGCAATATGGCAAAGAGATTTGTCTTAGTCAGTTCAGGCTACTATAACAAAGTACCATAGGCTATGTGGGTTATAAACAACAGAAACTTATTTCTCACCGTTCTTGAAGCTGGGAGTCTGTGATCAGTGTCAGCATAGTTGGGTCCTAGGTGAGAACCTTCTTTCAGGTTGCAGACTGCCAACTTTTCATTGCAATCTCATAGCAGAAAGAGGACAAGAGAGCTCTCTGTGGCTCATTTGATAAGAGCACCAATCCCATTTATAACAACTTCATCTTCATGATCTAATCATATCCCAAAGGCCTCACTTCCTAATAGCATGACACAAGGGATTAAGTTTCAACAGACGAATTTTGCAATGATGCAAACATTCAGCCTATTACAATATTTGAAAATCAGCTTTATTTCCACTATGTTATGTTCAAATTTTCTTTCTTCTTCATATCCAGCACCTTGATTCTATAATGAACAGTTTACCCTACTTGCACTATCATATATCTATCCATGTATCATTTCTATTAATATATTATTTTACTACATTTTGCAGTATATTTACCTATTAATTTAAATAAATTTTATGGCTGTTTCTAATGACAGTATTGAAAAAATACTTCAATTGCATATTGTCATGCAGGTGAGAAAATTTTTACTCAAAATAACCCCATGGTAAAAGATAGCACAAGTCAGACTTCACTATGAGAAAATAAAACAACGTTATCTTTTGCTGGTAAGATTTAAAGGTTGGTATTAAATCTCTATATAATGTAATGTGTTTTTTAATTTAATATTTAATTACTTTTATATAACAATTAGAAAATGTTTCCTTTTTGACTCAAAAATAATCGATAAATGGTTACTATTTACCTGTTGTCATGTAGGAAAAGGCACTAATTAAAAAACAGACTGTTTAGTGGGAACATGCATCTGATTTTTGTGCTTGTACTCTTGAATGTGGTTTACAAGTTTAAAATATGTCCTAGATGCAAATAGTATACATATCTAGAAGAAAAATAGAAGGCTTGATATCTTTGTTCTGGAGTATTCAGAAAAGTGAAGAATACAAATTGAGTTTGAGCTAAATTGTATTTACTCTGTATCAAATTACCTGATTATTTTACTTAATAAAAGCTATTAAAATTAAAAAAACAAAAACTAAAACAAAACAAAAATCAGCTTTATTATTGATAATAATAGATAACCTGGCGTAGCTATGGTGACACAACCAAGACCCCTAAATGTTCCTTTCAAGTCTTGACTCTTAAATGGTGAGCTGATGAAATGCTTGCAACTGTAACATAGAAACACCAGCCACCCGATGCTGCCTCACATACACTTCTTACTTGGGGAGTGAGAGAAGATTGGCCTCTAGATCTAGAATCCAGAATGTACAGCTGGGGTCTGGGCCAAATATCCTCAAAAATGGAACAAAGTCTGAAAATACCATCCCATTCTCTGAACAGGCAGACACAATATAAGAAATAAATGAATCAAGCCATCTGTGCTTTGTTATTTTTTTTTTTCCAAATTTTCCAAATAGGTAAGTCAGTCCTCAATCTCTGTTGATGAGAATTTGGATAATTTGGAATTCTATTTGAAGAATTTTGAAAAAAAAAAATAGAGCACAGATGGTTCTACAAAAGAAGTCCTAGTTAAACAGGATTGAGAAGGAAGAAAGGGAGAGATAAGAGGTGGCTCATTTCACTAAATACTTATATTTGTAACAAGATGTTGATCTGGAGGTTTCTGTTGAAATGTAAAATTACTAAATATTAGATGTCAAAACAGGGTCTAATACAGACAACTGTCTAGATAAATCAAAGTAAATACTCAGAAATCTGTTTAAAATGCATGAGTAGCAATGATGAATCATGCAGAAGGAGGATATAAAGAGATGATTTCTGAGGGGGTACATACTGTACACATTTATCCCACGGGTTCTTCATTAGGTCCATTTGTGGAACTCATTATGTGTCCCTAGATGTTTTCAGAACATGGTGCACTGAAATTTAAGTTAAACTCCAGGTGACTAGAGCAGTGGTTACCAAACATTTTCAGTAAACAGCTAGATAGTAAATATATTAGATTTTGCACACTACATAATCTCAGTCACAACTGTTCAACTCTGCCTTTATAATGCAAAAGTAGCCACAGACAATATGTAAGCAATTGGGCATGTGTATAAATAAAACTTTATTTATACAAACAGGCAGTGAACTGAATTTGTTATGAGCCTTACTTTGCTGATCTCTGATCTAAAAGATAAGAAGATAGCTATGTAGATCTATGTTTTAGAAGTGGAACTAAGGAAAGTATTGCTGATTGGGGATTAGTCATCTCTCCATATTTTATTAGATCAAAGCTTTTGAGATGTCCATGAAATGTTCTTCTATGTGAAGACCACGAGGGGAAAAAGTCAGGTTGAATCATTTTACATATTGCCAAAGGAGCCACTTGGGGGATACAATCATGGAATCCCAAATGAGATGTAATTGATTTGAAGTGGATAACAGGAGAAACTATTCAGCTAGAGTAAAAAAGATCATCGGCCTTTATAGAAAATGTGAAATTTATTAAAATGTCATGAAAGTGAGTCAGCTTTAAACACTTGCCATCTTGAGACAGTACCACCAGAGTAAAATCTGTTCTCACCCTTTACTTTTCCCTGTTCATTCTGATTTTGGCAGAATCAGAACTATGGTTAGCAACATGGAGGTGGTGAAATAAAGAAAGGTCACTTGGGGCATTTGGAAAATTCTGTTACCCTGCACTACAATTACACTTAGTTTCAAATTGCTTGGAAAATGTTTCCGAACAAACAATGAACAATTTAAATAAATCATATTGTCAACACTCTTAATTCTGTGTAGTTTCCTAATAAAATGGTCCTTAGGCATTTACTCACAGTCCTACTCTGCATTTAGTCCATGCCAACAACTTCAATTACAAGGTTTTCTTGCCGAGTAAGGATTAGGAAGAGTCCTCTAAAGGGGAAGGGAGTGAGCATTGTGACTGGTAGGTATGAAGCATAAGTAAAAAATACTGATGTTGTTCTATGATAATTTGGCATTCATGAAGAAGGCAGGAAACTCTCAAACAAGCAAGAAAAACATCCTATTACTAACATTTCAATATCCATATATGCATTACAGCTGTCGATTATCCTTTAAAACTATCAAGTAAGCTATATTAAATAAAACACACAAGTGAAACTAAGTTTCAAATGTTTTGTTGCGAACAAGTGATTTATATTGCACTGAAGTAACAACTTGTAGTAGAGTTCGATTTTCAAAACATCTCTGATAATGTGCCCTTTCATTTGGATCATAGCCTTCGTTTGTTTTTTAACTAAAAAGTACATTAGAGATCAACTGATTGTCAAGAAAGTGACTTTCATGAGAGCTAGAATTGTCCCCCAGTGTAACATAGACAACTGGCTTATCATGTTGGAGTCAATGGGTAACACGGGAGACAGGTAATATACTCTGAATGGTTGTCTCAAATGCCTGCCTCAAAGATGTACAATAATTATTCAATAATTATGCAACTCTTTAACAAATTACACAATATTTCCCTCAATTAGTTTTTTTTCCCCTCCAATAATCATTTTTATCTTCAGACAGGGCAATAAGGTATGGAAAAATTGCCAAAGGGAACAAAATTAATTATCTTGATAACTGTAGCTGAGATTTTTCAGCTCCCATATTATACTCTGAGGTCTTGTCAAAACTGTCATCATCCTTATCTATCCATCAGCTCTGAAAACTTTGGGACTTTACTAGAAAGCTTAAAATGTGTCCTCCACAGTTATTTCTGGGTAAATAGTAAAATTAGATGGAATCTACATCATAACTATAGAATTTCAGGAGTCATAGATGAAAATAATTGAAATCATTCACTGCTGGTTTATATAATATAAAATAAAATGTTTTTATAGCATTGTCTCATTCATAATATAATAACCTGATCCTGAAACAGGTATAATTTCAGACCTGTAATGCCTAAATAGCAAGGCCAGATTACATCTCTGATTCCAGCTGTAGCCACTCTAAAAAAGTGAATTACCAAGCCCACAAAAGCAGTTAGAGTAGAGGCATCTCAAGACCTCCTCACTCCCAGTTCTTCTTCACTATGCCATAGGGTAACCCCCACCTTATCAAAAAAACTGATATCTAATATTGAAAACAAAATTTTCTGTTGACCCTTATTTAGAACATAAAACTTGTAAGAAAATTTTTTCTGTATATTAAAATTTATCATATTTCTTATAAAGTCAATAAATTTAAAAAGCTAAAACTGCTTATTTCATTTTTATTTTTAAAATGATGTATATTGCGTTTGTTAGTTGTTGTATAAGTGACCATTACTTGTCGAATAGAGTAAGAAATAAGCTGATGTCTCCTAGCTTTGTTTACTTGTTTAATTGGGTGCATCAGGTGAACATTTTAATAAAGTCCTTGCCGAATAGTTCTAAAGGTAGTGAAATACTCATATAGAAATTTAAAAAATAAAAATAAAAAAGAATAGGGCAGAGCTACAACTTTACTAATCAGTTACATATTATAAGTCCTTCAAATATATTTACTGAGATGACATGGGCAGCTTTGTTCAGGATGCACAAAAGCAAATTAACCTTACGTTTTAAGTGAATGCATCAGTGGTTTCCAATGTGCTAAAATTCTACAGCACAGTGAGCGTTTTCTTTAATTACCACCCAACAAATGTTAATATTACAGATGTTCTGGAACGCTTGAATCATTTCCTTGTGACTCAAGACCTCCAGGGAAGAGGGCTGGAAACTACTGCACCACAGTGGGCTACAACTTACCCCTGCAACTGCCCCGAATTACAGTGATTAGGAAAAAGAGAATAAAGGCCAGTCTGAGAAAGAGACATATGATGGAAGAGCCAAATATGGATGACTAAATTTACCATGTGTGAATATTCATAAGGCATTTCTCTGACATTTTCTAAGAATTTCATTCTTTATAAAATAGCATTTTGATCTGTAAGTGTTGGGGAAACATGGGAAAGATAAAAGCAGGTGCCAGGGGAACTTCAGATGACCCTCCCTCATCAGGCCAAGGAGGCTTCTTGGGTATTTGCAGTTTTCAAATCCTTTCTTTATCTGAACATATGGACTTAATAATAGTGACTACGAGAGTACAGTTTAGCGGGGCTGAGGCTGACCTACTCCCATACATTTTTAAAATAATTATAACAGGGAAATAACAAACCTGAGAGTTACTTTATACTTCATATGTTGCAATATAGCTTGAAAATTTTGCATTTTGTTTACTTCGTATTATTTGTGTAAGCAAGTGGAGAAAGCCCTCCTCCCAGCATCCCAAAAGAGCAAAAACATATATAATTCAATGTCATCACTGGCAATCAAGTAGGTAGAAAATAAGGCAGGTCATTTCAGAGGGTAAAAAAGGAATGATAAAGTTATTTCTAATACTCTTGACTGTAAATAAAACTGTATAGCCTCCCTCTTGTAAAATAGAAAAGAGTTTGCAATTTTACTTCATCCAGTTAAAAATGAGAGCCTCACAAGTAGCAGGTAATGCTATTTATTATTATTGTTATCATCTGTATCATTATTTTGAGATGGAGTCTCTGTCACCCAGGCTGCTCTGTCACTCAGACTGGAGTGCAGTGGCACGATCTCAGCTCACTGCAACCTCCACCTCCTGTGTTCAAGTGATTTTCCTGCCTCAACCTCCCAAGTATCTGGGATTACAGGCATGCACCACCACACCTGGATCGGTTTTGAATTTTTAGTAGAGACAGGGTTTTGCAATGTTGTCCAGGCTGGTCTCAAACTCCTGGCTTCAAGTAATCCACCTGCCTCAGCCTCCCAAAGTGCTGGGATTAGAGGTGTAAGCAAGTCGAGCTCTATTTATTTATTATTATCTTCAGTAGAATACAAAGGTAGTTTTCTGAGAAAAAATTGTCTGACAATCATTTAGAATTCAGAATCTTTCGCCATTGTTTTATAAAAGAATCAGTGAATTAATTTGGGGTCAGGCAAGAAAAGGGTATCCACTGAATTTTGTCTAAAAATTCCCCTTAGGTTCTCTGGTGCAGTGATATCAGGATACCATCTTAATATACACAAATCCCCACATCTAGCCGTAGGCATTATAATGATTACGTTATTGAATCAAGACATTTATGGAGCAAGTCCCTGCAGATTGAATTGGCAGAGATTTCTGACAAAACTAAAATCCTATATTCCCACGTAAATTATTACAACAAACTTCCTGGAAGAATTCACACTGGAACAATGCTGTTGATTTTATCAAAAGTCAGTGAGCTTTTCAGTCAGGTTGTGTGCAACAGAGTAGCCAAGTGTGTGCAAGGTATACTGGGCACGGGGAAGATAACCTGCCCCAGCATAAGTACAAGCCTAAGATGTCCCTGTGGCAATGACCACACCACTTTAGGCAGTGAAACTTGAGAGGGTACACGGTGCAATCCTGTGCCTGAGGCAGTGCAAAACAGCTTGTTCTTAAGTCTTCTCATTCTCCTCCCATCACAACACTACTTCTAGAGAATAAACTTATGTTTATGTTTAGCAATAAATTCATATTCAGATTAAGGCACCGATTTCCTGGTAAAAGCAGCTACTACTGTAAATACCATTCGAAGTCTTACTCAGGAAGTTATTTAGAGATGTATCAGGCATGTTCTCTAATAACTTCTCACAGCCCAAATAGTCCAAAAGTCACGTTATAACATAACACACCATCTTATCCCAAGCAGCAGGTATACTAGGGTCAAAGTGTGTTCTAAACGTTAATGAGTAGACTACAACTCCATCCTGAAATATTTATCTATTCAATACTAATGACGTTTGTATGATTTACTCCTCAATAACAAATGTCCATGGTGGGCCAGAACCAAAGAAAGTTAAAAAAAGAGAAAAAATATGGCCAAGACCACAAGTGCATTTAGTTCTTGTGAAAGAACCTGATGATTACAAATTAGTCTTGAGTTTTTATTTTGAAGCAACAGTGAAGAAAGTAGGAGTAAAGGTGCCTTTTTGGTTGCTAACTTGTTACAAAGATAAAAAATTATTATAAAAAAACTTATTGAGCAAAAATATAATAGAATTTCCATATTGTATCTCTGAGATATTTTATAACTTCAGTAATGAAACACTAGCATAATTATATTTCTATTTAAAAAAGCAAAACTTCTAAGTTCCAGTGAAATCAGTGTTTGAAACCCAATAGGACAGTGAATCACAGTTATATCAGCATTACTTGATCAGTTCTGTTTTCACTGCACGACATCAATATATTCTCAAAAGCAGACTAAAGAAGAAATACAAAACATATCCTGAATTTCAACTGATTGTTATATAATTATGTTGTATCTATCATGATTTTAAACATATGACGTGACAGCATCTTTAAAGAGTCTAAAGAAATAAATTAAGAGTACAGAAACTTGAGTGCTAATCTTAGTCTCTCTGAAAGTTGCATAATATGCTTATGTTTCAGTACTTGCATCTTAAAAATGTTAATGTTCATATCCACATACTTTATATCAATTGTAGAGATGTAGTTGAGGGAAAGGCAGGGCAAAATAAAACTTGGTGAAATAGGCCAGTATTGTTATAGCCTGCTTTTAGTAATGACACAAGTGGAATGATTGTTAAGGATAATTATTTCATAAAATATATATGAAACTACATAGAATAAAAACAAAAGTAAGTTGTGCTAATCAGTTTAACCCAAAGTATTTGTAACCAAAAGTAATTGCTATAACAGACCTGTTAATTAGACACACAGCTTTATTTTTATTTATGTTTTTTTCAATAAAAAAAGAGGTTTACTTGGCTCCTGATTCTGCAGGCTGTACAGGAAGCATGGTGTTGGTATCTGCTTGGCTTCTGATGAAGTCTCAGGGAGCTTTCAATCATGGTGGAAGGGGAAGGGGAAACAGGCATGTTTCATGTCGAAACCAGGACCGAGAGAGAAAGAGGGGGTAGGTGCCACACAATTTTAAATGACCAGATCTCAAAAGAACTCACTCACTATTGTGAAGGCAGCACCAAACCCTCATAATCCAGACACCTCTGTATTAGGCAGGGTTCTCTCGAGAGACAAAACTAATCGGATATATGTATATATGAAAGGCATCGCCTCACCTGGGAAGCGCAAGGGGGAAGGGAATCCCTTTTCCTAACCAGGGGAACTGAGACACACAACACCTGGAAAATCGGGTAACTCCCACGCCAATACTGCGCTGTAGGCTAACGGGCACACCAGGAGAATATACCCCACGCCTGGCCGGGAGGGTCCCACGCCCCTGGAGCCTCCCTCCTTGCTAACACAGCAGTCTGCGGCGATCTAACTTGCCTTTTGGTGAAGGAATAAAAAAACACATTTAGTCAGAAGAAATTTGAGAAAAACGAGGATATTCAATGCATTTATTGTCACTTGGGAATGTGCTATATATTTAAGAAATAAACAGAACAAGTATCTCAGAGAGACTTTCATAACAAAAATTAAAGTTTTAGTTCCTCCTCTATCATCACATAAGATACTTTCTACCTCTAAGCATTCGCATCATCTTGTATTGACTACATTTCAACTGAATTTGTGACTCATTCTCCATAGTATTACTTAAGAAATCAATTTCTACTAGCTTTACCCTCTGACTATGTAGCCTAATCAATAAAACTTGTCTTTTTAAAGGAAATTGAACAACTAAGGCCACTGCACCAAAATTCCTTGAAATTGACTTAATTTGAGAAAGTACAAAATTGATTATCTTCTTTATCCCTACCTTCTTTCATTACACAGCTTCAATTGTTCTAGATATTGTGCCTTTCAATATTAATTCATATATTGTTCTTGATGAAGTGAATCACAAATTGTAGGATGACAATTGCTTATATATTTAGTATTTTAGCATAAATTCAAAATCTAGGAAATAATAGCAGATACCAGTGACACAAATTAATGTAACCACAGATGTAAGTAGACATGCAAAGTATATTCTAAAGCGAAGGAGAAAACATATGCTTTTTTTTTTTTTTTTTGAGATAGTTTTGCTCTCTTTGCCCGGGTTGGAGTACAATGGCATGATCTCAGCTCACTGCAACCTCCACCTCCCAAGTTCTTTAGTAGAGATGGGGTTTCACAGTGTTGGTCAGGCTGATCTCGAACTCCTGACCTCACGTGATCAGACAGTCTCAGCCTCCCAAAGTGTTGGGATTACAGGCGTGAGCCACTGCACCAGGCCCATGCTTTTGAAAAACAATTTAATAATATTACATTTATAAATGTTTCTCAACTGAAATGGAATGTGGTAGAACTGGAAGTAGAATAATAATAAAAGAAATAAATAATTTCTTGCAGCATGAAAGTAAGTACATAGCTGGCAAATATAATTTTCCCAGCCATATATTTGTTAAATTTTGCAATGAGTTTAATTTATGGGATGTTTATTACTAAAGGTTCTCGAAACTACTAAAAATTACAAATCAGTAAAAATTCATATAGATTTCCCATAGTAAATAAAAATAATTTTACATAAAATAAAAACGGACTTAACTTGTTAAAAATGAGAGTGACGGCCGGATGCGGTGGCTCACGCCTGTAATCCCAGCACTTTGGGAGGCTGAGGTGGGCAGATCACGAGGTCAGGAGATCGAGACAATCCTGGCTAACAAGGTAAAACTCTGTCTCTACTAAAAACACAAAAATTAGCAGGGCGTGGTGGCGGGCGCCTGTAATCCTAGCTACTCAGGAGGCTGAGGCAGGAGAATGGCGTGAACTCGGGAGGCGGAAGCTTGCAGTGAGTGGAGATCCTGCCACTGCACTCCAACGTGGGAGACAGAGCGAGACTCTGCCTCAAAAAAAAAAAAAAAGAGAGTGACTTTAATATAATTAAGATTTTATGTTCATTATCATTTTTAAATTAAGAAGTTTTTTTAACTAATGAAATTTTTTGTTTGTTTGTTTTTCTTCTACCATTCAGGTTTAACCAAATACACATTTCTAGTCCTATGCATCAGACATACTAACAATGGTTAGAACAATAAAGTTATACATTGAAAATGAAAGATAGTAATTGTGGGGATTGGCAAATAGAATTTGTTTAAAAATAAAGATGCAATAAAATCAGAAGTGTTAGTATGCTAGTAACAGAGAAAAATTTTTCTTAAGAAGCTGGTATCATAAAACATGAAAAACATTTATGTCAGTAACTTCTAAGAATCTTTCTGAATTAACCACGTGCCTGTTATTAAAGCCCATGATCACATGCTCATATCATTCTTTATTCTACCATGCCTTATCAGATAAATATAAAATGTCCTCAGAAAACACATAATCATCATATAAACCATACCACTTACTTTCATTTGGTAGTGAATAAAACAGAAAATATAACGTTATAGCATAAGCATAAAATTAGAATTTCAATTTTTATTTCATTCAGTTCAATATTGTGAAAGTATTTTCTTAGTCTGGGCTTATAAGAGATAACTGGTTTTATTTATCAATATTTTGATATGGTACCAACAAAATCTAATTAATGGATTGCTTTTGGGTGAAAGAAAATTCCTTCCATTTAAAGCCTAAAAATGTGCTAGTCTCCATCACAGGACTATCATTTAGAGAGAGATTCAGCAAATACTTATTAGCTCATATTCTTTAAGGACAAAGTAATTGTGTAGAGCTACAGTGAGTGTTTCCATAATTTACACTACCAAGTAGTGGCAGCTGTATCCAAACAAACTCACAATGCTGAACTCTGGAAGACACTGATGAAGATTAGGCCACACAAAAAGCCCATTCATGTCACATTTTTCCTGTTACTCTGTTTAGCCCCCTTAGGTCTTAGAATGTTTGTTATGAGAATCCCTCTTTATTGAGCATTTAACCTTGCTTTTCATAACTCAGCAGCCTAAACTTTCATCATAGGCCCTAATCTTGGAAGATTTGTTTAAATGCATAACACTTATGTGGCTAGGAACCTAAGATATTTTACGCACATATTTATTTTAGAATAATTATTTTCACTGGTGTTATGGTTATAAAATCACCTTGTTTTTGAGTAAATGGTTTCTCATCCATTTTACTTATTTTCCCTAACATTTTTAGACAGTGAATTTGCAGAATACAACATTTTTCAGTAATGTATATTGAGTTGTAGCAGAAATGTTTGTGTCAGACATATAAGATATAAAAGGAGGAGTAATTGTGACTCTACTTTCAACACTTTTAGCACTTCTTTGTAACTTTTTAAGGTTACTACTCTATGTGCAGTATGGACACTTTTACAGTAAGTTTTTTATGGTGCTTACCACATAAGAATTATGCAGGAATTAATGTATACCCGTTTAGAAATAAATTTTTATTTGTCAGGAGCTTTTTAGGGTTTTTTTTTTTCATTCATTAATCAAATAGTTATTGGGACCCATTTTGTGCAAAAAAAAATCTGAAAATATGAGTATAGATGTTGAGTAAATTAGATCCACAGGGTGCTCTTCTCGTTGTACTTTGGGGAGAAGAAGGAGAAACACACAATAAATAGTTTTTCAAGCTCTTTTCAAACAGTGATCCATGCTGTTAAAATTAAAAATTACACAACTGAACTGAGAGTGACTTTAATTTATGTGATTGGAAAAGGAATTTCTAGGAATATGGTGTTTGAACAGGGGACATAATTGTATTTTGAAAAGAAAAGTACAGTAAAAGTTATATTGAATACAATAGCTATTTTCAAATTTTGGTAAGATGGAAATTTGAATAGGAAGAAGAGTTAGATGTAATGTAAAATTTTCAAGATTTTAGTTCATGTGATTGAATATATTTTTCTTTCAATTTTAAGCTGCTTGAATAACCCTGCAGTTAGATTTCATTTCAATATATTAGTTTACATAATTGCCTTTTCATGGGTAATGCTCAGCTTATGCTTTTGGATATAGAGGCTGTTTCCTGTATTGACGAAAGCACTTCATGGCCATCAGGAGACCTGATCTCTGTCTTCTATACATAAACATATAATCTATTGTGCAATCTCAATTGTGGTATAGTCATATGCTACACAACAGTATTTGATTCAGTGATGTACCACATATACAATGATAGTTTGATAAGTTTTTAATACTGTATTTTTACTGTATTTTTTAAATGCTTATATGGACTAATATTTATCATTGTGTCACAATTGCCTACAGTATCAATACAGCAACATGCTATACAGGTTTGTAGCCTAGGAGCAATAGGCTGTACCATGTAGCCTAGGTGTGTAGTAGATATATCATCTAGGTTTGTGTAAACATACTCTGTAGTGTTCACAAAATGATGAAATTGCCTAATGACCCATTTCTCTCAATATATTTTCATTATTAAATGATTCATGACTGTATTTTATGTCCAAATAATCCTAAAATTTGAGAAAAAACAAATTTTTGGCTGACTAGATTTTAATAATATTCTGGCAAAACTAGAATCTGCACAAATAACTTTTTAATCTCATCTTAAAATGTTCCTGCAGGTACCTTCAGGGTGTTTCTGCATGTAGAAGAGTATGTTATTTTTAGTAAAAGACTATTAAAGATTAGCCCTTGTTAATACTCTGTGAGCCTCTGGTAAGTACTCTAAGACTAGGGGAGGATGTTGCCTTCCACATGCCATGATAACTTAGATACAATAAGGATTAAAGATTTGCAAATTATTAAACCAATTAACAAATTGTTTTGCAGATTTGGTCATTGTAAATCAACAAAATTTTCCTAAGTATACAGGAAAGCATTTTTAGACATTGTTAGTAAATAGGCAAATTATATTCTGCTAACATATCACTATGTTTTCATAAGTAACACATATACATCTTGTATATTCAGTCTAGGTTTATATTTATTTTTATCTCATTTGATTGAATAAGTCTCCACTGGTCAATTACTTTTATCATATTTTAACCTGATGGTACATGAAAAAAAACCTCTTTATATATTTTACACCTATATGGCTAAACTTCACATATGAATCCTCTAGATCATCCTCTTAGTTGTGGGAATAAATTTTCTATATTGAGTTTTGAAGACTTTCCAATATATTTTAAAATATTGCATTTTTTAGAGTATCAGAGGAAGGGAATTGGAACAAATTATCCAGTTAGGTAAATATTTCAAGTTCATTTTAGGTTCAATCTCTGAAGTCAATTGCATTTGGAATTTTTAGATGTAATTCTCTCTGCAAATTTCAGATCCCAGGTGGTATCAAATACATTATTATAGATCCAAAGCTTTTTGTTATAGAAGACTTGCAGCATTAATAGGCTGACACTGTTTGAATAACCTCAATCATTCATAAGCCTTTTAAAATACTTTTTATCATTTCAGAATCTAATAAACTAACAGAATTCAATTTTCATGTTACTTGAGCCTTTGAATCTTTTACCAGAATTCTGACATCCATTAGCCATTGTCTGAATTAGGTGACTGCTATGGTAAAGAATAAGCCATAACAAATTATCTTGTTACAATTGTAATATATACAACAGCTGGAGCTTTTCTTTCTCTTATTCTCATTCTGATTGACATAAGACAGTAGCTGTAGTTTCTCACATTGTGATTAGGTTTTTGGCAGGTTAAGAAAGCAATGTACCATGCTAAAAACTTTCTTATTATATAAAAAACAGCTTATCTGGAATTTGTAATTTTTTTAATTCATTTTTTTGAATTCAATGGCAATCAGTTTAACCATTTGTTTCAACATTTGTGTATGATGCTTCTGTGCATTTGTTTCACTTACCTTACTTTAAGAAAAAGATAATACTAAAATGTTTTAGCACTAAAAATGACTTTATATTAGACTTCGCTAAATATGAAACAATATAAAATGTTTATAGAAATTTACAGAACAGTGGATCTTAGAAAATAACTGATTAAACAATATTACAATGAAAAAACAACTGGAACAATTTAAGATACAAATTATTCATTATTTTTTCACTAATTCTCTCTTATTTTACAGTGCAAAAATTTTTCGTATTTATTTCACTTATTCTCTCTTATTTTAGAGTGTAAAACTTTCTTAAAACTCCTGAAAAAGATTAATAAGTATTTGTTTATATCACTATGCACATAACTTTTCATTTTCTTTTAGCTAGCTAGCATCAACAAAAAATGAGCATGGTATCAGCATTGTTAACCATATTAAAAGATCCCTTCAATTTTTCTTTTCCTAAATAATGTTGGCTAGCAGAGACATGTGTGACCTATTTAAAAATGATCAAATGTCCACTATTTGTAGAGATACCAAATTATACATTAAGTACAAGTATCATTGCTCCTCTCTCTCACTCACTCCTTTCTTTTTCACTTCCGATGATGCTCATGACACAATGATCCATGTCTGCAGGGAGTGTCTCACTGACTTAACTAAGAAACTTTAGATATAATCAAGCCACAGAAGACTTAGATTGTCATGCTAACTTTTCTCTGTAATTGATCCGTCTATACACAATTTAGCCTCAGGAAGAAGTATGGCATCAGCAAAGGCAAAAGAATTCTGTAAGGATTATCAACTGTGGGAATTAGATAGTGTTTTTTTTTTTTTAAATTTTCAAAATTTTCACCAATTATTAGGGGTGAAAAAAGAGCAAAAATAGGGAGTTTGTTTTTAAATGTGCTATGACTAAAGAATGAAATAAAGATGAAAAGTAGTCAAAGTGAATAATAAATGAGAAATTGGGAAATCTGAACATCAACCTATTGCCTATTAAGTTGCTTTAAAAATTATGACTTTTCTTCTCTACTAAACTTTAATTTTTGAAACATGCTCTTCATAGTATAATCCAACAAAGCAAGCTTACATTCCTTTCTCTAAATTGTTTCTTTGCATTATTCTTTATTTGTAAGACATTTTCGTAAAAACGTTCCTGCCACTCAAAAGCCACTTAACCATGTAAGTATGTGTATATATATATCAAACACTCACACATATATGTGTATGGTAGGCCTTTTAAGCATTCACATTCATGAAATTTCATTACATGGAATGTTGTGTGTGTGTGTGTGTGTGCCTGTGTATGTGTGTCTGTGTGCCTGTGTATGTGTGTCTGTGTATAGTATTATGTCAGAAGAAAGCTCAAGAAGCAGGCAATTATTCCAACATAAGTTGAATAGTGTGATTGTTCTGCTCACTCATGTTGACTGGAAAATGATACAGAATTTATCTGTTTTTCAACCCATTTATTCTGGACCACAACAGCTATTAGATAGACTTTCACATCTCAAAATTGTTATTTATTTGTTGCATTAGTTCTTGTGTTTATTTATTCATGTATTAAACACTGTGATAAATTTTAGTAATGCATTAGTGAACAAAATTATGTGACACCTCCCTTTGAGTAGCATCAAATATACTTGCACAATCTACTACAGAAGCTAAGCTCAGCTCTATGACCTTTGATGTATTTGAATTCTATGCTTGGTCACTGGGAAGAAACCCTCATAGACAGATAAGAAGAGAAACTATCTTAGCGCTTTCCCACTTTCATTAACATCTTTTGTCCTCTCTTCCTTTCAAATTCTTGCATAATGTAGTCACACACACACACACACACACACACACCATCTACATGCTATTGCATATCACAAGACAATTTAACAGTTACTCAAAAAAAAGTTATCGTTCCTTTGTAAGAAACCTAAAGATTTTTTCTACCCATATAGTCCTTACTTACGTGATGACTATTAATAACATTTTATATGCATGTGTTCAGACCGATCATGGTATTCAATATCCAGTAAGACATAAAAAAGATAGGTGATTGTCACTTTTATAATATTTTGATGAAGACAAATGCTTGTAATTCACATATTCTTCCTGTGTGTTTTTCTTTAGTTGCAACTGAGCTTTAAAAAATTTCTATGATTTCCCTGAGATTGAAGTATACTTAATATATAGTAAGTATACTTCAGTCCAATTTAATATTCTGCACATTTCTAATTCTTCTACTTTTTAATTCATGGTTATACATAAAAATCTAGAGGAAATTTTATTTGCAAATTATTATCTATGTGCTCTTGTTCAAGTTACTTAACCTCTCCATTATTCAATTTCTTTATCTGTATATCAGGGATAATGATAATATTTATCTTGTAGAGTTGTATGGGAATTAAATGAATCAATCATGTAAAACACTTATAAATTTTCCCGATGTGTTAAGTGTTAGCAGCTATTATAATTTTTAAGACTGTAACACATGCCTACATTATAATAGGTGTTAAGAATGTTAAGAATAATGAAATATGCTTCATCTCCTCACTTTTACTACTTCCTACTTCCTTCTGAGGCCCAGAGTAAACGTTCATCTGGTTCTGTGAAGTTGTTGCACATCAGAGAAGCTGCTTTCATCATTCCTTAAACATTCACAGAGCACATTTTGCCTCATCACATAAATTTGTTTTTTGCTATCTCATAAAATTTTTCACCTTATTTAGCCTTAACTGACTTAGTTAATATCGCAATCTAACATTCCCGACTCTGGGAAGGAAATTCCAAAAATGTGGTTGAAATTCTAGCTTTGCCAAACTACTAACTTGCCAGACCACTAACTTGCCAGACCTCACTTTTCTTTCATGTTAAATGAAGTAAATTATAGAATTTTTCTCAGAGGGTATTTGAAATAAATTAATTACATCATGCCTATACAGGACACACACACATGCTAACTATATCATTGTAATTATCAATTCTGTCATGTCTTCACTACGATTTCAAATCTCTATTGTCCCATAGGTGGTGCTCAAAAAGAATTTAATTAATAAGTATACAATCTAGTGGAATAGACATGCATAAAGAGATGCCAAATATTGTATAACGTGTTGTAATTTAAATTTTAGAAATACTACTAAGAACATAGATGAGACAAAGAAAATATCTTTTCTAGAGAAGAAAATGTTTAGAGAAGTTTCCTGGAATATATCAGGTTTTTTAAAGAATTGTAATAACAATGTGCCTTGTCGTTCTATGGAAGAGAATAGACATAAAGTCTCTTTTAGTTAGAGGAAGCCGAGAGAAAGCACAGAGTTAACAGGGTGTGAGATTGAGGATACTCAGGTTCTCCAGAGGGACTTGAGTTTAAGTTATGACTGGGGAGAGATGGTGGGAGATAAGATTAAAATTACAGTGGATTCTTACTTGGTTGAGGGACTTGTAGATAAAGACTTATATTTCTATGCAAGAAAATGTCATCAAAGGATTCATAATTTTTTGCATGATCAAATTTTATCTTACTTTACTTCCATTTTTCATGATGTCATATTAATTTTTACCACAGTAAACCCTTCGACTTTCGAAGTTTGCTGGTGTGGTACATAGGGTTTTTCAACTAATACTATTTTGCTCCAGATAATTATTTATTGTGGGGGAGCATCTCATCCACTTCTTCTGATATTGAGCAGCATATCTGGCCTCTACCTAGAAATGCCAGTAGCACTTCTCGTCACAATTGTGACAACCAAAAATGTCTCCAGACTTTGCTAAATGTCCCTTGAGGAACAAAATCGCCAGTTCAGAACCCCTGTGCTTGAGAAACACAATGACCATGAGACTACTCATAAAAATTCGAGGGCTATAATGTAAATACTGTTTTGATCACTGGAAACGTTTTAATAAATATGCGTTCATAAAATTCTGTTCGTCTCTTCTTTCTATTTCTCCTACTAAAACCTAGATTTACATGTTAAATGTACCTGAGGGGAGAACAGTGACAAGTACAAGCAGAACTACCTGCTTAGAAGAGTCAATCCTATTATGTGGGATTTTGCTGTCATGCTAAGCAACGTGACAAATCTGTACAGTAAAAAGAATATAGAATTAGCAGTTTAAGGCCTTTAAGGCTGAATTACTATGTTAAGAAAGAAGAAGAATTTTCAATTTCTTTGGCACAACATAGCAGAGCATAGAGTGGATAGAAGAAGGACATGGACTAACGATCATAAAAGAGATAAGGATGGAACGTAGTGTGGAGAGAAGCAGCAGTGATAATTCTCTGGTGGTACTGTATTTAAGAAATACCTTAACAACAAATCATTTTATACTTTGTCTTATTATGAGCTTAATTACTCTGCTCCCAACCTACTCAGTTATATTTTTATGTATCTGCTATTCGTGGAAGAAACTTAGTTGTATGACTAGGTTTATAGTGATACAACTAAAGTTTACTTTCAAACTAAAGTCTAAAACTAAGTGTTAGGTGTATGTATATGGTTTGTAACTGACAATGTACATAGAATGGCGAGAAGACTGAAAGCGGGAAGATTTCATTGACAGCAGATCCAGGGCAGAGATGGTCACAAGAGATGTAGTCTCTTAGAGAATGTTTGACCTAGCTGAATGTAGCGATGGGGTTTCAGTCAGTGTTACCTAAAGTGGATTTTTTTTTTTTTCTTCAAGACTTCAGGTAACATGTGAATCACAGAAGTCAAAGTAGATTGCATGATGGCTTAGCCTCCTGTTCTTTTGCATAAAACAAAATGAATTTCAAGTCAAGAAATAAATGATAAATGTTTGTTTTTAGCTAGCTACCTGGGAAACTTGTAGGTGCAACTTTTCTCTTGAACATCTTAAAGATATACTTTTTTCTCCTTTCCCTCCATCTTTCCTTTTTGTCTCCCTTCCTCCCTCTCTGCCTCCCTCCTTCTCTCCCTTCTCCCTCTCCTTCTTTCCTTCTTTCCTTTTCTTTCTTCTTTCCTTCCTTTTCTTCTCTACATAATCACCTAGAAGGCTATGTAGTAAATTATATCTTAAGAACAAAGTACTTTTTAAAAGATATTTTTAATAAGAATGTATGTTTTATTTCAGAATATACATAATATCAGACCCTTTAATAAATTTAAATGCAAATTTAAGGATTTTTAAAAATCAACTTAAATGAAGATAATTTATCAAATGATCATTGGATGGTAAAAATAGAGCAAACCAACTATCAGTTGTATTAAATACAATAGGACATTTACTTTAACTTTATAAGGTTTAAGACTTTTTAAATTCAAGAGTAAAGAGCAAGATGGATTGAGGCTTTTAGACCGCTAGCATTTATCTGTCCATCTCATTCCCCAAAACAGGAAAGACAAATAAGCCTTAGTCAGAGTTCACAGAATTTTCTTGCTCAATTTGCCTCATTTTTCTATGGGTATTGTTGTAGAATTTTTGGAAAACAATGAACTAGCTCTCTGTTCGTAGCCCACTTTGAATAAATGAAGTTCATAAGAAGTGCATAAGATTTTTGTTCAATATTTATGTTTTCTGACCTATATCACCCTGAATTTCTATACACTCATGATATGGAAATTTATTTTTAAAACTTAGTTATTTCACTCATTTGAAGTTTTATTGTTCTTTTCAGCACTCTTTATATTTTTAGTTTGAGTTTTTATTTACCATTAATTCTCTGTTCTCAAATCGTTCGTATGATAGTCTCCTGCTGCCCCAGGAGAGAGTCTATTATAAAGTTAGATCAGGAGATGTCTGGATCTTTGTCAATGACGGTTGGTGGAGAGCTTCTCATATTTTTTAAAAGAGGAAACTGATATCACACTGCACATCAGTAACATTTTTTTTCCCTCTAAAAGATTGGCAAACAGCCAGTGAAACACTCAGTGAAGTTTTCTATCGATTGCCCTGTGGCTGCCAGAACAATACATTTCTGTATCTGAAGCAGTATCATTCTATTGTGAAGAAGTATAAATCTCCTCTAGACTAATAAATATAAAGATGTGATTTTAAAAATCAACTGAAGTGATGGGGTTGTGGTTTTAATATCTGAGGCAAGAAGAAAGAATTTAGTACAAGTTAGGATTGATGTGGGTAACATGGTTTCATATTCTTTATTAAATGAGATACTTGTTTACAGCATACCATTATAGCTATTTGATTAACATTTTCTATTTTGGATCATATTTTAAGTACTATCAGCCATTTGCTGTGGGTGAGCATATCAGGCATGATTCTTCTAATTATTTGAATTTTCCTCAAGCCTCTTTGCTTTGGAATATACTTTCTCCATGGTCTGGGTTGTCCTTTCCAAAGATTTAACGTTAACAAAAACTTACCCATTCTTCAAGATCCACTTCTAATTATACTATTGAGAGTAAATTATAAGGTGGAAAAGTAACAAAATTGTATTAGTGTGCTCAAGAACAAACAGTATTTCACAATTAGACTAGTCAAAATTTGAGAAAAAGACACATAATAAAGTAAACGTGTTTTATAATAGGTTGTGAATAATCAGACAAAAAGTAACAGCTGATTCTTTGGATAAGTTTAACACAGAAGCATAATTTTGTGTGTTTGTGTACACTTGGGAGAAAAGTCAATTATCATTAAGTTTATCTCCAAAGAAAGACCACGCAGGTATGAATCAGGATATATTAAGACACTGAAACCATTTTTCACAAAATAGCAGCCCAGTAATGAAGATGGTGCAACACACTCACAGAATTCTGCAGTAGAGAGAAACTGGGTAATGGAATTTAAATCTCCAATACCATTTCAGAGGAAAAATGGGTAGATAGCTGGTTGGAATAAAAGAGGAAACAAAAAAGAAAGTTGCTTTTTTTTTTCTTTTTAAATATACTTTTGTAAATTTACAAAACAGTTTTTGAGACACTTGAAGCCCACAGACTTGCTCCTCCACTGGCGTTGGCCGTTATGATTAAGAGGCCACATGTCTACATGTCCATCTGGCCATACATATTTGTCATCCTAATTAGTCAGCTCTGCTTCATGGAAGGAACGTGGAAAGGGAAAAGTTGGAGACTCACTCTCCTAATGTCCTGGGTAAACTTGCTTGTTATTGGAGCCACAAGTCTGGAGGATCAGGCTGGCTTAGAGATAGAAATAGAATGGGGAGACTCATCACATCCTACTTTTCCATACCCTTCAAAATGTACTCTTTATTCTCAAATAGTGCCTATGTGGCCAGAGTAAATCTCTCAGTTTGATTAATCAGTGTGAAAAAAAAATTCTCTGGATTACTTACAAATACCAGATTAAACAATAAAAAAACGCATAACTCTTTAAAAGTGAGAAGACCCAAATTATGCAATAATTAGATAAAAATTTTCTTATATAAGAATTAATGTATTATAATTAAGTGACGACTGTGATTTTCTCTTAGTAGCAAACAAAATGTTCTTCTCATATAAAGAAAATATGAGCCTCTGGGAACTTCATTTCTGTAACTTTTAACACATAATGAGCTTGGCTAATGGGCATGATGACACATCAGAAGGTCCATAGATTCTAGTTAGTGTCAATTCAGAAGTATTTTTCTCTCTATTGTGGAAGTAAACAAAAAGCATTACACTATGCCACTTTATAGACTGGAGAGACAGAACTTCATTGAATTTGTTTCTTGTAAAGGAATTAGAGACGTGCTAACCCACTTCCTTGTTTTACAGGTAAGGAAATTGAATCTCAGAGAAGTTATAACTTCTCTGAGAAGTTCTCTGTATTCAGAAGAAAACAACAACAACAACAACAACAACAATGGCGTGTTGTAATCTTTTTACCTTGGGCTTATGCTTTTCTGGTTCTCTTTCTAAAGAAAAACAGTCGATTCAATCCTTATTCTCTTCTAATTTCTTCCTCAGAGTTGAAGTTCTGTTCCTAAAGGGAATTAGGACTGAAATACATATGTTTTTAGAAGTGCTTTACAATAAGGAATCTTAGTGACTTTAAGGTGTTTCAGTCAGTTCTGAAAAACATTTAAGATGATAAAATGTTGTGTATATGGTTACAATTCTTTATGTTGTTACTTTTAATTATATTAAATTATATGTTAAAAGGGATCTGCTGCATTGGCACATCACAAGTATTCAAATCATAATGTGAATATATTGTTATAATAGTCAAAACCAAGCACAAAAATCATTCTGAGGTAGATGGAAGAGTAATTTGTAAATGCAAGACTGTATGAGTGGAGAGTAGCATGATGGTGGTGAGCAGTGATTATAGCTCATATCCCACCACTGTCTCCATTGCAACATTCTCTCAGCATTCTAAATATTCCTTTACTCTCTCTAGACATAGTTAAAGAGGAGTTTAAATTTCTCCAAGGTCACCCTTAGACTTCTGCACAAGTTCAATTGAAACCATTTTGTGCATGACGATATAAATTTTGAACCCTTCATTTATTATTTTTATTTGACAACATTAAATTTTATACCTCCTGTTTTTTGTTATATGATTGGCAAAACAAATTCAAACTCCTATCTTTTTTGTGTGTGCTGTTTGTTATTTTGTTCTTTCCCTTCATGTCTACTTTTACATTATTACAGCAGTTTCATTATAATTGTTTACAATACCTTATTTTATTTCAGTAAATAGATAAAAGAAAATTACAAATAATGAAAACTCTTTTTATAAACCTTTGCATTATTCAATAAATACCAATGATATCTGAATTTTTATACCTCCCACTCTAACTTATAAAACATTAATATTTTTGTTTAGTTTTTCACCTAAATGCCAAGGCCTTACATGCAACATAGAAATCATAAGGAGAAAAATTATATATTATTCAGTATACTTGTAATTGAATAATATATTAGAATACTTTTTCAAAATGAATATGTTTGAAACATATTTTTCAATTCATATTTTATACTGAAGTTTAGATGAAACAATAGAAATTTAGTTTACAATCTATCTGTAAATTATATTTCAGAATCTCAAATCAGTACATAGACAAAAGGATATTCAAAATGAGAATTTTACTTCATTCTAATATCAAGAAATAATATGCATAATGCCATTAAAATACAGGATTAAAACAGTATTTCAAAGACTAGACAAAAATATTTCTGGGATGCAAAGGAAATTAGAACTACCACGTAGTTTATCTGGGGTGAAAATGTGTGTGTGTGTGTGTGTGTGTGTGTGTATGTGTGTGATTTATATTTAGTTATTTTATTTTATTTTTATAGATTTAGGGGATACAAGTGTAGATTTATAACATGAATAGATTGTGTAGTATTGGGGTTTTGGCTTCTATTGTATCCATCACCTGAAAAGTGAACATTGTACCTAGTAGGTAATTTTGCACCCTTCACCTCCTCCTACCCTCCCATTTTTTGTTGTCTCCAGAGTCTATTATTTTAATTTTTAAGGGCTGATAATTTAAAATGCATACAATTTATTTTTTGGTGTTTGCATCTCAAAATAAACTATTGATTATAATACAAACATTACTCAATTAAACAATTAATGTAGTGAACTACAAAACATATACACTATTCAGGATTGTTCTCATCTAATTGCTTTTAACTTCTTCTTTAAATAAAATTACATGTGATCATACACAGTCAATGGACTGCGCAAGCTCTGCTTTCATAATAACAACAATATTCTGAATTGGAATCTTCCTTTAAGCGCAATTTACTATCAGTTCTGTATAACTTTTAAACAGAAGATTTTCCCACTTATTTTTTTCAAAGTGATCCCATGCTGAAAATAATGTTATTATTCTTTTAGGTCATTTTTATTATTAGACATAAAACAAACATTGCCTTGTAAATAGTATAAACTATTTAAAGTTTTCATGGTGTAGAAAGAAGTATTGAGTTGTCACTTTAGATAACTGCATTCCACCTCTATTCCTATTAATTGTTAATTGTGTCACTCTAGATAAATTTTCCACCTCTCACTAGCATACAGTTTTCCCATAAATAGAGGGAATTCAATATCCTTTCTGTTCCTTGGATTAATTTTGAAATTATGTAATCCTAACAAGTTTTCTAATAGTCAAGCAAAAATTCACATTGATGACACGTAACATATTTGCCATTTTAGGTTTTAATAAGTTTTTTGCACAGGATTTTATCTGATATGTTTCAATTGTGATTTGCCTAAAGGCTGATATAAAAAGGGTTAATAATCTCATCACAGTCTTTTAAAATTAATGTTATTTTATGGTTATAAAAGGCAATAGATAATCACTTTAAATATTTTAAAATTTAGAAAGTTAAAAATTAAGGTTATTTCTAATCAAATGGTCCAAAATATTCATTGATAATATTTTAGTATTTTTTCTTTCATTCTTCTACAACTCATTCCTTCAATAAGTAATTTTTAAATACTCTATTGACCTTTCTGTCTTTTTCTTTATTCCTTTAAAGTCCCATTTGTTTTCCTATTTGTATGTTTGCACTTGTGCTTATTCTTCAAATATGAAGGACATTGTATCTATATTTCACATTTGTGAAACCTTTTCCCATTTTTTTCACTTAATTTGTATAATATGTTAGTGTTGTTTAAAAAAAAAAAAA
>NW_012123376.1:7918403-7950787 GCF_000951035.1 Colobus angolensis palliatus | reverse complement strand
ATGGCGAAAACCCGGGAGGCGGAGCTTGCAGTGAGCTGAGATCGGGCCACTGCACTCCAGCTCGGGCGACAGAGCAAGACTCCGTCTCAAAAAAAAAAACAAAACAAAACAAAAAAAAAACAACAACAACAAAAAAAATTGATTGCCTATAGTTCAGCATTTGCCTCACTTGAGAATGATGTAATGAGGCATTTATCTTATAGGAATATGGTCTGAACAGTTGACAGCCTGGGATTGGCTGAAACTCCGCTGCTGTGGTTGGCTGAGACTCAGCTATTTATTGTGAGAATATACTCTCAAATTAGGCTGCAGTTTGTTTATATGCTGAGTTAGGTCATGGTTCATTATGTAGGAATTCAAAGTACAGAGGCAGCTTTAGCCCAAATTTTATTTAATTTAATAATGCCCTTCTTTTGATCAACCTCTCAATTTTCAGAATTTGACCAAAACCGTAATGTCACCATGTCACCATTATAATACTTTTTTTTTTTATTTTAGCGTGGAATTCACAATGTCAAGTTATCAGATGATTCTTTATGTTCCCTTGTCTTTTTTATATTCTAACTGTAATGAGAGCATTTGACATATAAAGAATGACTGCATATAAGTGTTGAAGACTCTTGAGAGGAAAAGGCACACTAAAGAGATTATCATGATGGCTGTCAGGAGGATATTACTAAAAGACTGAAGTATGCTCCTTAAGAGGACACAACCTTCCCCATGAATTGAACCAATCAAAATCAAATCTATCAAAAATGAGTGAAGAAAGGAGCCTTTGTTTTAACTAAGGAGCTTGTTGTTGAGTTCTTAAAACTAAGTTTTCGTCATCCTATATATGTTTATCCAAGTTCAGCAAGAGGTGTTAGCTATCATACCCCCTGCTTACACCTCCCCCTGGTCATCCAGCAGATAATCCAAGGAAATTGTGTTATCTAAAACAACTTTGGCAAGATAATTTAAAGAAGTTTTTTGAGCAATTATTGTATTTGGAGTAGAGTCAGCTATAGTAGCTAATATTTTAGACAGATCTCTAACCATAACATTAATTAAATTTATGTCAAGCTAGGGAAGAAACACTTTACCAAAAGATGTTCATTTAGAGATATTTATGTTTTCCAGCAAACTCCTCTTTTTTCCATAGTGTAAATTAAGAGGTATGAATAAATGTTTATTTTGCAGTTGGTTATAGAGTTGACAATGATATTGTTAGAATCCCTAATCCACATTGGCCCCTTCTTTTCCACTTAAGACATGGAATTCCCCACACGCATGGTTGATTATTAAATCTCCTACAGATAAAAATCTATCCTGAAGGAGGCACAACAGACAGTTCTCTGTGAGACGCCTTGTGCATTAGGGGTCATTAGCAGGAAGGCACTTGTAATATCTGTTTAATACTTCATTATTGAAATCATTCCAAGGTTGAAGACTACTGACAACTAAGAGACTAGGGTTATAAATTTGTCTACAAATGGTTGAGTATCTTTCTATAGGTTTTCTTATTCATTTTTGGCATAATTTAACTGTAAAACCATCCCTACAATTTTGCCTATTGTTAAATTTAAACAAGGAATCTGAATACATGAATTTAAAAACCTAACCTTATAGAAAGGATTAGATACTGCACGTGGAATATTGGTGAAATGTGTTACAGGGAAACCAGGAAATCTCTAGGATCATGCAAAGATTTAAGTATAACATGACATATTCAACATTCAGTGAGATTTTCTGCAGAAGTTATTGATCGTGAAATTTAAACTATTGCATTATTTTGTCATGTATAAACAGAAAAGAAACACAGGGAAAAGAAGTAAGAGGAAAAAGGTTGCATGGTGACAGAAGAAAGAAATCTTGATTTGTGAGCTTGGGGGAGCTGTTTATTTCTAGGATATAATCTGCTTCTGAGGAGAAACTTCCCAGATCATGTTTACCTTGAGGTGTTCAATGGGTATATAGTCTCCAGAGTATGGAGGGGCCCTTTTGAGCTAAAAGATGTGGACATAGCTTTGAGGTCCTGAAGTTTTACTTCAGAGATGAATTTAGTATGAACTTTTTAAATGTGGCTCAAGGGTAGTCTTTCTCTGGCATCATTTTCAAAAGATACAATCCCTGGGTTTGAATAGTGAAAGGTCTGGTTGTCCTCAGTTAGTGGGTCATGCAGGGCTTCTTTTACTTGATGAAAATATTCTTTGGCGTATGCACGAAAGCCTTGCAATATCGAGTCATGTCAGAGTTTATAAGAGCAGAAGATACACGGGGTTCTATTATTAGAATCATAACCTTCCAGATTTCATATGGAATCAATCTGTGTTTTCCACTGGGGATAGATCTTACTGTCTCCATCAAAGCCAACAGTAATACTTGTGACTGATGCAATCTATTCGCCTAGCTTGCCTAATGCCATTGTGTTTGTAATGCTTTGTTTAACTGTTTTACAACTTATCCATTGAAATAAGTACTTCGATCACTGAAGATTTCTCCAGACATGCCCTATAAGGGAAATACATTTTCTTATAACCTTTTCGTTCCTATGATAGCGTCAGCCTTCCTGCATGGAAAAGATGCAGTGAAAACACGCAATCAGAAAACATGCAATGAAACTGGAAATAAAGCAAAATCCTACTATAAATATTCAAATGATCCAACAGGTACTGGAAATGTATCACCTGAGATTTTTTCTCACCAGAATTATGGGTTCAATCCATGAAATATTGGTTATAAACCAGGTGAGCAATTATAGTCATTCTACCAATTTTTAAAAATAATTTTTATCATGTTAACTATTTCATTATAAGTCACAAAACGCAGAGATTTTAATAATAGAAGCTTTACGAACTCTGAAAGAACTAGATTCTCCATGAGTCCGTGCTTAACATTTTTTGTATACCCTTTTAAATACCAGTTTTGTTTCTCACGTTCAGGTGGCTAGCCATGTTTACTAAATAAGATAACAAAAGCAATTTGACCTGGATCAATCTCATGAGGTTCATTCAAATTGTGTATTTTGACAATTTCAGTACTGACTGATTTAGCACGAAAACCTGCCAAAGTATTTCGTTGGCATTCAGTTAATTTTTGTTTTTCTTGATGTTAGGTTAGCAGTTTTAAAGAATCAATCAGTTTTTCCATTAGAGTTCTGGAAATCGTTTCCCAGTTCAATGGTATTATTGAATTTCTAGGGATTTTGTATAATTTCTGAGATGCATCTTAATAGCACATCCATACAAATATAACTCAGAAAAGGTTAAGCATAACTGATTATTTGACCATGCTTCCCATATAATTTAACAGATCAAATAAACTGTATTAGTTTAATATCGTTCCTTGTATTAAAAAAAATCCTTTTAATATGCTCCAAGGACCCATCTGGAATATTTCAAAGTTAATTTAAGGCCAAGAAAAATATTTAATTTAGAATTTGATTGTGGAAAGTTTGTCAAAAATATCAAAGGCTTAAGACACTTCATCAAAATAGGATTACAGGGCCAGGCAAAGTGGCTCATACCTGTAATCCCAAAACTTTGGGAGGCCAAGGTAGGTGGATCACTTTAGCTCATGAGTTCGAGACCAACCTGAACAGCATGGCGAAACCCTGTTTCTACGAAAAATACACACATACACAAAAAAATAGTCAAGCGCGGTAATGCATGTCCATAGTCCCAGCTACTTGGGAGGCTGAGGTATGAGGATCACTTGAGCCCAGGAGGAGGAGGTTGCAGTGAACTGAGATTGGGCCACTGCACCCCACTCCAACCTGGGAGATAAAGTAAGACCCAACATTAAAAAAAAAAAGAACTTACAGGCTACTGTGAAATAATAGTCATTAATTTAACCAGAGTGATGATTAAAAGACTTCAAAGGCAAACACAAAGTTACATAGTTGTAGCAAAACCTTAACTCTTTTACTAGAGCAAACTTAATTTTCTTAAGTGACCAAAAACTATCTTGGTAAAACACAGAATCTCTGTTTCTCAGGTAAATTATCCAAAAGGTAAAAACCAAACAAACAAACAACAACAGCAAAAAACCCTTTCATAATTTCCTATTAAGAGCAAACCAATACTGACTCCCAAAATCCTTGTTTTGACACAGCAGCCAAATTCTAGTTTCTCATCAATGACCTGTTATATGAGTGCTCAATTTTTAGAAAAACTTATAAATAATTCCCTTCTAATGTTAGCCAGCTTGATCACATAATAAATTCTTTTCATGAGATTCATATTCCACAAAGCTAAAATCTTTTCATATTCTTTTGTATTTTTGCTATATTTTTCCTCTTTTTCATCTTAAAACAACCAGTTATTCTACTTCAGGACAAAAGGTACTGTCTTCCTTAACAAAATAAAACATACTCCTAATGCATAGCTTTTTCTTTCCAAAAACACATCTTACCTTCCTTTTATATTTACATATAGACTAGTTTTTATTATGTCTCTAATTTTACATTTATTATTTAGATTTCATAATCATTAGTGACCTTAATTTCCAGTGAACACTAGACAGCAAGCAATTGTGAACTTTCTGTCACATCAGAAATCTACAGATTGGCAAATCTATGGATCATAATTTCTAGAAGCATGTACTTGCTCATAGCACAAATTGTCTATGTGGCACAGAACATGTTTACTAAGAGTAGCAAATTTCTTTAGTCTTTTTGTAATAAGAAACTGAAGAGGAGTAAAGAAGGTAAAATTTTATCTCTACCCTCTTAGGGTTTTGGTTTGGTTTGGTTTTGTGTTTGCTAGGCCTGGGAATTAAAAATGTTTTGTAAGCTTTCCCTCATCCTTAACTTCTCATTCTTGACGATAAGAGTATTAAAACCTTTTGGTATGGAGAAGGCATCTTTCACATGAAATTTTATGTTATTTACGTCTATTTAACTAACTTGTTTTAACAGTTATTCTTAGATGGTTCATGAAAGTGAAACACTAAACAGCTAACTTCCATTTTAATATATTTTTCTTGCAAAAACATTTTATAATAGAGGTTTAATATAAGTTTATTTTACCAGTAAACCTAGGTTGGAAAAGTCATGCATCTGTATTATATTTAATATTGACAATTATGAAGCTATGCCTGTTTTAACCTAACTATCATTATTATTTACCAGAGATTATCAAAGTCACCTAAACTTAAAAAGCATTGGGGTTAGTTCTTATTTTTTTGAAAGAATACATAATTTTTATGAATGCCAATTTTTCTTTAAGCCAATTCAATAGAACTCTTTTACAATTGAATTTTGGCAATATTATGAGAAAATAAAAATATCATGTGTATATATTATACATACAAATATACATAAATGTATACATAAAAACAGATCATATAGCTTTTATTTTAACATTCTAGTCATGTGTCAGGTACAATAGTATGAGCATTTCATATGCCTGGGCTAAGCATGGATACCTCAAATCTTGCCTTATAGTATGAGATTCATTGGTCTTTTTCTGTTTGTTTTGTTTACAATGTTGAATGACAGACCAGAGTCAGTAGTTTGTTGTTGTTGTTGTTGTTGTTGTTGTTTCCAAAAAACAGTTTTGCAGCATAGCAAAGACACTGAAAGAGGAGGACAGGGTTGGCAGAGAATATAGTTAGCAGGGATTTGTTAGACAGGTTTCAGTCAACTGATAAGTTCGCATGGGAAGCAGGATCAAATAGAGAAAATGGAAATGATTAATTTTTACAAATGTTTTTCTGAAACTAGTCCAAGTGTCAATTAGACAAATGTCATTTAGACATTTCAGATTTGATATAAAAAGTCACTAAAGAAATATTCTGATTGTTTTTCTCAAAGAGGCAGGTTGATTATTATCCTTGTAGTGAAGCCCTTGAGTGTTCCAGTGGAGCACACCGCCACTGGGGAAACATCTAAGCCGCAGATGACTGGAGTAAAAGTGAACAATTTCTGTTTCAATGGCTTGACTGCTTACAACAAAAGCAGATATCTATGGTACAGGATTATTTAATTTGGGAATCTCTTAGTTTTGGTTTCAAATATAAGCAAGAAGGTCCTCGTAGGCTGTAGTTGTTGTATTTCCCTACTGTGGCCACTGTTGCTCTAAGTCACCTTTGGTGAGGTTTGCTCATTTCTCCCGAAAAGACAGATTCTGAGTTAATAGTTCTTATACATTTAATTGGCTAAAGTTTCAGATGGAAGGGTTTGAGATCTCTTGAATTCAGATGAACCAATGATTCTCCTTTTTCTAGTAACCTTACCTACCTACTGAATTCAGTTGAGTTTTGTCTGACCCAGTCCGACACCTAAGGCCTACCAACAGGATCCAGTCCTGTTTCTGTCATGATTCCAAACCCAGTTTAAATAAATCATGCTTACATAAACTTAGAATACTCGAAACACAAGTTCTTGGAGCTCAAAGAACTTGAGCTCCAAGGTAGAACTCACCCAGGACCCCAGATGTTGAAAGAGATGAATTAGTACACAGGATTTGGTAGGTTCCTTTGTTTGGTCACTTGGTGCCCTTGGAAATCACTGGAGATCTACTTTAGATTCCACTTCTGATACCAAGCTATTAAAAAAAAAAATACTTTAGACTAATTAAATTTAGCAGAGTTTATTTTAGCAAAGAATATTCGTGAATTTGTGAGAGGTTCAGAGAGCTCTATCCTGTAATATGGGATTTAGAGGATTTAGAGACAAAAAAAGAAGTAATGTACAGAAACAACTTGATTGATTATAGCTGGTTGTTTGCCTTATTTGGACATGGTGTGATGAGGCATTTGCCTTATATGGACATGGTCTGATCAATTGGCAGCAAGCTATTGGCTGAAGCTCGGATGCTATGATTGGCTGAAGACTTGGCTATTCATCAAAAGAATATACTCTCAAATTAGGTTTCAGTTTGTTATTTAGGAGTTCAAAGTTCTCAGGCAGCTTTCAGCCAAAATCAATTTATTTTAACAGTATTGAACTTTAATTCCTTTCCACACATTTTAAAACTTTTCCTTAGTAATTCCTTCTATTGCTGTGACACTTATTAATCCCTTCACCATTCACAGATTAAATAAATACTCATACATACATATTGAATAGATTTTAACTTGATTACTGTATTATTCTTGTGCTTTTATCTTTTAGTATTAAATGTTTTGATCTTAAAACAATTGAAATAAATATATCTAGTGTAATATCAAAAATTAGATAGAATTTTTCCAAATAATAGCTAATTTCTTTCAAACATTTGCTAGTTTATTAATACTTTCCCTAATGCTTTTAGTAATTATTTTTCATCATGTATTGAATTCTTAATATATTTGGATCAAGATTTGAAATATAGGATGTGATTTTTAAGCTGTTTATTCTTCAAGCATCTTGATTTCATTGTTACAACTCTATGGTATTGTGTGGTATATTAAAGAATACTTGCTCATATTGTCATTAAAATGAATAAATATTATTTTGGAAATTCTACAGTATCTTATATTTTTACATACTTTTTCATCTTAAAAAAATTTAGATTGTTCTTATTTTCAATAATTTACTCTTAAAAAGCCAGGTCAAAATGATAAGATGGATTCTATAAATACGGTTTTAATATTCACAAAGTTAGTTATATTTTGGTAGAAAAAGGAAGCAGGGAATGGAATCATACTGGTATCAGAGCATATTTATAATAATCATAGAATTGGCTAGCTGTAACATATAGAAAGCTATATGGTGCGAATAATGATTAGTTACATTCTCCAAACATCAGACAAAATACTACTTAGTGAAGTTTTAATTTTTTCTCTGTTAAAAAAGCTATAAAACCTTTTTCTGATAAAATGCTATAAAACATTTTTCATAATTTATGCTTCTGAAATGGTCCATAATTTCTTTTCCAAAACTTTCAGCTACATCTTTTACGCAAAATTCTTTAACTACATTTTACCAGTCATGAAAATGTTCCTGAAGGAAATTAATGCTGCAAAGAATCATTATTTTTAAATATAAAAATATGTTTATACTGAATAAAATGTTCTTATTTCCACAATTTTCATATATATATAATTGCATACATTTGAAAACTTAACTTTTGTTAGAGTCTCAAGGATAATATTAAAAACATATACTTACATGCAAAAGAAATATAATAACATTCACTCTCCAGAAACACCGTCTGCTGAATTTTAAAAGCATTTGGCGATTAGTAATACCTATCCTCCTGTTTTATGAATATTACATATATTTTGATACTGGCTATGATTCCCTAAAGAATCATGCATTCTCTGAAGGAAGAAGAATTTCACTTTAAGAGTTACTTAGTGTCTCTGGAGGTAGAAATACTCTGTAGTTCAAAAACATAAATGATCCAGCTGTTTAAATAGCATGCCCAATGTGCTCCAGAGGAGTCCTATCTTTTATGAAATGGCTAGACTTCCCTGAAATAAAACATGGTGGTTAGTCTGAGAACAGAGAAGTTGGAGTTTCTTTTAAAGATTTTCAAGCATGCTCCTCAAGAGGTTGAATTTTAAAGTAAGTGATGTATTTCTTCTTTACTCTCAGCATGATCTCAGAGACAGTTAGACTGCTTTAAAGTTTTAACTTTGTTAAAGAGACTTAGAAGTTTAAAATAGTCCAATAGGAGGCCTGGAAGTGAGAGGGCAAGTGGAATATTTTCAGGGTTGGGCTAACTTTGAAGCAAAACATAAATGGCATTAATAGTGTAATAAAATCTCATATCAACGGCTCTGTCTATAGATCAGTAAAAATGTTGATGAACTTGAAAGATTTTGAATAGGGGAAGTGGTGCATTTTATTACAATCTTCTTGTTATAACACAACCAAATAATTAGCCACAATATCCTTAGTATAAGATTGATAACTATAGTGTAATTTTCACAAAGACATACAATGTTGACCAGTTAAGGTACAGCTGATATATTCATCCAAAATGATATTGGCATATGGCTTTAAAATTTATAATATTTTTAAGGTATTATACTTTTATAATCAACTTATTAACTGAAAATGTACCTAGATAATATTGACTCCAAAGAAATCAAATATTGTTTTGCACAATTAGATGTGTTGGGGGAGGGGTGTCCTTGAAGTGGCACTAACTATATTTTTGATTGATTTGTCATTTTTAGTCAATTGAGGTGTTTTATGCTGAGTTTAGTGATGTGTAAACAGAAATGAGAAATTCAATATCAGATAACAGGGTTAATAACAATTAATCCTATTAATAACATAACATGAAAATTAATTGCATATTTATATAATTAATAATAATTAACAAAGTAACATAATTAATAACACAAAGTTAATAACATAAAAATTATTAACATAAAGTTATGTTATTAATTATATAACAATAACATAAAAATTACATACATCCAGTTAGAAAAAAGAGACATGATTAATTAATTGAATCTATTCATTTGGTAATTATTTTAAAATTTAAAGATTTAGAACACTGTCAGTTTATCTAGATTTTCATTCAGTAGTTACACCAACAAAGCTAAGCCACAAATGCTACTTATTCTATCTATTCTGATCTCTTAATTTTAACTTTTAATATTTCTGACTTCAAAACATGTTTCTCATATCTTTCTTGTGATTCAGTAAAATTAAATTTTCAGGTAAATTTGTATCAAAAGGTGTCAAAATTGTTTTTTATTTTCTAAGATATTTAATACGTGGAATTTAAATGGTGAATTCGGGCATCTATGTTAAATCTTATTTTATTGATTTTTCATAAATTTATTTAGCCTAGTATGATTATTTTGAATTCTACATAACTATATCTCACAGATATGAGTTTTGTACCCATTACACAAATATATGCTTTGATCTTCACTCAAAACATTAAAGAAAATACAGAACAACTTGTTCTGTATTTATATAACTGAAATTACATAACTTGTTCATAATATAATTTCAGAGACACTCCAGTATCTTCCTTCTTCATTTTTTGCTTTCTTTCATTAAATTATTAAGTATAAAATATTTATGAGAAACTGATTACTGTCAATTCTTGTTATTTGTTGTAGGTATGTCCTGTAATGTCATGTGAACACTGAATTAGCAAATAGCCAATCGTTCTTAGTGAAAATTCAGGATTTGTTTCCTGCAAGCCTCTGGTCATAGCATTTCCATCAGCCAATCAGTATATCAACTTGTTTTATGTTCTGTTTAAAGACATCTTGCTTAATATATATTATGGTTTCAGTAACTTTGAACTCATTGCCAACAGCAGCACATAACTTATGCCTGAAGGAAGATTATCAAATGTAGGTGTTTTCATGGCAAGGCCCATCACAGTCTTCTTACACTTTGGAAATTCACACAGCACTTCAGCATTACTCTTGGAGGCCATGTTAAATAACAAAATCAGCAGGAAAATGCACAACAATGAAAAAGAAAACCATGCCACTAAAGAGACCACAAGAAGGACACTTTCTCACAGTATCAGAGCTTAAACAAGACCACTGTGGACCTCAGCTGACAATGTGTGCTTTGGGTATTGCAAGTTGCTTATTGCTCTGCTCATGTGCTATCCTCAAATGGCCAGGAAAGTGCAGAGAGCTTGATTTTAGAGTTAGAAATGTTAGGTAAAGTAACAAACTGCTGGCTAATTTCTGTTTGCCAACATAATTTCACAAAGCCCCAGATTCTGTGAGGAGGTGCAGCTCTCCTGAAAGATGCTTTGAAGACAAAACAGAAGAGAGCACGTGGTCTCCTCTATGTATTGCCCGAGTCACCACATTCCTGAAACAATAAATGTTCCTAGCCTTGCCTTTTCCTACACATAAGATATTGTCTGATGGGAATAGTGATTATGCCTCTTCTAACATGCAAACTGATGTACTCTTACACCCAAACCTTGATGAGATTCTGCTGTAATGTAACATCTGAGCAAGTCTGATGTGATTTTCACATAGCGAACTCTCGCCACCTGTATGTAAGCAGTGGGCTGAAATACTGTGCTGGAACAGTCTAACAGAACTGCTCATGGGCTGTAGTCATCAGTAAGACTTCTGAATGAAACTGACTTTAATTCTTTAAAAGCTTGACTCCTTTTTCTTTAGTCAATATAAATAACTTTAACAACTAGGAGAATTCACAGATAAAAATTCTGCAAGTGATGAGGATTGACTGTTTAAGGTAGGCACTATCCTAACTGCTGCAGACAAACTTAAATAAAATCTATGCCTTCAAAGATCCTTAATTTTTTAGTATAAGGGAAACTTCAATACTCATAAATGTTTTGTAACTTATTTTCTTCACTCTTTAAACAGATATTTGTTAAGTACTGACTGTGCATTAATCACTTTGTTATTTGCTGGAGGTATGTCAGGGATAAAAAAAAAAAAGGTGCAATTTCTGGTCAGCACAAAAACTCTACTGAGAGATATGAGCCAGCAAAAAGACAAGCAGTATGATATTCTGAACTGGAAAGCCTAGGATGCAATTGGGAGACATGAAAGCAGTACTCAACATAAAAATAGGTTAATAATGACATCTTAGTGGACATGATCTTAAAGCTGAAACTTGAAAAAATATGAATTTTAAAATTACCAAGTAGAAAGTCAGTGGACAAAAGTAAACAAAACATATATTTAATGGGTTAGAGGTGAGGAACAGCAATTGAAAGTAGCACAGTATAGCTATTGGCACTGGGAAGTGAGGAAAGTTAATGCATGCAAATTATTGGTAAACGGAAAAGGGAATGATAAAGAAGGTGCATTGATATAAATTAATCTAGAAATGCAGGCAGGGGTGCTCATGAAAGGCATAAAAGGCACTAATTTAAATGCCTTTCATGAAATGCAGGCAGGGGTGATCATGAAAGGCATTAATTTAAATTAAAGAGTTGTCAATTTTTTCTGAGAGCAAGAAGAATAATAAATATAGAAACAAAAAGATTGGAATTAATTTGTGTAAGGATTGTTTGGTTCCAGATTTGAGATTCACTGAGGATTTGATGGGTGGGGTAGGGCAGGGCCACAATGAGTAAATTAGGATAGTGACAGTGGAGATCAAGACCAATGGATTAATTTAAAAGCTATTTAAGAGTTGAAGTCAACTGGAGTTGGTTATTGATTGAATGTGAATAGTGGTTTTTGGGAGAAGCATTCTACCTTGGGCTCTGAGGATTATGATTTTAGATAGTAAGATTTAGGGATGAAATAAACAGCAGGACTACTAAATACTCACTGCAAAAGCAGTAAATTGCCCAAACTCAGTTTTGTCTGTTTTAATGCAACACACTGAGTTTGCTGGTATCTCTCTGGGCTGATCTGCATTGCCCCCATGGAATTTGAGGGTTATGGTGAACTCTGAATACTTTTGTCTTGAGTAATAATGTCTTTTGTCTCTGACTCAGAAGCCACCAATCCTCTACCTATATCCGTATGGTAGTAGCAGACCAGTTTGTTAGGTTGAACATAGGGTAAATTCCAAGGCCTTTCGGAGTTCCTAACAGTGGTTAACTACGCATGTCTGAAAAATTTTTCAGTAACCAAAGATCACTGGGACAGAGAACACAGGATAGAGGATGAGCTTAAGTGAGAAGAAAACAAAATCTGTTTTAGAAATTTTGAACTTGAAGTGTTGAAAGCACACACAAGAAGAGATGCCCAACAGACAGTTGGATGTATAGATCAGTAGACAAGGAGATAGATTTAAAAAGTAGGGATTCTAAGATTACAACTTAGTGAATAGAATAATATGAGAAAACCTAGCATGAACATCTAGACTGATTAAAAACGGTTTATGCAACAGAGTTTTGAGCCATGTAAACATTTATGGGACAATAGAGAGAAACATTTCAGTGTGTCTAAAATATCAGAAGTGTTTGGCTTATAGGATAGCAGGCAATAAACGGTTTAAGAAGAAAGTGCTGTATAGAGTGAAATCATGCTAACACTCCAACATGACAGTTATGTATGGCAACATGAAGGACATTGACAGCTTAGCACGAACACTTTTACAGATTTGATGGAAGCAAGAACCAGAAAATAATAGGTTGTGCATTGAATAGGCTGAGAAGTAAAAATAAGATATTAAGAAGGAAAAGAATGTAATATGGTAATGGAGAAGAATGTAAGATTACAGGATATGTTTCCTAAAATGTAAAAGATCTGAGCATATTTTGGTCTAATGTGGATAAAGAAAATATGTTTTGGAGCAAAAGCTGAAGGAGGTACTTTCCGTTGCCCTCTATTTTCTCAGGGCTGTGAAAAAGAGAGTCCATCAGCAGAGAGAGGAGACAGGTGAGAAAGTCAGAGGTTTGATGGTAGTGGATAAAATTTAAAAGAGTTGCTGTTTAGAACTAGAGAGAGCTGCTTGAACATATGAAAAAAGATTCTTCAGTGGTTTGAAGGGACAGTTGCTGCTGAAGACCACGTGTAGAGGCATTTGAGGTTCTGTGTGATATTTCTAAGGCAGCCCTCAGCATATGGTAGATTCATTCTATAATGTATATAAGAAATAAGAGATCTTTAAATTCATGGGGTGGAGTGGCTTTTCACAAAGTGGTGGGACAGAAAAGCAATGAAACAACTTACATGGATATATTGGCAAAAGAAGGATTAGGTGATAAGTCTTAAATAATGATTTAGCTGAGCAGGGAAGATAGAAACCTGGAAGAAAAAATATTAGAATAGTTGAAAGACCTGGATATCTTATTGAGATTGAGAAAATTACTAGCAGGGGTAATTTAAGGGGCAAATTAGATGATGAAGAAATTATTTTATGAATTGAGATATTACATTTGGATTTCACATAAAGCAGTTCTAATTCAACACATAACAAATATGTATCGAGATCTCCATATATGCTGAGAACTATTTTAGGTGCTGGAGGTATATCAGTGTAAGAAAAAGTCCAACTGTCTCCATTCCTGCAGTCTATATTACAATGAAAAAAATTTACTGCAATTTTATTTGGTGAGTAAAGCTCCATATATTTTTTCAATATGTATGTGTTTAATTTATTTTGATTTTCCCTCTTTGAAAAAGTATTGTATTACACATATTTTTTTCAATCTGCATTTTCCTGTTAACAGATCTTATCTAGATCTAACTCACCATCTTTTACAGCTATAAAGTTACAGTGTGAAAGTAGCATAAATATCTTTTGATGGTATTTGCATATCTAATTTTCTAATTACATTTTCTGGTCACCATTGAAGTTGAGTGACTATATAGGAAGAATGAAAAATAGAAATGGACATACTGGGACAAAGTTTGTGAGAACTTTTATATTTATAGGAACTATAAATATATGGGAAATACATGGACATCTAGATCCAAGAAGGTAAAAAATCTCCAATTATATTTAAACCCCAGAGATCATCTCCTATACACATTACAATCAAACTACCAAAACTCAAAGATGGAAAATTTTAAAAGCTGCAAGAGTGTCAAGTCACATGCAAGTGAATCTCCGTTAGACTATCAGCAGATTGTTCTGAAGAAACCTTGAATACTAGAAGGTAATGGAGTGATGTATACAAAATTCTGAAAAAGAAAGAAAATTTTCAGCCAGGAATAGTACATCCAGCAAAGCTATTCTTTAGAAATAGGAGAAAAAGCCGGGCGCAGTGGCTCAAGCCTGTAATCCCAGCACTTTGGGAGGCCGAGACGGGTGGATCACGAGGTCAGGAGATCAAGACCATCCTGGCTAACACGGTGAAACCCCGTCCCTACTAAAAAATACACAAAGCTAGCCGGGCGAGGTGGCGGGCGCCTGTAGTCCCAGCTACTTGGGAGGCTGAGGCAGGAGAATGGCGTGAACCCGGGAGGCAGAGCTTGCAGTGAGCTGAGATCCGGCCACTGTACTCCAGCCTGGGTGACAGCGAGACTCCGTCTCAAAAAAAAAAGAAATAGGAGAAAAATAAAAATCTTCCCAGACAAGCAAAAATTGATAATATTTGTTACCACTAGATTCACCTAATGAGAAATACTTACAAGAGTACTAAAACTGGAAGTAGAAGGGCAATAATTACTATTATGAAAGCATATGAAAATATAAAACCTACTAGTAGATATAAATTCATTCTCAAACTCAGAATACCCTGGTCCTGTACAGGGACTATGTAAATCTTTCCGTTCTCTAACATGAAAGTTAAAATTTAAAATAGTCAAAATTAACAACACTTAAAAAGTGGCTAGGCAACCACAATAGATAAAGATGTAAATAAAGGAATCAAAAATAAGAATTGGGAGGGGGAAGGTAAAAAGGCTAGAGTACTTTCATGTGACAAAGTTAAGTTGTTATTAGCTCAAAATAATTAATTATAACTAGAAGACTCTTTATGTTAGCCCTATGGTAACTACAAAGAAACAAAATACAATAGATACCTGAACAAGAAAGAGAAGGAAACAAAGCTTAGCATCACAGAAAATCACCAAACAACAGAGGTAAATAACAATAAAGGAGAAAAGAGTCTACAAAACAACCAGAAAACAATAACAAATGGCAGAAGCAAATATTTATCTATAAATAATCATCATAAATGTAAATGAATTAAGTACTCCAATTAGACATAGAATGGTTTAATAGATTCAAACATATGTGTGTGTGTATATATATATTATGTATATACACACACACACACACACACAGACACACATACAAGGTCCAGCTGTATGCTGCCTACAAGAGATTTATTTCACTGTTGAAGATACACATAGGTTGAAAATTAAGACATGGAAAAAAATATTTCATGCAAATAAAGCTAAAAGCAAGCAGGATTAGTCATACTTAGATAAAATAAACTTTAAGTAAAAATAGACAAAGAGGGTCATTATATAAAGATAAAAATATTAACTCAACAAGACAATATAAAAATATACATACATCCCACATTAGAGCACCAAATATGTGAAGCAAAATTAATTAGATCTAAAAAGAGATATATAGTGCCATGTAACAATAGGAAGGATTTCAGCACCTCACTTTCAACAATAGCCAGATCATCTAGATAGGAAATCAACAAAGAAATAATGGACTTAAACTTCACCATACCAAATGGACCCAAAAGACATGTACAGAACATTCCATCCAACAGCTGCACATACACATTATTCTTAACTACATATGTGACATTGCCCAGTATAGATCATACTTTAGGTCACAAAAAAATTTAACAAATTTAGAAAGACAGTGATAATATACCTTTTCTGACCATAATGTTATAAACTAAAAATTAACAAAAAAAAAAATTGCAGAAACTTTACAAATATATGCAAACTAAACAACATGTTCCCAGATAGTTAATGGATCAATGAAGAAATTAAAAGAAAAATTTAAAATAATTTCTTGGGACAAATGAGAATGAAAATACACCATACCAAAACATACAGGACAGCAAAAGCAGGAAAATTTATAAGAAAAAATGCTTACATCAAAAAAGAAAAAAAAAGATTTCAAATAAACAACCTAACAATGCACTTCAAGGAACTGGAAAAGCAAGAACAAACTAACCCCAAATTGATAAAGGCAAGAAAATAATGCAACTCAGGGCAAAAATAAACCAAACAGAGACTAGGAAAACCATCTAAAATATCAACAAAACCAGGTGTTTGTTTTGGGAAAAGATAAACAAAGTTGACAAACCTTTAGCTAGACTTACCAAAAAAAAAAAAGTAAAAGACACAAATAAAACCAGAGATGAAAGGATTCAAAGAAGATTTAACATCTGCAAATCAATAAGTGTAATCCACCACATTAACAAGAACAAAGACAAAAACCCTATGATCATTTCAATAGATGTAGAAAAAGCATGTGACACAACATGGATACACAAAAGCATGTATTCCTTCATAATAAAAACTCTCAACAAATTACGTATAGAAGGTAATACCTCCATACAATAAAGGCCATGTAAAACAAAGTGATGGGTAACATCATGCTGCTGTCAGCTTTTCCTCTAAGATCAGGGACAACAAAAGAATGTAAACTTTCACCAGCTCTAATCAGCACAGTGCTGGAAGTTCTAGCCAGAGCAATTAGGCAAGAGGAAAAAAAAGGCATCCAAATTGAAAAGAAGGAATTCAAATTGACTCTATTTGCAAACAACATAATCTGATATATAGAAAACCTTAAGACTCCACCAAAAAAACTGTTTGAACTAATAAACTAATTCAATAAAGTTGTAGGATGCAAAATCAACATAAAAAATCAGTAGTATTTCTATATGTCAGTAGTAAACTAGCCAAAATAAATCGAGTGTGATTTTATTTACAATAGCTACAAAAAGACAATAAGATACCTGAGAATAAACTTAAGGTGGTGAAAGATCTCTACAATGAAAACTAAAAAACATTAATGAAAGAAATTGAAGAAGACAGGAATAAATCTTCTTTTCATGGATTGGAAGAACTAATATTGCTAGAATGGCCACACAGGCCAAAGCAATCTAAAACTTTAGAGCAATCCTTATCAAAATAACAATGACATGATTTACAAAATTCTTTTAAAATCCTAAAATTTGCATGGAACCACAAAATACTCCAAATAGCCAAAGCAATCCTCAGTCCAAAGTACAAAGCTGGAAACATTACACTACCTGATTTCAAAACACATTGTAAAGCATTAGTAACCAAAACAGAATGATGCTGGAATAAAGATAGATACACAGACCAATTGAACAGAATAGAGAACCCAGAAATAAATTTACACCCTGACAGCCAACTGATTTTGACACAAGTGCCAAGAACACACATTGGGAAAGAGACAGTATCTGATAAATTGAGCTGAGAAAATTGGATATCCACAGGCAGAAGAATGAGACTAGACCTATACTTCTCACTGTACATATGAATCAACTCAAAATGGATTGAAGACTTAAATGTAAAACCTTAAACTACACAACTACTAGAAAAAAAAACCTAAAGGAAACACCATGACATTGGATGAGGTAAGGATTTAAGTAAGACCTCAAAATCACAGAGAACAAAAGCAAAACTAGACAAATGGGATTACATCAAATTAAAACACTTTTTCACAGCAAAGAAAACAATTAGCTAAGTGAAGAGACAACCTGTAGAATGGGAGAAAATATTGCAAAGTATGCATCTAACAAGGGTTTAATATCCAGAATATATAACAAATTCAAATAAAAATACTACCACTAATAATAAAATAACTCTATTAAAAATGAACAAAGTACCTTAATATACATTTCTCAAAAGAAGACATACAAATGACCAACAGGTGTGTGAAAAAATGCTCAATGTCATTTATTGATAGCCATCAATTAAGTTTATCTATACAGAATCTCATTTTGAAAAATAAGCGCAACATATATCTGTATTTGCAATGTAGGTAGGAATGGACATATATGTGAACTTGCAATGTACATACACATATATTCTTGATAACAAAAAAGTACTAAAAATAAGAAGACATATATATTAGTCCATTTTCATATTGCTATAGAGACTACGTGAGACTGAGTAATTTGTGAAAAAAGAGATTTAATTGACTCACAGTTTCTCATGGCCGGGGAGGCCTCGAGAAACTTACAGTCATGGTGAAAGTTAAGGGGAAGGAAGGCATGCCTTACATGGTGATAGGAGAGAGAGAGAGTTAGGAGAAACTGCCAGTTTTGAAACCAACAGATCTCATGAGAACTCCCTCAGTAACAATGAGAACAGTATGGGGGAAACCGCCCCAGGATTCAGTCACCTCCCATCAGGTCCCTCGCTTGACATGTGGAAACTACAATTCAAGATGAGATTTGGGTGGGGACACAGAGCCAAAATATATCAGTATATTAATAATTCTTTTTAACTAGTAGTTAAATTATGAATTTATTATATGTTTTCTATGTATTTTTCTGTTTCCTAGTTGTCTATAGCATAATTAGTCTATACTAATTTTATTGTCAAAGTAAAAAAGATGAAAAAGAAAAAAGCTTGGAATAGTGAATATTTAACTTTATGGAATAGCTCTGAGCATAAACAGAAGTCATAATTTAGGGAAATATATGGCTATGCAGGCTCCCAATCTCATAATGAAAGGATTCCAGTTGTTATACACTCCCCTTTCCCTTGCAAACACAATCTTGAACACTGAACACAGTCTAACCCTGACTGATCAAATGCAGTCAACTTGAAGTCTGAAGCTGCACAGAGAGATGAAAAGACATCAATTGTCAAATAATTCCCATTGTGGCAAGGCAGCATCAGCTGGTGCTCAGTGGTGGTTTTAAGGGTAGAGTGACTATAGAGCACCAGTCAGCATCTTACCCAAACAATCTTAACAGGATCTAAGCTAGGTTTTGTACCTCATTATCCTCTCCTGTTGCATCTGCTCTTTACTACTCATTTTCTATACCCGGTTTCCCTTTCTTTGCATCAAATGTTACCATCAATTATGATTTTTTCCATCAATTTACAAATAATATAATCTATATTTCAGATGTCCAGAATTTTCACTTGTTACCAAAAAACATAATAACTTGATTTTGATTATTTCAGACAGACACACACCCAAATAGAATGAAATACAGGGGAATCCAGTTGAATGTTTAACAGTGATACATTATAAGCAATACAAAATTCACTTAAAGCATTTTCAATAATTTACTCAAGTCATATAAATACAATCCTAGTGGAAATAATTTTTCAACAAAGATACACATTTCAAAATGATCAGATTAGCTGAAATACAACCTTAGCACATCTTGCAGATTCCAGTAACTATGTACTAAAAATATATATTTATTTCAGACTTTCTGTATGTTAACCTAAAACATTAAGCAATACCAATTAGCATAATTTTTCTACTCTAGTAATATTTTACTAGAAATTTATTTTTTTCTGTTGGAAATTAAATTAAAAATTCTTTACTACTATGTGTCTTAATTACTACATATTTGGTTATAGATATTTGGACTCATAATAACAAAGTACATCTTAATAGATTATAGATCTGAAAAAGAAACTAAAACTCAGAAAATAAACCAAGATCAGTAAATCAAGTCAAAGGTGACCTCAAAGTCAGAAAAACTGTTTTATCATGTAATTTTGTTCTAAGTAGATTTCTGTTTAAATCTAGATTTTCCAATTCTCTCTTGAATAAGATATAATGCATAAATATGAACTATATCATAGAGCATAAATTCTAAAACCAATAGATGTCCAGTCAGTTACATTTTGTAAAGCTGTGTTATGTTAACCTTTCTTTTATCCAGTTAGATTTATTATAGGCTGAGGGCTGCTGTGAAAGTTTGTCAGTTATGAGACAGGTGACTGTAAGAGGGAGGTATTTTAGAGGAGACAAATTAGTCCACACAAGTTAAGTGAGTCTATGACAATATAAATTAGAGACAGTTATAACTCTAAATCATATTGATTTAAATGTAATGGTGTATCTTCAAATGAAGGATAAGGTAATATGCAAAATAAAAAATATATTTATTTGAATTGTATTAATCATCAAAATCTGAGTATTATAACAACAAGCCTTCAAGTATTTCACAAGTGTGTTACAAGCTCTTAAAATATTTTAAGTATTTATATTTATACTATATTTTATTTTATATTAAATTTCATTTTTATTTTATTTTTAATTTTAATATTTTTCAGTGGACATTTTATTAGGATATAGTTAATGACTTTAATCCATTGTCTTCATTTTAAATATAACTCAAAATAGAACAGTTAAATAAAGCAGAAAATTATTATTTGTGAATAAAGTAATTAAAAACATAATATTAATTAAAGAGTAAGAAATTTATGAATAATGTATTGAATATTTGATAAAAGCCAAAAGTTTACTCAGTATACAAAATATGAAAGTTTGCTGCAGAAACAGAGTTCCAGCTTACTACCGAATGGAAGTTTGTAGATTTCAGGGTCAAGTTAATAAGCTTTACAAATAAAAGAAACAAGACATTATATTTCTATTCTATGCATCTCTAATGGAGATTCAAAAATCTCAAAAACAATTGTTAAGGGATGTCCATCCACACTGTGGTGTTTTTCATGTGTATCATGGTTTCTAGACTCCATTGTGTGATATGCAAAAATGACAAGTAATTAACTCCCATTTTAAATAGGAAGAATGTCACCAATAACTACACATTTTAAACTTATAAATATACTAGAGTGGAAATATTTATTTAAATAGTAATTATAAAATGAATATATACTGTGTGTGTCTGTATAGATTGTTACTATATGTACAGCTTGGTCCATCGAATCTATAAAATAATATATTTAATATTTGCATACTAATACAGTATAAAATATGAACTTGTGCACAAAGTAACTGTCAACTACAAAATTTCTCTCAAATAATTTAGTAGAATTGAGACTTGAATGGAAATTTAGCTAGCTATCAACTTCATTTCCTTTCTAAATTGAAAATGTCTCCTTGAGTCTCCCAGACAAGTTCTTCTCCGACATATTCACTTGAAGAAAATTGTCACCTCACAAAACTGACAATTCCATTATTGTGTAATCCTGAATTTTAGAAAATCCTTTCCCATAATGAGTGAACAAATCTTTCTCTCTATAATTTCTATAATTTAATCTCCATTTTGCCCCCTCTATTATACCCCAGAGTAAATATGCATCTACTTGCATGTGACATGTATGCTCTGGCTTCAAATATTTTCCTCTGTGATATAAAGGTTATACTTACTTCATTAATTTTCCATATGACATGGCTTCTAGTTGTCACAAGACTTTATTCATCGTCTTTTTTATACAGCTTGAGTATCAAATATGCCCTTAAAATAGGATGCCCAAACTGTACAGATAATTTCAGATGTTGTCTAATAAATACAGAGAATAGCTGAATCTTTTATAAAGCAAGTACTTGAAATTTGGATTAAAGTTTCTAAATATTGAAATATATTTGAGGATTTTGTTTTATTTATAATAGTATACTATATTTCTGGCTCATAAAAATAATTTTGAACAAATTTGTTTTATTAATAATGTGCTCTGAAATGTCTTTCATATTGTATTTCATGTGGTTGATAATTGAATTCAAAGCTAAACTCTACATTTTTTCTAAATATCAACTAAGTCATTATTTTTTCTTGAACTTGCAAGAGGAAGAGTCTCTTTGGGAGAGACTGTTTTTGCCATCTAATTGATTTAAATCATCACATTTGATCAGGATGTCCTCTAGGTCTTATCAGAGCAGCTATTTAATAGGACAGTGCTTTGAATAGATTCATGTATCCATGCTTAACGACTTTATCTGTTAACAACAGGATTAGGTTTTAGATCTCTCATAAAATGTGATGTGATCCAGAAGATGTTTCCTTACTTGTGGTGAAATAAGATAAGAAATACTTATTTTTTTTTTTTTCCGAGACGGAGTCTCGCTCTGTTGCCCAGGCTGGAGTGCAGTGGCAGGATCTCCACTCACTGCAAAGCTCCGCCTCCCGGGTTCATGCCATTCTCCTGCCTCAGCCTCCCGAGTAGCTGGGACTACAGGCGTCCGCCACCGCGCCTGGCTAATTTTTTGTGTTTTTAGTAGAGATGGGGTTTCACCGTGTTAGCCAGGATGGTCTCGATCTCCTGACCTCATGATCCGCCTGTCTCGGCATCCCAAAGTGCTGGGATTACAGGCGTGAGCCACCGCGTCCGGCCTATTGCATGCTTTTTATATGTCAGGCATGGTGGAATTATTTCCAATAAATAAACTATTCAAGCTACAAGTAATTAACATTTGCTGTTTTGTCTGTTTCAGCAATTTGTTGAGAAATTATGTGAATAATCAATGTTCATGATTCTATCGTTTATAGACAATTGCCTAGTGGTCTGTAATCGCTAAGCATTAACATTTTTCGCTATTTTACTTTTTTTTTTTTTGTCTCTGATTACTTCATTTTCCACAGCTTTTCAGAATATTGATACTGTAATTCTTCGACAATGCCTAAACATTAAGCCACAGAACTTAACAGTGCTGGACCAGCAATATCACGTTTGTGACAACATGGAACCAATGGCACTATAATAGTCAGTGAAAGATCCCAGGTATTTATTAGTTTTAATTCAATGTCAGACCTTTCTTATTTGTTCAAGGAGTACCTTTGAGTACCACCATGTGCTCAGAACCGTGCTAAGCACCAAAGTCACAAGATACAAGTGAAGACGGTCCCTGCTACCCCAGCTGAAGGAGGAATCAACACAGAAGCACACACCAGCCTCAAGCTAGAGAGGTCCAGATTGCAACGGAGCCCCACCAGACAAAGTGCAGGCGTCATGCAGGACCGGAGCAACTTCTGTGCCCCGACTTAAAAGGACAAGCTGGTCTTTCAGAGAATCAGTGAAGAACGAGATGGGATATCCCTTCGGAAGAATCTCCTATAACCGTTGAAGATCGGTTAATGACGGAGGAGTCAGGATGCCAGTGAGGGGCAGTGAGTTAAACAAGGGACAGGGCTGTGTCTAGTGTGACCTAATTAAAATGACAATAGACCATTTTTTTAAAAAATTAGTCTACGTTAAACATTTTTTAATACTGCAATATCTTCTTTAGAAAGGCTTTCCCCCTAATTAATGAAATAGGTTTGGCACAGTTACGAATCAATTCAGTTGCTTAGATTGACGGTAGCCTGCTCTTTCCATAAAGGAAAAGAATCTATATATTTACCATTTTTTCTTCTATTTGCCATCTACCCTTTGGCCGTTTCATTGCCCATTAACTCTTCAATTAGGGATTTCAAACGAAGTAAAATAAAATAAAGAACAATAAATTTCAAAGCTCTGACTACCTTGGAAAACTAATACAGAAATGTGACAAAGAAGGTGAATTTTAACAATTCAAAATGTAGTTAGAAGTTTTAGAGCTCAGAAGCATATTTTTTCCTTAAGATTAGAGGGAATGTGCTCTACAATTATGTACATTATTATCTCAAACATATATATTCTCTGTTTAGTCAGATAATAAAAATATTCTTGAACATTGTGTAATATAGACACTACTTACCTTCCACTTTACTTTGTGCATGGGGGGGTGGGTCTTTGCTACTAATGTAAATATGAATTTTTAACCTTGATAAGAAGTCAACGTTTATTATTTCCCAATGACCAATTTTTACCTCACTTGTACAGATAATTATTTTAATTTTCCTCTTTTGCCAGCACAAGTATATTGGCTAACAAAAGGTTAGATAGGAAAGATTTATTTTCTTGTTTAAAAACTTCTCTGTGATGAGATGAATCATATTCTAAACCTCACCCTCAAGTGATATAATCAAGAAACAAACCTACACACTATCCCTGAATCTAGAATAAAATTCAAAACTATTAACAATTTTTTAAATGCAAAAAACCACATTATAGAGCTTAATGAATAAAATATTTTTAAACATTAATTTCAGTTATTTGTACCTTTATTCCTATTTGCATTAATAATTATATTACAATTTTTGACAAATTATTTAACAAAGGATGAAGGTAGACAGCTTTTCACAATTGCTTTGAGATTTTGAGGGAAGAACTTTGCTGATAAACCTTTTCAATTACAAAAATTTCCTAGTAATATAGTGAAGGGTAGAAATATGACATTTCTTTCGTTAAAATTATTATTACATGATTATTATCATTACTGATGTTCTCTCTGGTGTAAGAAAAACATAATATTCAAGGGCATGGTTGATTCTCTAAGGAGTTTCCATGAGTTACACAAGCAAAATGTGGATATAAAATGTAACCGACCATGAGAGGTCAGTTAAATCTCAGAGGCATGGAATAGCTTAAATCTTTTCTTAGACATAGACCCCTATTGCAGTTTTCAAAATGTGGAATATTTGTCTATCAACAGTATTGTGCATTTTCTTTTTTTCTAAAAAGTTGTAAAGTTAGCTGCATAAAATAAAAAATATATATATTAAGGGATTAGTTTTTGTGAATATCTTTGGAGACACAAGAACAGAAAGAATTTGCAATTGTACTATTAGCAGCTTTTTAAAAGAAGTCTATAATTATACAGTCTATATGTATTCAAGTCTTTGTTTTTAACAGTCTTTTATTTAAAATGAATTATACATGTCATTGAGTTATAACTTATTTTATATAAATACATGTTCCTATTAAGGAAATATTAAAGGTGATACAGTTTGAATGTTTTTCCCCTCCAAACCTCTTCTTGAAAAGTAATCCCTAATGTTGGAGCTGAGGCTCGGTAAGAAGTGTTTGGGTCATGGGGCGTTCAACCCTCATGAATGGCTTGGTGTTACCTTGGTGATCGTGTGTTCTCATAAAATCTGGTTGTTTAAAGTTATATGGCACCTTCCCCCAGTCTATCTTCCTCCCACTCTCACCATGTGACTCTCCTGCTCGCTATTTTACCCCTGCCCCCACCATGATTGTAAGCTTCCTGAGGCCCTCACCAGAAGCAGATGGTGGAGTCACGCTTGTACAGCCAGGAGAATTGTAAGTGAATTAAACCTCTGTTTTCTATAAATTACCCAGCCTCAGTTATTTTCCTTATAGCAACACAAAACACAAAAGGTGAATAATTCCAGTTGAATTTATTTATTCAAAATGTTATTGATTGTCAACTATATTCTAGGTAGTGGTGTGGTCACTGAGGATATGGTGGTGTACATGATAGACACAACTATTTCCCTTATGAATTATAGTCATCAAACTACAAATAACTAAGTTAGCTAGAGAAATAATCACTGGTTCAGGTAACACAAATAATCATAAGTATCATAGCAGATTGTGGCAGCTTATTTTACACGCATGACATGTATGTAAGAAAACTTGAAGATAGAAATGCATATGGTGAAATTGGAGGATATTGGAAATGTGTATCATACCTATTTAGCCTGTTTTCAAATTGTAATAATAAGTGTATTTACTTCAGAATTTGATTTCTGGCCTAACTTCCAGTATTATGTTTGTAGGCATACCCTTTCTTTAAAAATACATAATACAGACTGTTTTTATGCTTGTCATTTGTATGGCAGGATGTCAGATGACACATTTTATAAACACATTTGATTATATAAAAATCATGCTATCAAAATCATGCCTGAGAACTATAAAAATAGAGGACAGTTTAATATTTTAAATATGCAGACAGTACTCTATATAAGAGTTGTTCTTATGAGATAGTGTATCTTCATAGAAACATTAGAGGATATTAAATATAGTTATATGTTTTAAAATGTCAATATAGTTTACAAACTTTTGTTTCAAAATATTGTCTAAATAACATATTATATATGGAATTAGTGTATTAATCTGTTCTCGTACTGCTAATGAAGACGTACCCAAGACTGGGTAATTTATAAATGAAATGAGGTTTAATGGACTCACAGTTCCATATGTCTTGGGAGGCCTCACAATCACGGCGGAAGGCAAAAGTGCTTTTTACATAGCAGCAGGAAAGACAGAGAACTTATGCAGGGGAACTCTTCTTTATAAGACTATCAGATCTCTTACGACTTGTTCATTGTGAGAAGAACACCATGGGAAAGACCCACCTCACGGTTCAGTTACCGCCCACTGGGTCCCTGCTATGACACAGAATTGCAGGAGCTACAATTCAAGATGAGATTTGGGTTAGGACATAGACAAACTGTATCAATTCGAAATAATATATATAATACATAATTTATGTATATGCAGGACTCTTAATAAATCCTAAGGGAAAGACAACAACCCAATAGAAAATATGGGGAAAGACAGGAGGTTTACAGAAAAGGAAATATTCAGGCCAAAAATTTATGACAATATTTTCTCAAACTCGTTGAACATTTCAAAATTCAACTTAAGAAAATGAATATAATTTATAACAAAAATATCATAGATTTCCCCTAATCAAGTTTGATAAGACCTTGCAGAACCCTAGACATTTTCAGAAAACTGTTGGTGGAGATATATGTTGGCATACTGATGATAGCCTATGGAAGTTTTCAGCTATTATTATGTTAAATAGATTATCTATGCCATTGTCAATTTCTTCTCTGTTAATCCTATGATGCAAATATTTGTTTGCTTCATGGTGTCCCATAAGACTCTTAGGTTTTCTTTGCTCTTTTTTATTCCTTTATTCCCCGTCTGACTGGGTTATTTTAAAAGAACCATCATCAAGCTCAGAAATTCTTCCTTCTTCTTGATCTTGTTTATCTGTTGCTGAAGTTGTAAACTGTATTTTTTATTTCATTCTTTTTTTTTCCTGCTCAAAGATTTTTGTTTGGTTTTTTTATTGATTGTTTCTACATGTTTTTGAGAGTCCTTCTCCTGGATGTTGGTTGGTTATGGTGGATTGGCTTTGTTTCCAGGTGAACTCAGTAGCATAATCTCTGTGCAGCTGTAATCTGTCACTGAAGTCTGTGATTGCATCAGTAGCCTAGGCTTTGAGAGTTTATACCAGCAGTGGTATGGTTTTGCTGTGTGCAAGAGCACCAGAGGTTACTGGCCTGGACACAAATATGCACTGGCACAGTGGACTGCCTGGCTGTGTGTTGGTCTCTCTGGCGGTGAGGTTCTGACACACATGGGTCCCCCATCTTATTATTTGTTTGGTGGGATGTGGGCAAGCACTGGTGCAGCATTCTAGTTGGCTGTATGTTGACTTTCTTGCTGTGCAGGTTTGTCTGTTCCCTGAGGGTGAAATGTTGTTTGAATTCAAATTCTGCAGTTTCAGCCTTGCTGTTGGGTCCAGGCTTTGGTTATCCTGTGTTGTGGTTCTGTGGTCACTAATGTGAGCATGATAGAATGACTGCAGGGCCTCAGGGATGGTGAAAGTCAGTGGCTACTCACCCCAAGGGCAAGATGCACTCTAGTACTGTGCCAAGTTTCAAGATGGCACCATGATATAGCAGTTTAGCTCATGGGGCTGAGGAGTGTACAATTAGGCTATTACTTGGGGGCAGTACAGGCTTACAAATAATTGGCAACCCTCCAAACTCAATTCAGGGCCTGTGAGGACTTCAGGACTCTTTTATAGTAAAGACTTTAAGTTTTTGCATTAGTAATTGCAATTGCTAGGGTTCTCCAGCATACTTTGTCCCATAAGAAGTCCCCCACAGCTCCAAGCTAATCATGGCAAGTGAGATGGTGGCAGAGCTATGGTGCTATCCTGAGCATCTGTGCTCCATGTATATTTTGCCACTCCCCTGGTTCTCTTCAATGTACCTCCTCAGTCATTTCTATCAAAATATAATTTTTCTTGTTTTAGGGTGTGTGGGAAGTGCTAGGAAACTCTAGTTGGTCACCTTGCTGATGTTGCCTAAAAATGTAATTTGTATTATTGTACAGCATTACATTCTATAAATGTATCAACATTAACTTAAGTATTATTTTGTTGTTGAATACAGAAATTGTTCATTAGTTATTGTTATCCTTATAAGTAACAACAAACAATTTTGTTCAAAAATTGTATGTATTTTTATTTTTCTTTAGGATAGATTTCCTCAAAACAAAATTTCTGGAAATATAGACCATTTAAACATACTGATGATTTTCCTAGGAAGTTAATTAATCTACTAGTGGTATAAAAAATGTATTTTAAACTCTCAATTAATAACAATATTTTGAAAAATATTACCTTATAGAAAAAAATCATTGCTCATTCATTTTGGCTTAGTTTGTCCTTTTGTGAAATCAATTTATTTTACATGTATATGTATTACATGTGTTACAATGTGTTAAGTATTGGGATAAAATGGTAAAGAGAGATCCAAATGATTCCTTCTCTTTCATATCTTGTAATATAGAGAAATAAACACTCATGGAGCAATCAAAAGTTAGTTTGGAAGAGATCTAAAGTACAGAGGATGCTATAGAAAGACAAAATAGGAACAACGGAGCCATAGCTCAGAAAATCACCCAGGCTTCCCAGAAGAATTAGTAAGTAATATGAGAGTATACTATATAAATGAAGGGGACAGTAGGAAAATTATTTCAGATATTGGAGAAACAGTAATTACAAAAGCTTATTATCATAAAAGTGTACAATAAGGAACATGAAGTTACTTAGAAAGTTAAGAGTATAGAATTTGAAGGATGGTGGCATAACATAAGTCTTAAGAAATAAACAAGAGCTAAATAATACAAAGCTAAAATATAAACAAGTAGGTAAACTAAGAGATTGAAACTAAAGTTTGGCAACAATAAAGGTATATTGATTTTACTTATATATTTGTAAATCAGGAAATGTCATTTAAACATTTACATATTAAGACAATTATTCTTTCTGAATGTTCCTAGAAAGAATTATATGGAGATGGAGGTAGAAAGCTGTGGCAATAATTTTGATGACAGATAATGCTTAAAAATTAAACTTCAGAATTGGAAAGAAGTAAATATTTTGATTATGGATTTTGTATTGGGTAGTGAATGCGAGTGAGAGAAGGAGGAATAAAATATTACAAAGAGTTCAGTTTGGACCACGGTACTTTTTAAATGTCTCATCTGCAGGATATCTAAGAGGATATTCAGAGTAGGTGGCTACCATTTTGATTCTATCATATGTCAGAAGAGATGACTGAATGAAGAAGCAGAAAAGAAGCACTGCAACAGAAACCATTTAACACCAACACCTACCTAGAAATTAATAGGCTAATTAGTCTCTGCTTGTCTTTTAAGTTTTCCTATTATGGCTGGTCTTTTCAACCCCCATTGATGTTTTACTGTTTTCCTTAACTATGTATGCAAGACCTTTGTAGTAATAACAATATCATATGCTAATAATTTCTCATTGTTTCAATTGTGTTTTTTCAGTTGTGATTGATTTTCCATGATTGTCAAAAGGACACATAGAGAAGTCAATCAGTCAACCACATATTATTGCCAGTCTCCAAATTGTGGTAATCTTTAACTTCTTTTCTAATGTCTTTATTTTATACTTAAAATGATTCTGCTTTTTGCAAACTTACTTATACATGTAAAAGGTTTATGAGAGACTAATGCTGGGCTATTTTCTCATTGCACTAACAAAAAATGTTTTCAGCCATGGATTAGATGAGCTGTGTTGCCTAGCAACACTCTTCCATATATACTCTGAGTTGCTTAGCAGCAAACTTTCAATAAAGTGCTATCTTGAATTGGTATAATACTAGTCTTCTTTAAGTTAAGAATTTTACTGCTACCTGGTTCTAGCCTCCTCAATAGTTGTATTATGGAATCTGGACAGAGAAGCAAACCAATGTTCCCAGTGTGCTTTGGCTCCTATATTCAGAGAATTGTCTTCCCAAACATATTCTTTTTATATACCAGGGGCCTGAGAATGAAACTTTGCATAATGACTATCTAATTTCTCTCAAAAAACCACATATTTCATTGATCTTATACTCAGGCATTATTGGAGGTAGGATATATATATATGTATATCTAAAACCCAAATCCAAAAAGACAATTGTTTATCATAATTTTGTGTTCCCATATCTACTCTTCTACATCATATAGTTTTAAAAAAATTCTTAATTACAGATTGAACTATAGCCAATAATAGTGCATTATTTGGCAGGAGAAGATTAACAAACTATCAACTGATCTCAATTCAGAAGTCTTTGCCTTTATTGATTTCCTCAGTCCATTTTAGTATGTTTATAATATTTTCTTGGCCTCATCAGCAATAGAAATGTTACCAAAGAGGTCAACTCATTTAACATCTTGGTGAAGAAATTACCTCCTCAAAATCTCAAAATCAAAATCCATCATTGGATTTTTATCATATCTAGCTAAACAAGAACATAGTACAAAACAAAGCATAGTATATTAAAGAGGGTAATTATTTTCTGAGTGAAAACAGAAGTTCAAGATATGTGACTTGGGGATTCTGTATTCAACTCTATTTATGCTTTTATTTCTCCTTAAAACTTAACCCAAATTGGATTACATCATCTAACAATAGTAAAGTGGGCAAAAAGTACAAAGTATGCTTAATAAGAAGAGTTTTCCCAAAAAGAATAAGCCCAAATTTTATAAGACACATAGAGTAACACAATTCAGAGACAAATGGTAACATGGTGGTTGCAAGGGCCTCGTGGGAGGAGATACGTCCCAGTCACTGAATAGGTAAAGTCATTTGCCCAAAATTACAAAGAGAGCCAGAGCCCAAGGACTACAAGAAGTCATATGCTTAACCATTGTGCTCCACTGCTCGTATAGGGATAATTTCTATTCTATTAAGAGCTTACTATATGTCAGATGCTTTTTAAAGTTCTTTACATGTATTATTTCATTTATTCACCAGAAGACTAGGTTACTAGCTAACAACAGTTATGTAAACATATTAACCCATTAAAATCATACCAGTCCTGTGAGTACTAAAAAACACTATGCATGTTAAAATATTACCTCAGTTTCTGACCTACAGTAGATACTAAATGTATACTATTATCCATACCATTTCAAGATGTATAGTCTCAGAGTCATTTCTACCAAATATCCTATTGGTTATACTTTAACATCCTTGTCAATAATTCAAGAAAATGCATTATTTGGATCCTATAAACAATATATTTTGGCAAATCTCCCTGTCATTCTTTTGTCTTTTTTTTAGTTTATCTTAAAGCTTTCTTAGTGTTCAAAATTGTGTCTTTAGTCAATGACAAGTATAATAGGTACAATCTATCCCAATAATTTTTATTATAGATGTTATTATTAATATAACTGTTTAATTCATTGGTACATTTTTATGAATCACATCAAATTGGTAAGGAAGATTCTTTGTGTACCAAAGTTAAAATTTTATTAATACTTTTTTATAAGCAATGTATGTTACATTTAAATAATGGAATTTTAAATAGAATCCAAATACTAGATCAGCAATGTGGTTGTTCCATATTCCACCTCTAAGCGATTGTGTTACATAGATAGCAAATTTGTCCTATATAGGTCTCAGCCAACTTCAAGTCAAGGGTAGCAAAACTAGTTCACGTTCACTAGGAACAATCAAGGTGAATCGTGATTTGTGTGCCTACCTGGATATGAGGGGCAGAAATCGGGGGATAGCATGCATTGTAATGAACTAGCATTTTAGTTTGAAGTTAGACACTGTTAGGCCCGTATTCTCTTATTCTCAAGAGAAGCAAGCTAAAATAAGAACTGAAATAACAATCATATTAAGTAGAGGCACTTAAACAAGTATCGCAATACATAATCTTTTGAAAGAAAAAACATTTTCTAATTGACACATTAAAAATTATGATTATAGGATTAATAGATTTATGAGCTCACCCTCCAATGCTATTTAACTGCAACACTAAGGAAAACAGCAGCACTTACACATACGATTACAAAGCTAAATCTTCTCCAGCATTTACACCTACAATCACATTCAGTCCATCCTTTGACCTTCCTCAGTCTAGCCTATGCAAAATCGCTAGCTTGCTATACTCTGCGAACTTTAAACTTCTTGCTCTTTTCTAGAATAATTGTACTGAGTTCTTCACACACAACATTTTTTTTTTTTTTTGAGATGGAGTCTCGCTCTGTCGCCC
>NW_012123376.1:7878244-7918240 GCF_000951035.1 Colobus angolensis palliatus | reverse complement strand
AAAGTGCTGGGATTACAAGCTTGAGCCACCGCGCCCGGCCCACACACAACATTTTAATAATGGCTTGAGATAATAAACTTGGCTAATTTCTTTCTCTCTCCACAAGACTTGGGAAATTCAAGGACCTTATCCAGAGAAAATAATTTGCAACAAGAAGGGCTTGAAATTAATTCCCGCTAGTCAGCAGATCAAGACTATGTTCTTAGCTTCTTCTTCTTTTTTTTTTGGGTGACGGACTCTCTCTGTCACCCAGGCTGGAGTGCAGTGGCACTCCTCTCACTGCAAGCGCCGCCTCCCAGGTTCACGCCATTCTCCTGGCTCAGCCTCCCATGTAGCTGGGACTACAGGCGCCCGCCACCGCGCCCAGCTAATTTTTGTATTTTTAGTAGAGACGGAGTTTCACCATGTTAGCCAGGATTGTCTTGATCTCCTGACCTCGTGATCCGCCCGTCTCGGCCTCCCAAACTGCTGGGATTACAGGCGTGAGCCACTGCGCCCGGCCGACTGTGTTCTTATCTTTAATGCTATCCAGCAGTTCAAAGAATAACAATGTAAATAAAACTAACGGTGATTGCCATCAACAACCAGAATGCAATGTATTATGTAAGAGTTATATTTCAACAAAAAATGTTTTGAATATTCGCAGTAGATAACTACTGTCTTGGAATTCATCAAATAAAAATAAAATGACTAGGAATCTAAAATACAAAGAACTGTGTGTTTTGGTTTTGCTTCAGATCTAAACTTCTTCTAATCCACAAAAGCAGAATTAACTAGCACAGATAATTTTTTTTTCCTTTTTACATGGTATAATTACAGATATGGTTTGGTGGAAATTAGTTCTTCATGCAGAATCTGAGACATAGTAAAATTTCAAAAATTCCTGTCAATATTTCCAAGAAGATATATGCACAGTTATGCAAAATTTCTGTAATACATTCTTAAGTTTTAACACATCCATGTGCAACTTTGCTATTTATGTTACTTTACACTCGTTTAAGCATGGATATATGCGTTTCTGATTATATTATATTGCATTGTTTCATATTATGCTATATATACTTTTTCTCTTAACGTGGTTTTGAAGGTTTTCAATTTTGCAAAATGTCAAGGCATAAAATAGAAATGACTCAACACATTTTAAAAATATAATTGGGTTTTAAGTGACATGATCTTATAAATACTGCAGAAAATTTGGGAGATTTTTAGGTTAATAATTGTCAGTCATATTTTGGGCCTAATTCTACTTCTTCATGGAAACCTTCCATAATCACCCACTCAACAGCTTTCCTCTGTAATCCACTATTATGTATCCTATTAGCCTATTTATTTACTTTATATGTTTATATAGTTTTGTTTATTTGTATATCATTCATGCCTTTCACATTATAATGTAAATTTCACACACAAGCAGGATCTTGTTTCTGTTTTTGACCACTGCATTTTGATCTAGACCAATATTTACCTATGAGGACAATAGATTAATTATAAATATATTTCTGAATGAATAAATAAATGAGGAAATAAATATTCTCATTATTATTATTATTTACTTGTTCTATATTTTCCTATTACTTACACAAACAGAGGAAAAAACAAAATATAGTAACCACTGACTTTATAATTTCATTATGGTACATTTCATTGTTCATTGTTCAAACATAATTATGTGAGACAGTGTAAACTGTTTAGATATCAACATTGGAAGAAATGGCCCTTCTCTTTTATGATATGATTTATCATAAGTAAAAACTTTTTAAAACAATGGATTCTGAAAAGTGTGAAATCGTAACACCCACTTCAAAAATATCGCTTTAATAAATCCTAAAATAGAATGTTGCATATTTTTACAAATGTATGATTGATGAGATCAAGTAATTTTGTTTTCATTTAGTTGGATATAACTATAGCAAAAATCATGTGAAATGAAAACCAAAAATGTAATTAAGGTATTTGGATATTTAATATTAATTTAATTATACACTGGTTATTTGTTTTACAAGATTTCTAAGCACATAAATTTTGTAAGTCTCCATTAATTGTGAATCCTTAAAATGGGGTAAATTTATGGTATTACTCATTTTGTTATGTTTAATCATGGAAAGTGCAATCAAATGTGGCATTCTTAAATCCAATTGTCAAGACTTATTCATGAGTAAGTCTTATGAGAAGTCAGAGTAGGCAGTTGAATATGTCATATGATTTGAAAGCACTGGAAAATTATTTTTACTTAAAATACCTCCCTCATTACCTTTCTCTGCGCCTGAAATTTCATCTTTAGAAATCTCTCTTGGGATTTAACTTTTTAGTTTTCACTCAGTACTTGGAAGTGAGACTCCTCTATCTTTCACAAATGCTCTTTGAGAACTCATTTGGAGATTCAGGGAAGATATCCCTTCTTATAACCACCTCCCCCCACAAAAAAAAAAAAAAAACCTGTTTTCTTGTTTCAAAGATGTCTTTACACTCATCAAATTCTGATATGATACATAAAAAAGAGAAGGTCATCTTCCTAGCTCGCCAGATCAGCCAAATCATCCCTGAGGATAAATAGTAAGTCACTCACATTGCAGTCAGATTATACTCATAAACCTGGAGGAGTTACTGAAACAGAATTAGGGCCAGGGGAAACGTTGTGAGTAGTAAGAGCATTCATAAAATAAAATCTTTCTGATATTAAATTGAAGAGAATATCCAATCTTACCCTTCATCTTCCTAAGAAAATTGAGGATCAAAAAATTATGAGTTGCTCAGAGAAACACAGATAGTTCTTGATAAGAAACTACACTCACATTTCCTGACAATGGTCACTCTGTTTCTCTGCTACGCACAATTAATTGCTTCCCAACCAAATCAGAAAGAGGATATATTACTGTTGGAGTTAAATTATTCTCTGTTGTTCTTTCTGTTGTGTGTGTGTGTTCTTATTTTGTTGGTGGTATTAATGAAATTTATGACTTGAACAGATTACCCATCACAATGAAGTTATGTATTTAATTTGTTAAGCAAACAAAGTAACAAATATAACCTCAATCCATTATTTAAACATTATTTGTTCTACTTCCCAGTTTTAACTTATGAGTAATAAATATAAACTATTCAATCACTAATATTTCCCATTCCCCTTTTCTATTTTAGTTTACACTTAACATTACTACTCTTTAACATTCCATATATTTCATTTATTTTATTTATTTTATTGTGCTTTCCCTGTACCCTCCACCAGAATTAAGCTTTATGAGAGCACAGATTTTACCGATTTTATTAATTGATATTCCCAGTGCCTGAAACTGCTTGACAGATATTCAGTATCTAATAATATTTTTGAATGAATTAATGGATGAAATTTTATACAACATCAGCACAGCCTTTATTACAGCAAAATAGGTAGCTCTCCCACCACTAATACATATCATTCCTAATGCCAGATACAACAAGTGTCCAGGGCAAATGCATCAGATGTTCTAAACATGCAGTTACAAATGATTCAAGGGGACCCAGTAGAACACAGCAATCCTAGAGAATAGCAAATGACATTGTTTAGTGTCCAGTTACTTTATAGTTCAGATGTCCTTCTTAAGTCAGTGCTATTTTACAGCTTCTAAAACTGCACTGCAAGTTTCTGTAAGATTGTAGCATTTATTTGTTTATGTCCTCCTACTTTTCATTTCAAAATTTCCTATTGAATAAAGATAAAAATATAAAGAATTTGACTTCAGCCAATCTTCACATATTACTCAGTGCTCATCTGTACATATGTAGTATCTACATACTCTAGCTACCTTGGGCAGAAAAGGCCTGGTTTAAAATGTGAAAAAATAATAGGATACAGAGAACAATTCAAGGAAAGTATAGAATTGGATTGTCTGGTGAAAGGTGACGAATGCTTGGTATTATTTTAGTTTTAAAAATGTGTTCCACATCAACCAATGGAACAGAATAGAGAACCCAGAAATAAGACTGCACACCTACAACCATCTGATCTTCGACAAACCTGACAAAAACAAGCAAGAGGGAGAGGGTTTTCTACTTAATAAATGGTGCTGGGAGAGCTGGCTAGCCATATGCAGAACACAGAAACTGGACCAATTCTTTACATTATATACAAATATCAACTCAAGGTGGATTAAAAACATAAATATAAAACTTCAAACCATAAAATCCCTAGAAGAAAATGTAGGCAATACCATTCATGACAAAAAGACCAAAAGCAAATTCAACAAAAGCCAACATTGTCAAATGAGATCTAATTAAACTAAAGAGCTTCTGCATAGCAAAAAAAAACTATCATCAGAGTGAACAAACAACCTACAGAATAGTAGAAAATTTTTGCAATCTAGCCATCTGACAAAGGTCTAATATCCAGTACGTAGGAGAAACTTAGACAAATTTATAAGAAAAAAAAAATAAACCACATCAAAAAGTGGGCAAAGCACATGAATAGACTCTTCTCAAAAGAAGACAAACATTCAACCAACAAATGTATGAAAAAAAGCTCAAAATAACTGATCATTAGAGAAATGCAAGTCAAAACCACAGTGAGATGCCATCTCACACCAGTCAGAATGACTAGTATTAAAAAGTCAAGAAACGATAGATACTCATGATGTCATGGAGGAAAAGGAATGCTTTTATACTGTTAGTAGGAGGATGAATTAGTTCAACCATGGTGGAAGACAGTGTGATGATTACTCAAAGATCTGGAGGCAGAAGAACCACCTGATCCAGCAATACCGCTACTGGGTATATACCCGAGGAAATATAAATCATTCTGTTATAAACATATATGCACATGTATGTTTATTGCAGCACTATTTACAATGGCAAAGACTTGGGACCAACCCAAATGCCCATCAATGATAGATTGTATAAAGAAAATGTGGTGCATATACCCCATGAAATACTATGCAGATATAAAGAAGAATGAGATCAGATCCTTTACAGGCACATGGATGGAGCTGGAGGCCATTATCCTCAGCAAACTAACAGAGGAACAGAAAACCAAATACTGCATGTTCTCACATGGAAGTGGGAACTGAATGATGAGAATACATGGATATGTGGCAGGGAATGATGTCGGGGAGGAGGGAGAGCATCAGGATAAATAGCTCATGGATGCTGGGTTTCATACTTAGGTGATGGGTTGATCTGTGCAACAAACCACCATGGCACATGTTTACCTATGTAATAAACCTGCACATCTTGCTCATGTACCCCTGAAATTTTCTTTTTATGGTATATGTTATTAGACTGTAAGATAAAAATTTGTCGACAACTCAATCAGTACACACAAAAAAATCTGTTCTCCACATCTTTTGAAAAAATGTGAATATTAAATAATTTGCTGATTTTTGATATAGTGTATGTTCACTGAGATCACAGTTAAAAATGTTAACTATCTGTAATACAAAATATCACTGTTTATGGTGTCTACTTTCCAAATTAACCAGAGTTAGAGCCCTTTTTGCAAGTGTGCATCCGTGTCTATTTGACTTTGGTTGACTGCTTAACATCTTTGCTTGCCTTCAACCAACATAAAGCTTGTTTGATTCATTGAGTCTACACATGATTTAAGGTTTTCATTTCATATAGAGAATGTGATTTAAAATGTAATTTTCTTGAACATTTGTTGACATAATGTTATAAATTTAAAAAAAGAAATATCAAAGCAGTTCAGTCTAATGCATAGATTAGCCCTTTATCATGAGTTAGACATTTCAGAATAACACCTTAGTTACGAGAAGGCTCATCTCCTACATCCTCAATCTTATGGTGCATAATCATGATTGCAAAACTAAAAAGAAATCTTGATCATATGGGAGAAGCAGCTACAAGCAGACTCTAACCAAGGAGTTACAGGCAGCATCTAATTTTATATACCATAAAAATATAAAACCTCAAGAAATAGTTGCAGTAGACAATAAAGAAATTTAAAGTCATCATCTAGAAGCATGAGGTCTTAGAAGTAGGGGAAAATGACTCATACAGCTACAAAAGCCCGTATTACTAAACAAGCAATGTAATAGTAAGTCTCTGTCATTATCAATTTTAAAAATTACATTTACCTTCTTTCCTTTATCTAGCTTGGAAGCTTATAATTTAGAAACATAAAAGTTTCCACTACAATTCAATGAGCAAAAATAAAGTATTTTGCTTTACTTAAGAAATGATGATGATAAAACTCTAAACTCGTCCTTTTATGCTAGAATTATATTGCCTTTCAACAGCTAAAAATATGAAGAGCAAGGTAACCTTTCAGAAAAGACAAGAGAAATGTCATCTTTATTGCCAATAGGGCACAAAAACATGACGGATTTTTTATTAGTTATATTCAGGAAACTGATGACAAAGATGTCCTGTCAGTGAATGATAATTGTTGAATTTTGAGAAGTGTGTTGGAAATTCATTGTTCCTATGCAAGACTGTGAAGTGGGAGAAGTGTATCTTTTTTCCCTCTTTACTTTCATTACAAATTCTCTTTTAACACATGGTCTCCATAGCTGTCCATTTCCCACGAGTCCCCTTCATGTTACAGCTTCTCACTTAAACACACCGCAGTTGTTATCTTCCCTGACCTATGATTCGAGTTGTTTATGTCAAATCTCACATCAAATGCTCCATTTTCTAGCTTATCAGTTATTATTAAACAAAGGAGTTTGAAAAATGAAGTCACACAAAGCTGAGTGTGTATTTTATTACTTTTTGCTTTTGTATTTTCATTTGAAAAGCAAATGTGTGGATGGAACACTTAAAATCTACTTTCTTAGCAATTTTAAGAATACAAGCACTGTAATAAACTGTAGACACCACTTGTACAACACATCTACTGAACTTATTTCTTCTAACTGATATTTTTTACCCTTTGACCAGCATCTCCCCAACTCCCCTCCACCATGGGCCCTGGTAAGCACCATCTCTAATTCTATGGATTTAACTTTTTGAGATTCCACATATAAATGATCTCATGCAGTATTTTTTCTTTCTGCACCTGGCTTATTTCATTCCACATAATATCCTTCAGGTTTATCCATGTTATCACACCACAAAAAATAAGTATTTGAAGTCTTGTGTGTTAATTAGCTCAATTTTTCCAATACATATTTAAAAACAACATATTGTACATAATAAATATATATCTGTCTTTCGTCAGTTACATAATTGCCAAGTACGGTGGCTTGCACTTGTAGTTCCTGCTGCTAGGAAGGTGGGAGGATCGTTTGAAGCCAGAATTTCAGGCTGTGGTGGCCTATGATTGTGCAACTGTACTCCAGCACTGCACTTCAGCAACAGAGCAAGATCCTGTCTCTAAAAATAAATTAAAAAATAAAAATATGCACACATATGTTTATTGCAGCACTATTCACAATAGCAACGACTTGGAATCAACCCAAATTTCCATCAGTGACAGCCTGGATTAAGAAAATGTGGCACATATAGACCATGGAATATTATGCAGCCATAAAAAAAGGATGAGTTCGTGTCCTTTGTAGGGACATGGATGCAGCTGGAAACCATCATTCTTGGCAAATTATCACAAGAACAGGAAACCAAACACCGCATGTTCTCACTTATAGGTGGGAAATAAACAATGAGATCACTTGGACACAGGAAAGGGAACATCACACACTGGGGCCCATTGTAGAGAGGGGGGGAGAGGGGAGGGATAGCATTAGGAGATATACCTAATGTAAATAACGAGTTAAAGGGTGCAGCACACCAACATGGCACATGTATATGTATGTAACAAACCTGCACGTTGTGCACATGTACCCTAGAACTTAAAGTATAATAAATAAATAAATAAATAATAAAAATGTTTTAAGTAGATGTATGGAAGTCACACTATCTTACCTCAAATTAGTATAGCAATAATCAGGCAAATATAAGGACTTTATGTAAACAGATTTAAAGCATATGAGACAGAGCTGAATTCCTACTGACTTTCAAATTCCATGTTTTAGTTGCCTATGCTATCTCATGTGGTATTTCTTTGATTTGCCAGAAAAAATATCATTCAGTAGTCCCACTTATTAATCCTTTTGATCAAAGGACATAGCCTTTAATTTCAAAAGTCTCCTGTGGTATTTTTTGGAAGAAGAGAAATGATACTTGTGTTTAAAGTAGTTAACCTAAGACATGTTTTATTTATCATCCTTATTTCAATGATAGTGCCAAACTTGTCAGAACATTTCTGTGAAAATGTGAATCTTCTGCCATGCTGCATGTAAGGCCCATTAGAAGGGCACTCAGGAATTCTTTCTTATAACGTATTAATTGTCATTGCCACTGCAATTGGAATACATTTAGGATCTCCTGGCAAAGGAGTATATTTGAAAGAAAACTACAAAACTCCCCCTCCTGGCAGAAGATAACAACAAAAAATACCCGTAGCATACAAATCTTTCTGCAGGCATCTTGCGAGAAGAAAAAAAATGCTAAAAATCAATCAGTATTCCCACGGAAATATAATAATCAGAAACCAATCAGCAAGCTAACTGCTCTGGGCAGTGAGTGACTTTCTAATGGCTGAAATGTAATGATACATAGTCAGAAAAACAGGTTTATAAGTAAGTAACCTTCATTTTTCCAAAGGCAATGCACACCATCTATTATACTGTCATGATTCCATAGCTGGAGGCTTAGAGAGCCCTTAACTTGTAAATAGATCTTGGATAATGGTTAACTCCAAATGAGTTCATTCTTGAGGCAGATTACAAATAGCAATTTCTTAGGAAGGTGTGATGGCAACACTAGCTAGTTCCCTTGCAATTTTCCACTGTTGTAACATTTCGACACTTAGAGAAATGTACAAGTAGTGCTCTTTGACCTTTCTTTTTATCAGACAATTGTTGTTGTTATTAGAATAACTGCATCTCAAAAGCTTAAAGTTTTCTTAACTCTTCTAATAATTTTCAACGTTAACTTTCAGAGAAAGATTTAACATCGAATATGTGTAATTAGTAAGGCATAAACTAGAGTCAATCTCTTACGCAATGATACTTTAACAGAAAAAATTAATCCAAGGGCTCTACACTAAACTCCAACTGGACTTTTATGCATTGGCATATCTTTGAAGAGGTGACATTATTGGGGAAATATTTCTCAGAGCAAAACTACTGAAAACATTTTCCTTCTTTTGTCTATAAAAGCAAATTGGTAGGTCTACATCAGTACATCTACAAGGTATTATTTGTACATATATGATCATGTGTTCAAAAAGGTTTGAGAAACACTGCTTAGTGAAGAACTATCTCAGCATTCCCAAAGTACATCACATATATTATCTGGAGTTTAAAAAAAGTTCGTTTGACGCAGCCTTCACCAAACATATATAAGTCTAGATTTTTTATGTTAATGCCTGTAATATCCTATGAAATACTATATGAGAAATACTGATCTAGAAAAGAAAGACAGTCTGGTTGCTGTATATTTTCTAAGGAATGAAGATACAGTTAGATATATAAAGATTAAAAATGTATCTATACAGTTAGTTAATGTCAGATATAAAATTATGTCATGTTACCATATGTGAACTTATTTTAGGTGTTCTCAATGGCTGTTTCCATATTTACATTCCTTCCATAAATACTTTGCAACACAAAAGCTCATGGGAAGCTCTATGAGATGGTCATAAGGCAAACTGTCTTCGCCTGAAATAGTACAAAGATGTAAGTCACAAGAGATCAGAGAGGGAATTCTAAACTGATAGCACACTCAAATGCTCACAGGTAAGAAGGAACATGGCAATCCAGGGAAGTGAGGATGACTCAGCACAGAGGTAGGTTACTACATCTGCTGGTCTAAGTGTAGCACAGAAGAGAGAAGAAGATACAAGTAGAGGCAGGGTTTACATACAAGGGTAAAGCCTTGAGGCATGGCCCTGTAATGTGTGAAGTGGAAGACTGTACACAAAGAGGATAACTAAAGAAAAATAAAAATGTGCCCTACATTTTTCTTGGATAAATTAAGGAGTTTTGTTGAATTCCATGAGTAATATATATTCACATAATTTGGATGATCTAATTTATTGAATATAAGTATGTTACTGAGAAATTGGCACTGCTCTTCAATAATGAAAATATTAGTATCTAGAAATATTTTAGATGATCACAAAAGCAGCTTCATATTTCACTTCGTTCATTTATGATTTGCTTTAAATTTTGCCAGGCAGGTTCACATGCATTATATGCTCACATTATAGGGAAAGAAACTGAGGTTCACAGATTTCAGGTTACTTTCTCCATCTCACACTGAGAAACAGCCAGAGATTCAAGTTGATTCCCTTCAATGCAACGTTTGCTGAGGGTTTATCAGGTACTGTGCTGGGCATTATGAATAAAGCAATAAATAATACATGTCTTCCTCACTTTCTTGAAAACCAGATATTTTTCTTTTTGTAGAGATAGAGTCTTAGTCTACTTGGGTCATCCTATCTGAAGCATTGCTACTACCTGTAATCTCCTGGAAGGACTAATGCTAGTGCTACTTGCTATCATCAGGTTTATCCCAACATCATTGACCCGGGTCCCAGCAGGAAGTCACCACTGCATCATTCATAGGCTGAGTATTTCTTTTCTTTTTTCTTTTTTTTTGAGACGGAGTCTCGCTCTGTCGCCCAGGCTGGAGTACAGTGGCCAGATCTCGGTTCACTGCAAGCTCTGCCTCCCAGGTTCACGCCATTCTCCTGCCTCAGCCTCCCGAGTAGCTGGGACTACAGGCACCCGTCACCTCGCCTGGCTAGTTTTTAGTATTTTTTTTTAGTAGAGACGGGGTTTCACTGTATTAGCCAGGATGGTCTCGATTTCCTGACCTCGTGATCCGCCTGCCTCGGCTTCCCAAAGTGCTGGGATTACAGGAGTGAGCCACCGCACCCAGCTGGAGCATTTCTACAAATTCCTTTTGTTAAACTCATTCTTGAGTTTGTAGTTACATGATGGTTGTACTACACTAACCCTAACCCTAGTACTTTCCCTTTGAAAAAAATTGTAATCCTTCACTTGATGTCAGATTATGTCAGGGCTCAGAACATCATATCCAGTATCTATTAATTTTTGATGTTTTAGTAATAGCCATTCTGATTGGTATGAGGTGATATCTCATTGTGGTTTTGGTTTGCATTTTCCTAATAATTAGCGAGATTGAGCATTTTTTCATATGCTTGTTTTCCACATGTATGTCTTCTTTTAGAAGTGTCTGCTCATGTTCTTTGCCCATTTTTCAATGGGGCTGTTGGTTTTTCACCCATTGATTTGTTTAATTTCATTATAGATTTTGGATATCAGACTTTTGTTTAATGCATACTTTGCAAAGTTTGAATGAACTAGTGAAAAAGTACTGGAAAATGTTTGAGGGGAAACCACTCCATGGGCTGTGTGGTGTATATTGAGTTATTTTCTGAGTTTGCAGTTATTTCTTCCCTGTCATTAAGCCATCTGTGTTTGCTGATGTGTACTTGACAGAAGTTAGGCTCCTACCCTTCCCACAGAGGCTAGGAAATAGAGGATTTATCTTCCTTCATGATTACAATTCAAAGGGACTGCTACCAGGCTCTTGAGAAAGACATTTTTGGGTTGTAAAACTGGCAAGAGGTTTTTTACAAAAGATGTATATGTCTCAAAGCAGCAGATTAATAATTTCCAAGTTTTCTGAAGACAATCCTCCAAAAAAAGGGAGGTCAGGAGCTAAACTCAGGAATAATCCTGCTTAAAATATAGTCAAACGGAGGGAAACATCAGCAAGAGAGATGTTTAATTGCCAATAAGTGGCAACTATATTTGTAACAGAAATTGTCAGTTTAGCCACCCACTTATAGTCGGCTAAAAATTCCAAATTAGAACATAGGTCAGCCATAATTAAGTTAAATGTAACTTAAATTATGGAATGTTTGAGTCAATGAGCTGTTGTAAACAGTATATTTGTATATTCCAAAGAATTGTTCCAAAGCAGTCAGCAGTTCCAAAGAATTGCTAACAAAGCATGGTTAAGTAGAGGTTCTCTAGGTCTTTTTCTAATGAATAGATAAGCTTGGTTAACATTATATTTGCACTTAATAAGAAGGAATTACTTGAATTTGAATGTTCCCTCAGGTATGTGAAATATTCCTCATGCAATTTTATTTTCCTTTCATTAATTTTTTTATATATAAAACTAATGGGAAAAAAGTAAACTCTAGTCACAAAATTCCAATGTAGTGAGTTTCATTATACTCCTCTCTGCCCCATAAATGCACATAGTGAAACGAATGTTCAGTAAATGACTTTTATACTGCCTGGATTTATAAAGCTAGATGTTTTTATAAATAACCTCAATAAGAATGGAAAAATTTTAAGAGGAGTAACGACGTAAATTGAGGTTATATCAGAGTAGTCTAGAATTATTGTTCTGCATGGAGAGTAATAAACTCAGAGAAACAAACAAGCAAACAAAATAGGTGTATGTGTTTCTCACAGTCCTACATCGTTTACATTATTGCAACAAATGTACATGTCTCAATTTCAATAACGTCACATTTTAAAATTTAAGTACAGTCTTTACTAGGTTGAAAAGTAGACAGCATAAATGGCACTGATGAGAAGTCCTTAGCTGTTCTTGCTAAAAGATAAACTTAGGCACATTAAAATTTTAGAGTTTATTTGAGCAGAAAGCTCATGAATTTGGCAGGGCCAGATGGTAAGCATTTGGGCGCTTCTGAGAGAATGCAAAGGGAAAATTTTATAATGCGTTCACGGTGCAAGACAAAAAAAAAATATATATATCTGAGTGGTTAAAGTGCAAAGTCTCTAGTTAGAGGTTAGTTTGGTGGCTTCTGACTGGTTAAGCTTATGTGTTATTTTACTGTCTCCGTTGAGTTGCACTTTGGTTTGCTTATGTAGGAGCTCAGCAGGGTGCTGGAGCATGTCAGCTTAATGGCCTAATGATGTTTTTGTTAACATTATAAAAGTACCTATTAGCAGTGGCTTATCCACAGGTGTCTGCAGCAATGCGTAGGAAGGTCGAATTTCTTCTTGCTTGCTCAGAAGAATGAATTCTACAGAGGGGCATAAGAAAAGTGAGAGACTGAGGCTAATGTTAGAGCAGGAGTGGAAATTTATTAAAAAGTATTAGAACAGGAAAGAATGGAAGTACACTTGGAGGAAGGCCAAATGGATGACTTGAGAGGGTCAAGTGCACCTGTTCACTTTTGACTTGGATTGTATACATTGGCATGCTTCCGGATGGTTACATGCCCGGATTCTGCCTTTGGGATGGGCTGTCCGCATGCACAGTCGCCTGCCAGCACTTGGGAGGGGCCGCATGAGCAGTGTGCTTACTGAAATTGTACACATGCTCACTCGAGGTGTTTTTCCCTTACTAGTCCAGTTTCTAGAGGAAAGTCATATACCAGTTAAACTCTGCCATGTTGCCTCTTAGTGTGCATGCTCGAGTCCACTCACCTAATTTCTGAGATCTCATCAGAAAACCGCTGATCACCAACCACAGGTGTTTCTATCTATTAGAAAACCGCCTTTTTCTGGCACTAGTTGCCACCAATTATTATTTTAGAGCGACAGTTTCACAACCATCTGATCATCACCTGATGATTGCCTGACATTCCTGGTGGCACGTGGTTGGGGGGAGGCTCTCCTGCCCCGCTAACGTCTGACGAGCTACCTACTGTAACATACCCACTTAAACAAACAAACAAACAAAACAAAACTAGATTAATGAAAACGTATTTTAGAGTATAAAAAATTAATAAAACCTATTTTATGTTGAATAAATTTCTCTCTTTAAAACAGTGCTACAAATTTATGAACAGAAAATAATTCCATTACAAAAATTCTTATTTAAAAATATCTTTAATTATAGTAGAATTTAAATACATACAAATAATTTCCCACGAAAAGGAACTTGTTCTTTACCAAAAACCGAAGTGCTATAAAACTAGTTAACATTAGCTAACAAATAATTAAATTACCAAGAATTTTCACATGTTAGTAATTTGGTACTTTTAGTTGACATTTTCTAGTAATTGAATGCATTAGCAATTTATTAGAAACAATTTTTTTATTAAAAAGTAACACACTCTCAAATTGTTCTATATCAATAATGCTCTTTGCTTTGCAGATATTGAGTTGACATGACCACTAAATACAGAGTTTTCTTTATGATGGGATTTGCTAGTTGGGGGATGATATCCCTGATTGTTAGCATTATCAACAGGTAGGGTACAAAATAAAAGCACTGGGTAACATAGAGGGAGTGGTCAATATCTCATTGGTTCTGCTAAATAAGATTTGTACTGCAACACTTCCTCAAGCTTTAATCTATAAATTATGTGGAATCCTTACCCCCCAACTCAGGGACTTATTAGCAGCTAAAAGTAGGAGAAGAAATTATTTCATGTGTTGAATGTAACCAGAGGTCTGAGTCCTGAAAAAGTAAAATACAAAATAAACATTTTATAGGTATGAAGATGCGTGAATGTAATTTTGTATAAAATCATATTCTATGATGGTAGATAAATAGTATGTTTGTAACTGTCCTTAAAATGCAGACTACTAACATGGACAGAGAAGTGTATGAGATTATAATATATCTTATAAAAAGAAGGATTGATAGGTATTTTTAAACGTCTTGGAATTATAAAGACTTTTTTTTTTTCCTGTCCAGTGCTGAGAGCTGTAAGCTGAGTGATGTACCCAGACCTTAAGTGTTCTTCAGTGCCCTGGAATTTGTTTTCCACTTAGTACCTAAAAATAGGAATGTGATATAAAGAACATATTATTAACACAACGATATTTTAAAGAGAAGGAATAATAATGTCCAAGAAAAAGTACAGGAATTTATTGTATATCTTTTTGAATTTAGACAGAGAATGATTTCATAGACATATTTAGACAAAGTTAGACTGGCCTGAATTTAACTGCAGGTCCTGAGACTTATTATTAAGGTAAGTGAAGGTGGGCCAGGTATTGGTAATGCTTTCTGATGTTCGGTTTGACCATCTAATAAAATAGGGGTAATAATGATTTCTAATAACAAATATTAGTTAAAATTTTATAGAAAATCCTTAATGTGTATACATTAGTGTCCCTCAAAAAGTATGTACCTCTAAATATGTAGGCTATTGCTGTTTTATTTTTGTTCTTGTCCTTTTGTACTGTGCTTGCTCTAACCCATGCTTTTGTTATTACTCATTCATCAATAATTTACTCTTTTAGTACCTTATAGTAATTATACCACCACCCTCTTCATAAACTTTCTCTGAATTTATTTAAGCAGATTTTCAAGGGATTTTATATTACTATTTTTACTACAAATGATTTTTTTTCTTTCCCACTTTCAAGAGGAAAGTTAAACTGTGTGACTCCCTATTTCTCAGATATTTCTTTCTCTGTTTCTTTACCCATGGCATTGTTCCTTCATTCTGTGGCCTTCCCCCCGCTGCTTTTCTGGCCTGTAAAAATTTCCCATCTTCTAATATTCAGCCAAATCCTGCGTATAATCTACACTGACCTTCATCTTTCTCCTCTCTTGTGTTATATTGTGTGTACAGTATTTTATAGCACACACAGCAAATTATGTTACAATAGGGTAAACTTTTCATCTACTTTCCTAAATTATAAATCTTATGAAGGCTCCAATACTATCTTATAAATCCATGTAACCCTAGCATGCATATATATATATATACTTTTTTTTTTTTTCTGAAGAGCAATACTGTGATATTAAGCTTACCTGAAGCATGTTCTGCTCACAGAAATGAACCAGTTCTCAAATGAAAATTAGAAAATTTGATATGCTTTTTGGCCATTAAACCAAACACTTAAATATAGAATATATATTGCACTGTGTAATAATATTGCAGTCACAGTTCTATGTAACATACTTTCTGACAATTTAAAAAACATTGTTAATGTAAGAGCTATAACCTTGAAACAATTTTTAATTATTTTATATTTACAAAAGCTGAAGATAAAACTTTGTGAAGAAAGATGTATCCATATCTATAAAATACCAAAACACACTTTATTGAAGAATTCTCTAAATAAAGGTGCAAAGCAACTTTACAAGGCTTTTATTAGGAGACGAGTATAAGCTAACCTTGACGTTAACGGAAAGTTTGCTTCAGAGTACTTTTTTTAAAAAAAGACTTGAGCAAAGAGGAATACTCTGTGAGCCAATGTCACTAAACATTTTACAGCAAAAGAAATTATTTTAAAATTAATATATTATATGATCTATTATTTGGATAAAAATTAGAAAGGGGCATGAAAGTATGTTCAGACTGATTTTTTTTTGCAAGATGAATTTCACAGCAACATCCTACACCAGCTGGAGTTGATGCAGTTTTCTCTTGGGCCAGAAGCCAGCCGGGAACTGCAGTAATTTAAGCTTGAAATAACAAAAGCATGAAGGATCATGTCAAGGTCTCATTCAAATGGACATGATTGCAACCTAGTAGGGGGTCCTTTATGAGAAATAATGATATACAATCTTCCCTAGAAAATTATTTTATGTTACTTTATTTTTATTTCAAATTGACATATAGTAATTGTATATATTTATGGGGTACAATGTGAAATTTTAGTATATGTATACATTGAAGAATGATTAAATCAAGTAAGTAACATACCCATAATTTTATAGGCTATAATTTTTTGTGATGAGAAGATTTAAAATTTAGTCTTTTAGCAATTTTGAAATACACAATTATTTTTAACTATAATCATTATGCTGTACAATAGATCTCAAAAGCTTATTCCAGAAAACATAGGAGGCAATAATATTTATGATTATTTATTTTAGTTAGAAATCAAAACATTTTGTTCAATAAAAGACAAAATCTTTAAAAATATATTATAAAGTAAAAAATAATTAAGATGAAAAGCAGCATATTGCGGCTTCAATTATTTCTGTAAATATAATTCCACAGTTTGTTGTGAAGTAAAAATTGGGAGAATTAAAATGGAGTAACTTGTATTAAAAAAAAACTGTCAAATAGAGCCACAGAACCCCACGAAGAGAAGAATTGTCATGCATAAATGTCTGATAACAGAAATAATCACAAAAGAGCCAAGAAAAGCATAAACTTGCACAAAAATCATCACAACCCTTTTACAAAAAATACTTCTGAGGACATCTGCCCAGCAACTGGTGGTCCAACCTCAGACTGGCATCACTCTTCTGTTTGATCCTTATTTCAGAATAAATCAAACAAGCCAAGGGTAATTATTTCAGAATAAGTATGTAATCCTCCTTATTCTTTAAAAGTCTTTGTGTCCTTTTACCTCCTGAATATGCACATAGTTTACTGTAACATGCGTATTTCCGTTGCAATATCCTATACCTGAATATCATTTTCTTTTAGAGAGCCTCTCTTTGTTGGTTATTTAGGTTGACAGTGAATCTATATCATATAACTATACTGTAGGCAACCTGGATGGCTAAAATGAAGGCAACAAGCAAAATGTGCTCCTCCTGATCATTATTTTGTGAGTAGAATCCAGCTCCAGTAGAAACACTTTAAAAGTATAAAAGCAATAGGCAGTGTATCAAAGTGGTTGAATTAAGAGTTAACAGTAATATGTCATTTGTTATAAAACACATTTAAAAAATGTTTTTAAAAATCAATCTTATCACACAGACTGAAAAGAGAAGATATAAGTGTCTTTGATCTAAAACTCAGCTCAAAGCTTAAGGGATGAAGGGGATTATATTTTGCAAGCAAGAGAGGAGACTATCAAGAAGCAACCAAAAAAGCCAGTAACATATATTTGGTGCTGACAAAAGCAGAAGAGTCTTGCCATATTTATTTGTTTTATTCATGTGGCAAAGGAGTCAAGTTTTCCTGAGCCTCAGATTTATCTGTTATAGATAAATCAGACATTCCTATTTTAGCTTTTATCATTGATTTTTGACCTACATACAGATCTTCAGATGTGTCATCAGAAAAACACTTGAAACAAGCATAACCTTCTAGTATGGTAACTATTGTTTTTGAGAAATCAAAAAGTAGCAGAAGCACAATAAATTGTTATCAGCAATCTAAGGTGCCTTCAGCACCCCAGCAATCATAAGTGTTGATTCACAGGAGCTTTACTGGAAAATCATACAAACATCAATTGTGTCATATGTCCACACATTTACCCTTCAGACCAGAGAAGTTTATTTCTTCTCCACCTCCCAAATGTCGTGTGACTGCATTATTTTGACAAAATTCAAACCAGAGTTTTGCTCTGTTTTGAACCATGTCTAGAAACATGATTCTAGTTTCCCATTGCTTAGGAAAATGGAAAAAAAAATTTAGAAGATCATGCATGACAGGAATATCCTGGAAAATCTAGCATCCAGAAGTTTGATTATTACTTATCAATTAGGAAAAAGTAATAAAATTTTTAGCAAAGTGTAGATGCTGGATATGAAGAGTACAAAAATATCCAGAATATGTTTTATTATTTTTCAGGTCATATTTGCCAATGTCTGGAGGGAAATAGACTGGGAAGATGAAAAGCATCAAAAAAAGATTTCTAAGGGCTACCAAAAGTATTGAGAGGATACTGAAAAACATGTTTTTTATTTAAATATTTCCTAGGACTGACCTTCACTCTTTTTTCAGTGAATCTATCATTAAAAAGGGTAAGTACATTCATATGTAACCAGAGCTTATAATCTAGTTATATAGTTCAGAAACATCTCTGTAAAATAGTGACTGGGCATATCTGCTGAAGTTGAAAAATAAATAACTGATAGTAAATTGAGTCATAATATGACCCCATCAGATTTGTTCAGAATTGAAAAATAAAACAGTAAAATTTATAACTAGAATTATCTTTAAAAACAAAACTTTTCTAACAATTTTATTTAAAAATAAGAAAACTGAGGCTCAGAGAAGTGAAGTGCCTCTCTGCATACATGTGTGCACACATGCAAAATGCATACGTGTGTGTATTTGAAAAAACCTGTCTCCTTGTAACCAAGTCCAAGCTCTTACAACTTGCCACATGACAGCCAGTTAATTAAGAGACAGGGTGCTGGGGCAAGGAAAGAAACTTTATTTGGAAAGTTAACAAACCAAGAAGATGATGGACCAGCATCCTAAAGAAACATCTTAAATTAACATAAACTTCAGGCTCATTTTTATGTTAAGGGAAGGGGAAAAAATGGGTGATGAGGTAAAGATGTAATGATGACCACAGTAATTTGGGGGTCAGGGAGGGTCTGAGGAGGTTGTGAAACTTCTTTGTTTTCGGTCAGTTGACTGTGGTTCAGATGAAGTAGGTCAGGTCATGATGTTTCTATTAATCTTTAATAAAATGTTATTAATTCTGTATACACTTCCTTATCTCCTTGAGAATTAGGTTTGAGAAAGGCACTATTATCATTTTTCCCCTAAAGTTGAACTACAAGCTCAATCCCTCCTAAAATTAGCTGGTCTACATGCAAAGGTAAGCAGAAGCTTTTAACATAAAGGATATTCCACAGCTGGGGGGGGGTCAAAGGCAAAATGGAGTCAGTCATGCTAAGCCTCCTGCCACTATTAGATTCTTATTTCTAAGATTTTACTCTTCTTATGACACCATCTTTAGGTTATATAGTAGACAGCTTTTGTTTTTACCCATTTGGCATCCATTTATTTAATTTTAGTAATGACTCCTGTCTTGGTTTGAGAGCTGTCATACTTGCATTGGATATATTCCTTATTGCAACATTAATCAGCCTGTCAGAAAACTCTGCCAAATTTTGTGCATCTGACAAAGCTAGGCTAAATAGGTACTCTATCCTTTCAATTTAAGGTAAGGTACACAGGACTGAAAAAGTGAATAGTCTATATCTACAGTGGTATACTAAAAAGACTTCGCTAAATTCTGCATAAAAGCTCATTTCCTCTTTAAGAATAGATTGTTTCCCCCTTAAATTACATGATATAATTTACATAATTCCAAAAAACTCCTTTTGCTTACGGTAGGCATTTTAATTATTGCTACTTGAGATCAATTCTAAGCATGCAAAAATTGTTTCCAGAGAATGATTGCTCAGATCAGGTGGCCAGGAGCATGTAGATGGCCCAGTAGTGTGGTAATAGAATAAAAGACAGTGATATGCTAGTTCATGTTACAGAATGGGCATATTAATCCATGATATAAAATTGGAGTGAGGGTATCTTACAATGAGACTTGGAAACATCCAAACTTCCAGTTTCCCCTAAACATACTCAGCAGTTCATGAAGATTTCCTTACTTGTAAGACAAAACTAAGAAGGCCTTCTAGAGTTCATCCTTATTTATTATTATGCAATCTAACAGGTACTTTTGATATCAGTAAGTGTATAGCATAGTGAAAGCAGAGAACAGATGGAATCATGCAATCACCAACAAATATTGAGTAATTTTAACTATCATAGGCAGCTAGAAATACTCAGTAATCACAGATACAAAAGACGTCCCAACCTCAGAAATCTCTAGATGTGGATAAATAATTTGTATGAACACGTCATTAGCGATAAAAGGCAAAAGAAAGGAAAATTTGTTCTTGTGAACATAACTATGGTTTGAGACACTCTGTGAAATAATTCCAACTATAATTTTCAGGTTTGAGTTGCTTCACAGACCGAGTCCCTTAAATGTAAGTACCTTTGAGGACTATTTCTGCTATAAAATCACAAGTGCATATTTAAACTATCCTCTTGTCCTTGCCCAAAAGGTCCTATTATTATTAATAGATGAGACTGTACCTTTTAGACCAAGCAAAATAACTAAATATATTAAGGGAATATTTAGTTCCGAACTTACTTGAATCACACAGAAATGTGGATACCACCACTGTCCATAAGGTAGACTGTGGTTTACGGAGAACAGATGGCAAATGTAGTTTAATAGTGAAATCCTTTACCTAGATATATTTGTTACCTCTAAGTAGAAAAAGTTATATGCAGCAGCTCCTTGAAGAATCCTAATATAATTAGAATTATTTTGGTTTTGGTTCTAAATAAAAGACATAGAATCTTTTGCTATTTACCTTGTGTATTCTTTCATCAACCACTTGAAACCCTCAGGAGTAAGATTTTTAATTTCTAAATCTGTCAGTGCTAATTGTTAATCAGGCAATTATAGCTGTTATTCCAGATGTAGACTTTTTAATAAATTAATATGGTTGGCTAGCCGTGGTGGCTCACACCTGTAATCCCAGCACTTTGGGAGGCTGAGGTGGGAGGATCATGAGGTTAAGAGATCGAGGCCATCCTGGCCAACATGGTGAAACCCCGTCTCTACTAAAATAGAAAAAAATAGCCAAGTGTGGTGGTGTGCACCTGTAGTTCCAGCTACTCGGGAGGCTGAGGCAGGGGAATCGCTTGAACCCAGCAGGGGGAGATTGCAGTGCTTCAAGATCGTGCCACAGTCCTCCAGGCTGGGAGACAGAGCAAGACTCCATCTCAAAAAAAAAAAAAAAAAAAATTAATGTGATCTTTGGTTGCTATTATATGGTTATCAGTTTGGCAAAAACTTTCATCTGTATTGTGAGGAATAAAGTATACTAATAGAAATTGAACATAGAAGCCAAGACAGCCATAAAAAATAAAGGATTTATTATAGGGATTAAAGGGGGGCTGACAGAGAATTCTCTAAAAGGCTATTGTGTATTAGAATTTAAGACACCATAGTTAAGCTAGGTTCATGTTTTTTCAGATCTTTAATCAAGAAGGAAATCTGGATATAAAATGGCAGAGAGCAAGGAAAACTGAAACCCACAACATTATGAAACTTTCAAAGAAAACATGGAATGTAGGAGGAAAAACTAAAGGACACACATGTCTTATGGAAATCCAGAGCTGGGTCATGGTAGCTGATAAGATCCAAATGTTAACTTCCAGAATTTGTTGTTGACAGTGAACATCCCAGTGGCAGGTGAAAATTGCCGAAGGCGGGAGACTTTTCATCATAGAAACTGGCAAATTCTAATCAGAACTTTTATTTTCTGGGAAGCCAGCTATTAAATATGCACTACTGCCTCTAAATCTTGCTCAATTTTTCCATGTTGTAAACCCTACTTCAGAAGTATTCAGAGAAAGGGATTCTGGAAAATGTAGTTCCTACTTAGCTAGGTTGACAAAGTACAAAGCCAGCGCACAGCCTGATTGCAATGTTTCCACTTCTCTGGGATGCTATGGCTCTTTTCCATTTTACATAAAAGTTATGTCAACTCTCTAATATGGCAATTTCTCAGAATTTGCCAATCATCTACCAGGCTGCTGATATTGTGCTTACAGAATATGAAAAATATGTGGCAGTCAGATTCCTACCTAGGGAATCTCATAATAAATTCCCTTTGTGGACTAGAGCCTATTTATCTCTAACATTGTGGGGGATTGCATTTTATTCCCAACTCTTCGTTTCCCCATTAGTAGTAGTATGAACTGCACACTTGCAACATTTTCATTGTGAGTGGAGTACACTTCTACTTTCCTAGACCATTAATTTCTGCTAAGCCATGCAACTTGCTTTAGCCAACGAGATGAAAGTATCAGCATGAAATATGTATGGAAGTTTGGATTAATGCTTTCGTGCTCTGCCACTGCAACATGGCAAGAAATACTCCAGACAGCCACTATTTCTGAAGCCTGAAGCCAAGCCCAGCCCGAGCTGAGCTGAGGCCAGTTGAGTTCACGGAAATTTTCAGCTAACCTGCAAATCTGTGACTTGAAGCAGAACCATACCAGCTGACCTAGAGAGCTATAAAAAATAAGATAAAAGCTTACCATTGGATGCCAGTAGGCTTTGGGCAGGGAGATATTAATAAGCATTATTGGCAAGAGTTAACTGACACAGCCACCTTGTAAAAAGCTGATTTTTGTTATAATGTTTTTAAATTAACTAAAAATATATGGCTTAAAAATAGATGTGATATAATTGTTTATAATATATTAGTTTGAATTTAAGCAAAAATGTATTTAAAATATAGGGAATCATATACTCATCTTTCCACGGCAGTGGGAAAGAATGGCACGTGAGTGCGGTTGATGGCAAAAATATTCCACTTGCAGAAAAAAAAAACTCCGTTGGAAGTACTTTTCTTGTCCTGGCTTGTGAGAAAGGATACAGCCTCTCCTGGATGGAACTTGGCAACACTTTACTACAGCTTTTCTGTACATTCACCAGGCATCGTATCCTGCCCTGAGAGGCAATAATCTACTCTTTCATTACCTTTTAGCATCATCCTTGTTTCTTGACACTGAAATGAGTGGAAATAGCTTGACAAATATATTTTTCTTAAACATTATAATGCTTTGTATTACTTTCCTAGTGATGTTGTAATAAATGGCCACAAACTGGGTGATTTAAAACAATGGAAATTTATTTTTACATGATCCTAGAGACTAGAGGTTTGAAATCAAGGTTTCCACAAGTTCACGCTCTCTCTGAATGGTGTGTGGAAAAAGAGTTTCTTTCCTCTTCCTAGCTTCTGGTGGCTCCAGTAAATTCTTGCCATTTCTTTAGCTCCTGGCTGTGCTCCAATCTCTGCCTCTGTCTTTGTGTATTATTTTCTCTGTGTGTTCCTGTTTCCTGTACTCTTTTTATCATGTAATCAAATAATTGAATTTAAGGCTTACCTAATCCTCTATGGCTTCACCTTAACTTATTACAACTGCAAAGACCCTATTTCCAATAAGGTCAAATTCCGAGGTTCAGGGTAGACATGAATTTTTGGAAATAATTATTAAGACCATTATAGTCTGCCCTATCATTCCCTAAAATTCACATCTGTCTCTCATGTAAAATATATTTACCTCATCTCAATATCCCCCCAACACATTCCAGTATTAATTCTACATCCAAAATATCATCTAAACATCAACTCAAAATAATCTAAATTTTATCTGGATCAGGTAGGTGACACTCTGGGTATGTTCTTGGGGTAAAATTGTTTTATACCTATGGACCTATAAAAGTCAAAAACAAGTTACCTGCTTATAAAACACAATGATAGGACTGGCAAAGGTTAGGCGTTCCCCCTTAGAAGGGGAGAAAATGGGAAAAATAAAGGGAGCACTGTTCTAAAGCAAGTTCATAGCCAAGCAGAGCAAATTCCATCAGATATCAAGACCTGAATTATTCCAGGAATCTTCTGTGACTTGATACTATGTCCTTTGGGTCCTGGGCAGCAGATGTGGCCCCACCTTATTCATAACAAACCATGTCACATCTTGGTGGCTTAAATGGCAATTTATTATTATCTTGAAGGGTTTCATAGGTTAACTTGGCACAGCTGGTGGTACTTGCTTGGGTCGCTCATGAAATTGCAAACAGATTGCATCTGAGGCTGGAATCCCTTGAATGCTCAACTGGTCTGGACATGCCAGATGGTCGGCTGAAAATACCAACAATTGATATTTACCCTTGGATGGGGCTGTTTACTGGATCATGCACATGGTGCCTCTGTGTGACTGGGCTCTCAAAACATGGCAGCTGCGTTCTGGGAGGGAACATGCCAAGAACAAGAGTCTCCAGAAGCAGAAATATGAAGTTACCGGCAAATTGGAGGCTACTCTCTGAATAATTACATTGTCACTTCTGCCATATTTCATTGGTCAAAGCAGTCATGAGCCTTGCCAGATTCAAGAGAGTTAACAGAGAAAATCTATATCTTAATACAGGAGTGACAAAGGCATGTTGCAAAAGAGAATATGGAACGAGAGCTACTATTTTGATCATCTTCCTAACTAGAGCCACCGGATTCTTAAATATATTTTCTGTTTTCCATGTTATTGCAAACTGTTGCAGACTGTGTTGTTATACCTTCCAATACTGTATAATATAGGTCATGTTTTCCTCCATCCTCCAATAAAATATTTTCTTACATTTCTTTTGTCTCCTCAAGGCTTCCGTGCTTTTGCCTATTGCCTGTTCCTAATACTAACGTCATATGTTGAGGGTATTTTTTAGAATAGAACCTCAAGTCCAGAAACCAATTTCTATTCCAGTTATCTATTCTTGCATACCAAGCACCCCAGTATGTAGCAGTATAAATCAATCATTTATTATTAGCTTTTGTATTTTTGTAGGTTGTCTGGGCTTAACTAAGTTATTCTTATTCAGATAAGAATCAGTTAGGAGCAGCTAGAGCTAGAGTCACCAAGAAGGGTCGCTGACATGGTAGTTGATGCTAGCAGGTCAGCTGGGAGGTCAGCTGCGGCTTTCTGGCAGAGTATCTACACGTGGTCTCTCAAGGCGACCAACTTGGACTTCAAACAGGATGGTACCCATGTCCCAGTGGAGAACAATTCAAACATCAATATTACAAAATTTGTGAAGCTTCAAGATTGATTAAGGATCAATCAAAGTTTCCCAGAACTGGCCAGGTCCTATTTTCCCGCTGCTCTGCTTGTTAAGCCGCCTCCACAGCCTGCTCGTGTTCAAGGGCCTGGAGAAATAAAATGTTGTTTCTTCATCAAAGCATGGCAATGTCACATTGCAGAAGTGCATGTGGGAATAAACATACTATTGTGGCCAACTTCGGAAAATATAAATTCTCAAAATCACTTTGGAAAGGGTTTCTCTTTTGACAGAAATCAAAAGGTAACCATCTAAAAGCACTTCAGCTTTCATTCTGGGCACAGAGATAGATAATATTTCTAATTTCTATAACTCTTAGGAATGGCTATATCACTTACATTTAGCCAATGGAATGCATAGACAAACGTATTTCACCCCCTGGTCTGAGCCATAGTTCTCCCTGGTGATATCCCTCATATTATTGCTCTTTTCACTTTACTATTATGACAATGCCTAAGGAAACCTAGGGAGGCATACGTTAAAGTTGGTGGAATTTCTGTGACCCTGAGTCTAATTTGATCTTCAATGACTTTCATCCCTGTTTGAGTTTGAGTAAAATCTATCAATAGGATGAGATAGTACTTCCATGAGTATGTTATAGTTTATAGCAAATGAGATTTTATAGTGTAATTAGGGTTTGAAATCAGTGTTTTTTAACTGTGTCAAATGAGTCATTAAACTTGTTCTGTGTGTAATTTTTGTGATTTTTTCTTTTGTTTCATTGCCTTGTTACTAATGTTGTATCTTATGGTTAACTTGGCCCTGTAAATATCTTTAATTTTTATTTTATTTTTTCAGAAATAGTAAATGAATTTTATGTCCAGTAATTCCAGTCTCCTAACATGTGATGCCTCTCTTTTTGTTTTCTCAACCTTTAGTTTCTTATTTCCAGTTATGGTTTGTTTTCTTCAAATATTTGTGGGATATCTCTGAAACCTGGAGTGAAGATTTTTCAAACTGTCTATTCGCATTTTTTTAGTTGTTTCAGTGGAGGTTTGGTCTAAATATTCTGGTGCATTGTATTCTTGGAATTGTATGTCTCAGATAACATGTCTTGCTTTCACTTAACCTGGAACAAGAGCTGATGTGAAGTCAACATAAAAAAAAAAAAAAATGACAGTGGTTACTTATCCAGCCAGTTGTGAGGTAACCTGCCTGTGGTAAAAGTAGACGGCTAATGTCAAAGTTGTTTATGAAAAAGTAAATAAGTGGATCTATTTAAATTACCTGGAAATTAAGACTATCCATGGACTGTGTATGATTATCAGGAGAAGTACATTACAAAACAGATTATTGAAAATTTGCCAGAGAAGGTGACCATTTTAAGATTAATGAGTTCATGAACAGAATGAGAATTGTGACAAAAAATGCTGGCTACAAATGGGCCCCAAAATATGGGCTATTCTCTCCGTAGATATCACTGCCTCTGCTACTGCAAGATTTTCTACAGGCAATCACTAACAAAAAATCACTATGTGCTCCTGATATGTCAGAACAGTTGGTGATTTTTTAATGCAATAAGCAATTATTTTGCAATTTTTACATTTCACTTATTCTCAGACTTCTTCCACTATTATAATTCAGAAATTCATTGAAGATTTTTAAGATGTCTCACACAGCCTTGCTCATATCTCATATATCACTGGAGGAGCTAGTACCCATGAAATACAATCTTCCTAACACATTTACCTTACTATGGAATTAATTTGCTTTTACTGTAGAATGGTGATACTATAGCTTTGAAAGTCAAGCTATGTTATTTTTTTCCTTCCATGTCAAGAGTACATGTTGCTTGGAACCAAGTGTAGGAAGAGTGTTCTATGATTATTCCTAAACATGTTGCCTAAGTATTTGCTTATCATGAAACTGTGCTATGTTCTTTGAGACATTCTAATATTAAAACAAGAAGTACTTTCACCAGAGATTGCTTCTGAGACGGCAATTTGTTCATTCTCATTTTTTTATAACACAACCATTAATGGGAAAAAGAGGGGAAATGCTGTGATGATGGGAGTGAGTGAGTGACTCAAGCTGACACACACAAATAGGTATGCTACCACATGGTAAACGTTGAGAGAAGCATTGATAAAAACTGAAGAGGTTCGGCCAGGTCCGGTGGCTCACCCCTGTAATCCTAGCACTTTGAAAGGTGGAGAGGGGCGGATCACCTGAGCTCAGGAGTTCGAGACCAGAGACCAGCCTGGGCAACGTGGTGAAACCCCATCTTTACTAAAAAATAACAAAAAAAAAATTTAGCCGAGCCCGAGCCTGGCGGCGTACGCCCGGCAGGCCGCTCCTGTAGTCCCAGCTACTAGGGAGGTTGAAGCAGGAGAATTGCTTAAACCCGAGAGGCGGAGGTTGCGGCGAGCCGGGATAGCGCCACTACACTCCAGCCTGGGCGACTGAGCGAGACTCAGTCTCGAAAACAAAAACAAAAGAAAAAACTTGAAGAGGTTCACGGGTCACGTTACGTTCTAATGTGGATGGTGACAGCTTTAGTGATTTGAGGGTGGAAGAGTTGATGATGGAGGATCTACTTCCAATAGAGCTTTTTTCACTTAGTGCTTGGTGCCTTAACGTGGGTGAGTAGAAGGCTCAACTCATCTGGATCTGATGTTCACAAATGTTAATATAGTCTCTCTAGCATAAGGACCTCTGCATAGCTGGAATGCAACTCAGCTCAGTTTTACAGTGAGTAAGGTCGAGACTACATGGCATTTCATGACCTAGGCTTGAAAATTACATAGCACCACCAGCTGCTCAACCTGGTTTGTCAATGTAGGCATAAAATCACCCTCATCCAAGGCAGAGTGACAGAGTCTCAGCCTCTCTGTAGGATGTGCCACAATGTGTGCACCTATTTTCTAAACCCCTTTAACCCACTCTGTGCTCACAAAGTATTCTTACACTTCCTGCATAGAAAATAAACTCCCTCCCTCCCATGATCCACCAAAAGTCCAACCCTTTTATGACATTAGACTCAGGCTTAAGTTCTAGATTGCTTCATCGAAATCAGGTCAAAATGAATATGAGACTCCTCAGTCTTTGTTCTTTAGTATAACTTCTATCTGAAAACTAATGAACTAGAGACAAATTACCTGTCTCTCTCATAATGAACATAAAATGAAAGAAAATACACCGCAAAAATAACTGCAACAGCCCATAAGCAAAATAGCAAAAGGGAGGGTGCTCACTTTTCATAGCAAATCTGAAATCAAGTCAAGTGCATATAGCTGGGTTTTTTAAATTATTATTATTAGACTCCAGTCTTACTTCCTGGAAATGATTGTGCATGATTTTTAGGCAGAGAAACTAACCCTCCGCCTTAGTCATCCTTGCCTTTCTGTAATAAATACAACTATAGCAGATAATTTTCTCAGTTCCCTTTCTACCCATCAAAGTTTGGGGCTTCATTTTAATGTTTTACTCTGGTCCTTTGCTCCAAGCTGTGTTTTCAGAGAGTGTTTTATAATCTTCTATATAATTCAGTCCATTAGACTAAAGCCAAACACACAAATCTCACTGAAAGTCACCCTTCTTTACCTTAGTTTCCTCTGAGCTTGCTGTGAGAAAACGAGAAGATTATTAATAATCATATTGTTTGAGAGAAGAACCACAAAGCTCACTGTTTGGAACATTTTTTCTATCTGAAATATCTTATGATGCATAAGCTTAAATCTTTTTCGTAATATTGCCTAAGGGATTTGTAGTCACACTCTTGGCTAAATTTTTATCCTGATAGTACTTCTCATTTTATCTTAATATTCTGTCTTATTTAAAGCATCTTTAAAGGAATCTTATCCTAGGAGAGATTTCAGATGAAAGACAACTTTATTTTTGAACACAGCATGTTTAATTACCTTTATAATTTTCTCTAAATTTTTCCTGAAAATTAGAGAATTTCATCTTTATCGTATCTCTAGATTTGTACCACATAATATGCAGCCAGAAGAAGCCAGTTCTGCTTCTACCAATGATGTGTTCACTTTCCATAGGCAGTTTCTGATGGTTCAACAGATATATTTTTTACTCTCCACTTAATGCAGGTAAACATTTGCTAAATGTAGTGTAGCACATTACAAGGGTCTCCTTTCCTGCAGTTTTTATAACATTTTTCTTACTTGAAGTTCTCATTAGCAACCTTCTGGGGGCCTGTCAGGCTTCTGTTAACAGTGTCTCCAAAACTCTACCTCATTCTGCCTGTCATGTGTTCACAAACCCAGTGTTATACATTTTCAGACTTTTCTTACAGTAGTGTCTCACTTCCAGCTAACTTGGTTTGCATGGAACTTGGAGGAGTAGTGCTGGAGTATCCACTTCCAAGGCAACTTCTTTACCATGATGTTTGGCATTGTGGTTGAGTTGGATAGAGGGCTGGAATTATCTGGCAGACAGACGACATACGAGTTCTTCAGAATGCCAGTGTCATGGTATTTGAACTTATTTCATGACAGTTCAATGTTCTGACCAAAAAAAAATGTCAAATCTGCATTACCTTTTAGGCTTAGGAGTTGTGCATGGGTCAAAGCAGTGGCAAGTCCATTTATGCTCAAGAATTTCAAAAAAATTGGTGGCCAGTTTGTAAGATCACCATACTGGAAATTCCGTTTATACATGTAGAGTATCTGAGAGACAGAATGAGTGGACTTTATTTGTTCCTTTTTGGAATTAGGAATGGAAAAAAGGAACAGAATAGGAAAAAGGGATGTAAGGCCCATAAAGTTATCTGATTTCCTCAGGATCACTGCAAATAAGTGGCGGAACTAGAATATAACACTACGTACTCTTGTTATTTTTCTGCTACTTTTGGAGTAAAGGGAGTGGAAAAGAATAAGTTATGGCTCAAATCAGTTTGTTTCTCAATATGTCCAAATTCAGCATGAAAAGGAAAGAAATGGTAAGACAGAAAGCCCAAAGTAAACTATGCTTTTCTGAATATTTTCGTGAATATAGCTCAAGCTTTTTGAGAACTTGTTTCTCTTGGTATATTGCATTATACTTAACTTGGTAAGTCCTTTTTCTGCACATGCATCTGCTCTACAGATAAATTATACAGTTCTCAAGGACAAAGTAACTGGTTAGTTTACATAATTTTTCAGCATTTCCCACAATGAGTTCATAAATGTTAATTCCATTTTGGCAATTACATAAAATGTAAAATTATTTGGAAACAATTCATATGCTTTTTCTGTCTTTGGAGGCATGTGAATGTTCAAAAATGAAACATTTATATCGCATTAATATATTTTACATTTTTATTCCATGCTCAAAATTATACGTTGACTAAATTTTGGATGTAAACTTAGCAAATACCATTATTAACAACCCATGCCATAATAATCAGGACAAAATAAAATGTCTGGTATTTACGTGCTTTGTTTTCACTAAAATAATCATAAATTTTACATTCATATTATTACAGAATTGTCTAAAAACAAGTAATGATCTTTTATACTGTTGCCTTTTTATTTTATCTTAGTTCACAGAGAAGCTACAGACTAAATATACACACATGTGTATGATTTATAAATCACTCTTCCCTACTTATTTATTGAGTAAAATCAGTGAAATTGCCAAAGTTTCACTAAAAAGTATGGAAAGACACTGCTCATTTCGGGAGTATACAGTTTGCATCAGTTAACACATCAAATGTGATATATAACAGATGGTGATACAAAAGCAAAGTAGGGTTTCCCTTTTAGTGCTTTTATGTGTCTATTTATTGGGGAAGAAAACAGCTAGTCTGCTAATATTTTAAGATGGAAATTGAGTTTTGAGAGAAAAAATTCAGAAAAAAAAGATTGTTAATTTCAATGTTATGTTGAAGATACCATAAAAGTGTAGAAATAAAAATAAAAGCTCTTCAGTTCACATAGTCTGCTGTATATAGCAATGAAAAAAATGGCAAGAACAGTTGTAAAACTTTGTGTGTGCAAAACCATACTCAAAAACGATAATTATTCAGAGTATTTTCACTAATGCTTGGTGTATGATGAATTAACTGACCTAAGTTCATTGTTAACACTGAACAATGTCTTGGCAAATAAATTATAATGACATGAATGAACTCAAATATACAAATAATATCACTGATTTTTTTATTTCGTATACAAATCAAAAGTGCTTTGGTATATATTTTTTCTTGTTTGATTCTTATGATAGTTTTGCATCTTATATTCTTAGTTAAGAAAATTGCAGTTTAAAAAGCAGTTTATTTAGTTTATTGAGCAGATATTTTGTGTTGTGCAGGTTATGCTTCACTCTACAAATTTCTAAACTATGCCACATAATCAAAATATAGGAGAAGTCGACTTCGAAAAGAGCAGATTACCAAGGCATTAGCAGAGGTAGTTTTGTTATGATATTGGTAGAAGTTTAAGCTTTGGGATATCTCTACACTCCCTTACATAAAACATCCTAAACTAGGCACACTTCTCTGGATGCCCTAACACATTTTACTTCTAACGTATTTCAGAATCCCCACCTGTAGATTCTCCACATCATCATATGGAAGTATATTCATCAACACTGTTTTACTTTTGTCTTATGTATTAGAAGAATCTGTGGTCATCCTGGAAATAAACAGAGTGACATGGTGACAATTGTGGATCCTCTCCTTTGGGATAATGCACTGTATATCCCATTGCAAGTGGTTCTCAGACATCAGTGGAAAAGACCTCTTCAGAAATCTGACCTAAAGTGTAAGAGACTTGAGAGCCAAGATCATGTTTTGTTCATTATTTTACTCCTAGAACCTAGGACAGTCCCCACCAGCAAATGCCTGCTTAGTTATGGATATGCTAAAATCTCCCCCTTATTACAGATGGATTTATTTCATGGAAGAATAGAAAGGTTACTCTACTGAGGGCTCAACAGCTTTATGAATTAATAAAGGGCTTTTCAGAAACAGTAAATATTTCTAGCACTAATCACCTAAGAACAAAAGGAGTGGGTTGTCCCAAATAGTGCATAGGTGATCCATCTGGATGGGCTTTAGATAAGAGCAGAGGAAATTGTCTATTTATCACTGATCCTAAAATGAAATTCAAACTGAATTTATGTCTACTTTATAGATGGTGACTAGGGACAAGAAAATTGAGACCACTAGAATAGATTATTACCTGGAGATATAATTAATAGGCCAAATTACATGATATCATGTTACTCTTTGTGCAAACTTCTGTAAATCTTTTATATATATGTGGCTTTTAGGTGGGTTTTACTGTACCACAAAAGAATACAACATATTTTCCCCATTTAATAATTGATTCATTATTTACCCTACAAACAAGCATGAATAAACACACTTGACCCTCCACCACACATATACAAACAAACCTTTCTTATTATTGTCACTAGGTCCTTTACAGATTGGAGCCCTGACATCTTTCTTTTATTATTCATACAATTTTAGCATTATTAGAGTTACATTAAGATAGCATTAAAATCTGATTAACTGTGTCAGCTCAATTAAAAAAACAGCCTTTTTTTTTTTTTTTTTAATTTGATAAGGGGTTTCTCTATTTTGCTGACTGGTCTCAAATATCTGGGTGGAAAATGTCCTCTGGCCTCAGCCTCCAGAATGGCTGAGACTATAGGTGCAAGCACCATGCTAAAAATAGCAATGTTTGGAGGGGAAAACTCTCAAATACATTACTTTCCAAAAGTCCTTGTTTATTAACTTTTATAAAAATGAGAACCCCTTAATCTAAAATACAAGCTGAAGAAATTGTTAAAAAATAAAACAAAAATAAATTTAAAAAGAGAAGAACCATGTCAAATACAGAAAAACTAATGCAAGCAAGAGTGGGGAAGGGCAGTTAGAGTCCTGCTAGGGAATCTAATATCATATACACACAAAATCACTCTTACAATTTAATACTCTAAACAGATTGAATTACGCTGATGAAGTTGAAAGATACAATAGAGTCTGAAGCCAGAAATATATTGCCAAGAATATTAAAACATAGAAGAAGCATGTCTGACAAAACAATGGTAAGCCCTGTGGCACTATTTAAAAATTAGTTTACTGGACATGAATGGAATAGATGCCATGTTATCATGAGGTTGTTCCCTAGTATCAATTAGGTAAAGTCAAAAAAGTGTTGAAAGAATACAAAGTTCTCCTTGATGTGACTCTGTCCAACCAACATTCTCAGACTCAACACCTGAGCAGATCAAACTGTACACTTCTTTTTTTTATTCTCTCTATAGCAAACTATCACCTAATCTAAAACTCTCCGGCTCATTCCTCATCCACATGCTCCATATTCAGTGTCCAAATCTCTGGGGAATTCTTTTAGGACCCCCTTAGTTAACTGAATACCTCTCAGTCTTCTCTTCTGGACTATAAGTCCTATGACATCACAGGTTGTTTTTTTTCTACTCACTTGGCACAAGATGGAGAGAGAAAAATGTATCCTTCCCTGCTAATTTGAACTTTGTTTCTTCCATGTTCCTGTATTGGGACCCATCGCCTTCCAAGATGAATATTCATCCTCATAGAGAAACAATACCTCTTAGCGTTACTTTGTTGGCATAGCATAGAATACAAAGAATAAATGATTGTTTGATATATAAATGAATTAAAGCATTTCTATCCTTATTTGACTTAAAGAAAAATTAAGTTAGGGAAAAAATGATTAAAACTCTGAAGAACATTTTAAAATAGAGGTTATATGATTTCTAACCTATAACATGGTAGAAATTAACTGTGAATTAAGGAAATGAATTAATCAAATATAAATTATTTGTGTTTTAGAAATATGAAGTGTTAGTTGAATCTATTTGTTGTCATTTGCTTCTCATTAGCTATTTTACCAAATTATCTAACAAATATGTCTGAGTTTAATAATTTTTTTCAAGAATGATTTAGTTTCTTTACATTTTAACTACATGTAGGTAAGTACATTTCAAGGTAAATTTACTAAATGCATTCAATGGCATGGATTTGGTCAAGTTATGCAGAAGAAATAACACAGTACCATTAAGCAGATAAGAAAAGGGGCTAAGAAATCAGAGTTTGTGTATAAACAGATTATTGGTCATCTCTCATTCCTGAAGTTTACTAACCTGTAACTATGGACAAGATTATACTGACTTTTACCATTTGTACAAATGGGATAATATTAGTCCTTCCTACTTAATGCATTAGAGGAATTGAATGAAATACAATTTATAATAAATTCCCACAGTGCCTGGAAAATAATAGATGTTCAATAAATATTAACTCTTATTAATTTTAATGTAGGAGCTTGCATAATCAATAATAGAGCAATAATAATTTTAAAAATCAATCAATTCTAACTAACCAGACTTTCTAGTTGAAGATCCCAGGAAATACAGTTATTAGGATTATGTCTTGCGAAACAGATGAAAGTCTATGTGGAAGGTGGAGACTGGGATAGATGGGTCCCACTAACGACCTTGGTGAGAAAAAACAATCAGCAGAATCACTGATCCATAAAACATGCTTCAAGGTAGCCTAAAGGAGATCTTTGAAAAAGAAAATGAGCACAAAATAAAGAGGCACAGAATTAGAGAAGCAACTGGGTGAAAGCCATTTTGAGAAGTTTTGAATTGATTTTTATTTTTATTTTCTAAGATATTGTGACGAATATTTTAAAAAAGTATATTGTGCTATGATTCCTTTAACATAAAAAGGAAAGAAAGCAAACGGGATAGATGCTGACTGAGAAAGTGACACATATACACCATGGAATACTATGCAGCCATAAAAAAGGATGAGTTTGCGTCCTTTGTAGGGACATGGACGCAGCTGGAAACCATCATTCTTAGCAAACTATCACAAGAAGAGAAAACCAAACACCGCATGTTCTCACTCATAGGTGGGAACTGAACAATGAGATCACTTGGACTCGGGAAGGGGAACATCACACACTGGGCTTATCATGGGGAGGGGGGAGGGGGGAGGGATTGCATTGGGGAGTTATACCTGATATAAATGATGAATTGATGGGTGCTGACAAGTTGATGGGTGCAGCACACCAACATTGCACAAGTATACATATGTAACAAACCTGCACGTTATGCACATGTACCCTAGAACTTAAAGTATAATAAAAAAAAAAAAAAAAGTTATATTGTTTATTTTTGTTGTTAAAATTCTGGATATTAATCCTTTGTCAGATACATAATTTACTAATACCATTCTGTGGGTTGAATTTTATCTGTTGATATTTTCTTTCACATATGTGTGTATACATATATATATGTATACACACATACATACATATATAAAATTTCTTATGAAGTTTAACTTGTCTATTTTTCTGTTGTTGTCTGTGCCTTTGATATCATATCTAATAAATCATTGCCAAATTCAATGTTGTGAATCTTATGACTTGTTTTCTTCTAAAAGTTTTATAGTTTTAAGACATATTTAGGTCTTTGATATATTTTGAGTTAATTTTTTCTATATAGTATTGGGTAAGGCTTCAGCTTCATTATTTTGCATGTAGATATCTAGTTGTCCCAGCACCATTTATTGAAAATACTGTCTTTTCCCCATTGAATTGTCTTGGAATCCTTGTCAGAATCATTTGACCATATATGTAAGGGTTTATTTTTGAACTGTCTATTCTATTCAGCTCATTGATATGATTGTTTTTATTCCAGCACAACACAGTTTTTTGTTTGTTTGCTTGTTTTGAGATGGAGTTTCAGTCTTGTTGGCCAGGCTGGAGTGCAGTGGCAGCTTACTGAAACCTTTGCTTCCCGGGTTCAAGCAATTTTCCTGCCTCAGCCTCCCAAGTAGCTGGGATTACAGGCGTACACCACCATGCACAGCTAATTTTGTATTTTTAGTAGAGACAGGGTTTTGCCATGTTGGTCTGGCTGGTCTTGAACTGCTAACCTCAGGTAATGCGCCCACCTCAGCCTTCCAAAGGGTTGGGATTACAGGCATGAGTCACCACTCCTGGCCACAACACTGTTTTGATTACTGTAGATTTGTATTGTTTTGAAATCATGAAGTGAGTCTTCAAAGTTTTTCCTTCTTTACAAGGTTGTATTGGCTATTTGTGGTCTCTAAGAGTCCATACAAATTACAAGGTGAGTTTTTCTATTTCTGCAAGAAAATGTCAATGGGATTTTATAGTGATTTGGTTTAATCTGTTGATCACTTTGGATATTTGACAATATTAAGTCTTTTAATCCATGAACTTGGGATGCATTTCCATTTATTTATGCCTTTTAAAAAATTTCCTTCGGCAATGTTTTATAGTTTTCATTGTACAATTCTTTTGTCTCCTTGGCTAATTTAATTTCTAAGTATTTTATTTTATTGTATTATAAATAATTTTTTAAACATTTTCTTTTCACATTGTCCACTGTTCATGTATAGAAATACAACTGATTTTTCTTTGTTAACTTTTTACCTTGCTACTTGGCTGAATTTATGAATTAGTTCTTAAATGTTTGTGGAATCTTTAGGAGTATCTACATATAAGATCATGTCATCATTGAACAGGAATCATTGTATTTCTCCCTTTTTACTTGTGGTACCTTTTATATTTTTAATATTTTTAAAAACTGCCATACTGTTTTCTTTTTCTTGCTTAATTTCTCTGACTAGAACTTCCATCACTATGTTTAATAGAAGTAGTGGAAGCAGGCATCCTTGCCTTGTTCCTAATCTTAGAGGAAAAGCTTTCAGTCTTTAACCATACAGTATTATGCTTGCTGTGGATTTTTCATGGCTTTTATTATGTTGTGGTAGTCTTTTATATTTCTAGTTTGTTGAGTATTTTTATCATGAAGTGTTGCTGAATGTCACTTTTCACCAATTGAAATGGTCATACTGGTTTTTTTCCTTCATTCTGTTAATGTGTTGTATTACATTAATCAATATTTGTATGCACAGGACAGTCCTCTGGGTGGCCTTGGATCAACTCAGTTTTCCCCTCTGTTCATTTACAGTTCTCAAGATCAATTGTAAAATATGTTTGGAATGTAATGTCCTGAGATAGGAAGAGACTGACTAGAACATCTCAGGCTCTGTTCTAGTCCTCACCCCCACCACAGAAAAAGGATGTCCTTCAATTCTTCAGCCGGGTGAATTACATTTGACTCTAGGGTATAAGACCCAGAGCTTGCTGCTTTCCAGTCTTCTTCAGATTTCTAGTTGATGATAAGACTCCATCTGCAACCACGCAGCTTTCCTCAGCCTTGGGAAACTGCTCAGATTGAATCCTAAGTTTTTACTGTTCATTGCTGCTTGTCTGTAAGCCATAAACCCTCTTCATTTATCTTGTAAGCATGGGTGTTCTGTTTTATCAGATGCAGACAAGTTGGAAACCAGTACACTGTATGTTGAAATATCCTTCCTTGCATTCTAGGAATAAATCCTCCTCGATCGTGTTGTATAATCCTTTTGATTTGCTGTTGAAATTAGTTAGTATTTTATTGAGGATTTTTGCATTATCAATGTGTATATGGGATATTGATCTGCATTTTCCTGTAGCGTCTCTGTCTGGCTGGTAGCAGGGCAACACTGGCTTTATAGAATAAATTAAAAAGTGGTCCTTCCTTTTCATTTTGTGTGTATGTGTGTGTGTGTGTGTGTGTGTGAAAAGCTTAATAAAGGTTGGTTTTAGTTTCCCTTTAAATATTTGTTAGAATTAACCAATGAATCCATCACCTCTGGGACTTTTTGTCATTGTTGTTGAAAGATTTTTGATTACTAATGTAAGGTCTTTACAAGTTATAGGTCTATCCTGATTTTATATCTCTTTGTTACTTAACCTTGGCAGGTTTTGTTTTTCTAGAAGTGTATCTATTTTATCTAGGCAATCCAATTTCGTGGTGTACAATTGTTCATCGTACTACTTTAATATCCTTTTTAAATTTCTGTAGATTCAGTAGTAATACCCCACCTTCATTTTTTTATTTTGGTAATTGGAGTCTTTTTTTTTTTTTTTTTCTCAGTCCATCTAGCTAAAGGACGACTAATTTTGTTGATCATTTTGAAGAATCAATTTTGTTAAATTAATTTTCTCTATTGTTTTTCCTATTTTGTTAATCTATCCTCCAATACTTATTACGCTCTTTCTTCTTCTATCTCTGGGTTTAGTTTGTTTGTTTTCCCCCTTAACTCCTCACGTTGTGAATTTAGATTGTTTATTTCAAATTTTTCCTTTTTTTTATTTTTATTTTTAACAAATGTAAGCATTTATAGCTATAAACTTCCCTATTAACACTGAAGTCACTATGTTTATGCATTTTTGTATGTTTTATTTTTATTTTCATTAATCTCTAAATATTTTCTGATTTCCCTTGTGGTTTCTTCTTCGACTATTGGTTGTTTAACAATGAGTCAATAAATTTTGACATATTGGTGAATTTTCCAGTTTTACTTCTATTATTGATTTCTAATTTCATTCTGGCATGGTCAGAAAACATACTTTGATATTCATCTTTTAAAATATACTGGGACTTAACTTGGGCTAACATATGGTCTATAGGGGTTCATGCTCCATGTGAACTTAAGAAGAAAAGGTATGCACATGTGTATGCTGGGTAGTGTCCTGTATATGTCTACAACATCTAGGTCATTTGTTATGTTGTCTAATTCCTTTATTTTTAAATTTTTTGCTTATCTTTCTATTTGTTCTACCAATTTTTGAGAGTTGGATGTTGAAGTCTACAGCTATTATTGTAGAACTATGTATTTCTCCTCTCAGTTCTGCCAGTTTTTGCTTTATATATTTGATGACCTCTTATTAAGTGTATAACTGTTTACAATGTTACATTTTCTTGTTGTATGAAAACTTTTATTAATACATAGTGTCTGCCTTTGTCTCATGTAAATCTCTAATTTGTCTGATACTAGTATGTAAAGCCATTCCTGCCCTTTGTGGTTACTCTTCGCATGTAAATCTGTTTTGTCCTTTCACTTTGAACCCATTTGTGTCTTTGAATCAAAAGTGAGCATCTTGTAGACAGCATACAGTTGAATTATATGTTGTTGTCCATTCTGCTAATCTCTGTCTTTTGGTTGCAGAGTTTAATCTATTTACATCATGATACTAAGGTAAGACTTACTCGTGTTATGTTGCTAATTGTTTTCTATATCCTCTATATATGTTTTGGCCCTCATTTCCTGCATTTCTGTCTTCTTTTCTATTTAGTTGATTTTTATAGTAAAACGCTTAAATTCTCTTCTCACTTCTTTGTTTTTTTGTATATTATATAGCTATTTTCTTTGTGGTTACCATGGGGATTTACATTTAACATCTTAAAGTTATAACAACTTATATTTATAACAGTTTAACTTCTATAACATATAAAAGCTCTGCTCCTTTACAGCTCCATCTTACCCTCTTTCAGTTGTTGATGTCAGCAAATTACATGTTTATGTATTATGTGCCTCAAAACAAACTAATCATTCTTTTAAATGCATTAATCTCTTAAATTATGTAAAAAACAAAGTGTAGAGATACAGATAAACTTGAAGTAATACTAGTTTTTAGACTAACAGTATTTTTTTAAAAAATCTGTGAGCTTTTTTTTTTTCTTTTTTTTTTTTTGAGAAGGAGTATTGCTCTGTCGCCCAGGCTGGAATGCAGTGGCGCAATCTCGGCTCACTGCAAGCTCCGCCTCCCTCCCAGGTTCACGCCATTCACCTGGCTCAGCCTCCGGAATAGCTGGGACTACAGGCGCC
>NW_012123376.1:7877527-7877832 GCF_000951035.1 Colobus angolensis palliatus | reverse complement strand
AGGTTTTCTTTATCTGGTAATGTCTTAATTTCTCTCTGACTTTCAAAGGACACTTTTGACAGATACAAGTTTCTTGGTTGACATTGTTGTTATTCTTTTAGCACTTTAAATATATTGGCCCACTACCTTCTGGTCTGCCAAGTTTCTGGTAAGAAACCTGCTATAAGTTCCGTTGAGCATTCCATGTATGTGATGAATCACCGCCTTCTTGCTGCCTTCAATATGAACTGTTTGTCTTTGTCTTTCAAAGATTTGTTTAGTACAGATTTCTTTCAGTTCATCTTGCTCGAAGTTCATTGAGCTTT